>NC_136007.1:16646288-16951288 GCF_048128805.1 Centroberyx gerrardi
GCCGAGCCATGTTAAGAGTTAATATCCCTGTAGTGTAAATATTATAATGCATTTCTTTCTGAAGTGATGGTTGGTAAAATGAGTAACGGGTACCTCGGTGCAGACGCAGCGCATGCAGAACATAAAGCCGAAGGGCTCCAGATAGGGATGCCAGCTGTCTCCCGGGCTGTAGGTCTTGTCTTTGAAAGTACACAACACCCCGGCCGCTGGGTGTCAAAAAAAAAATGAGAGGGATGAGCTATTGAGAAACGCATATGGCGCAGATGAACCGCAAGGCAAAGCAAAAGGCATTTCCATATGAACTAGTGTGGAAATGATTAAAACTGATTTGTCCTCGCGATAAAAACCAACTCCCAGAAATGCGAGCCAGAGAAAACAAGGGAAACTGCAAAAGTCACAGTTGCTCACTGTAGCCAACAAACACCAAGATAAGTAAAAAGTCATGAAACAACTTTTGATGACTTCTGTCACAGCGCACTTTAGCAGCACCAGAAAACACCCAGGTTTTGTTTACAGCGATACAAGGTTATTAAACTGTAACATGAGTTCAGTTCTGGTTGAATGCAGAACAACACATCCCATGAGATTATGGTCTTTTCAGACTTTTCCTTATTTTTTTAAGCCCTACACGTCTGATCAGGACAGAATAAGCATCAGCAGTGTCTGTCTTACCTTGACGGGCTTTTAGCTCTGCATCTGCAAACCAAATGATGAAAATGAACAAAAATATGGACTTCATTTTCTACATATGCATGAGTTGTGTCCTCAACGCGAAATAAATATGTGCTTCTGCAGGACAGAAACTGCAGGACAGTGTGAAAGACGGATAAAAAAAAATCAAGCATTTATTCTTGGTTCATCCATGGCGCCTCCTACTGGAAAGATGAGGTCACATCAGCTCAAAACTATATGGGATGACAGCAGAGTGACCGCATCGCCCTAAAATAGATTAAATAGGGAGTTACCAAAGTTGTGAAAATCAAGGACCCGCAAATATATGCACATTAGACCTCAATCTGATATGACTTTGTCTCAAGTCCCCGTCTGAGAGGACTTTTGTTGTTAGATATGATTTATTACAGAAGTGCAAAGCTGTCTATGGGTGATATATAGGTGATAACCACAGTGAGTGCAGTAAAAATCAAAATAGTCATTCTTATACATTCTTTCATTGTACTAACCTCTACTGAGTGAAATTACAGTGAAATCAAACTACTCCTCAATTTGCCGGGGACCCCTGGAACCCCCTCAGGGACCTCCTGATAGTCCCCGGACCCCATTTTGGGAACCAATGGATTAAATGTTCTTTAGACTACACAATACTCAGCCCCCTCCCAGATCCAAGTGGTGGGAGTGTGCAAGTGTTTTGCTTTGCTTTGACTTACGGTGATGATGTGGGCAAACAGACTAAGTCAGATCCTACAGGTCGTTTTTGCAATAGACATTTCATGGATAAATTACATTATAGTCTAGAGAGGACATTTTATTTGATATAGGCCCCGTTAATAGAAAGACAACCCTGTTCATGCCCTAAGGAAACATCACTATAATAATCCAATAAGATATTACAGGGACCTATAATGTGTCTTTGCTATTCAATACTGAGTTTAAATAGTGACCCTATCACACCTAATGGTTTATGTTTATTTACTATGCATGGTATCACTATAATATTCCTACGTATTTTGCTGTGATACCTATGGAATTCTACTGAAAATCAGACTATTACAGAGTTAATATGTTTGTTTTTCATAAAAAACTCAGGTCAGACATTGTGATTTGGCGTAGAAAGTCTTTGTAACCTAAAGGTCCCGTAATAGAGATGAATAGAAGTGAGACACAGTGGCGCACCAATGAAATAAGCGGGTCGGTACACATAAGGCTAATGTCAGTATCTTTTCCAATGGCGATAAAGGAACTATAGTAACCCTACAATACATTTTAGTAGGATACTATACAAGTATCACAGCAAAATTGTAAGCCATGTTTCAGGAATATTAGTGATACCACAGAAGAGAAAAAAATACAACAAAAGTATGATGTATTTATATTTGCTATAGTGACTTTTCATTAGGGGTTCAGTGCTTTTGGGACATTACAGCAATTAAATAAATTTGATTTTAATACTGCATTTGACTTTTCCTCTGTGGATTGCTGCTTCAACTAAAACGGACAGATTAGGTTATAAATGTAGGCAACCCAGAACCCAAGGCTTGATACACTTCTCCATTTATTAATACACGTGTGCATGGAGGATAAAACAGTGCACCCATGTCAAAAAAATAGACATCAAGATGCCAACAAACTGTTGCTTTTAGACAGCACAAACAGAAGACATGGAATAAAAACAACATGACACAGTCCATCAACCAGTCTGATACTTGTGCACCCTACTATGATACCTATTATAGGCCATTAGCATGGCTTTGTAATACAGCATTTACTCAGAGTAACAGATTAAGTCATAGTCAGTGCAGTTGTGCAAGAACAAAAAAAAAAAATCACAGGCTTAATCACAGATTCTTAAAATTTACAAAATAGCGTTTTCTAAAATGGCATCCCTCTTACGGTGGATGAAATGGCTTCATGCTTGCAAGTTTACCTCAAAGTTCTCAAACAGGTTATTTAGACAGTTAGACAATCTAGTCAATAGATGGCGCTCAAGTTTCCCTTTTAAAAACTGCACTGGCTAAGTTTTGGGTCACCATCACTCGCCTAAACTAAAGCTCAGCTTGGGCCTGGAAGTTTTCAGCCCAGCCTGATCCAAACCTGAAACATTTCTTTCCAAACTCCACACGAGCCAAAGGGCGTAGCTTTTTATCAGCCTGAGCCTGACCAATACACTAATTAGGATTACCAATCTTTTTCAACAATAGAAGGGTTACTCATGCACTTCGGCTTCATAGATGATACATCAAAAAATTAAAATGTCCTAAAAAAATGTCCTCTAAAAACTTTGTGTGAAGATACAAGGTGACTTTAAGTAAGTGAACCTCCAAAAGACTTACATTTTTATCAATAAACACCGTTCTAAAAATGTGTTTTTCTCCTCATAAATGGTCCAATCATACGCGTGAGAAGCACGGCATTGGATAGAGCTTCACGGGCAAATTTAAAACAATCATGTAATCTACTTCCTGGATGGGACACACTTGAGCATCATCCACTGAACGAGATTTCAGGACGCTTTAAGCAGCCTCACTTGTCTCCCCCACCATTGGGACAGCAGGTAAAACGACCGCAGAAACAGCGGATTCCAGGTAAAGGAGGAGAAGAAGAGACGGCGGAGAAGAGGAGGAGCGATTTTTGGACTTTTGGAACCTAAGTCTTCAACTCCCAATTAACACCCAATTGATAGAATAGTTACACGAGATGTTCCCTTCTCCTATTCCAAAATTTGGAGAAAAAAAACCCAAAACGAAACAAAGCACAGTCTAGGTCAGCGAAGAGTTTACATACAAGATTCAACACCAGTTATATAAGTTATACTTCTTTTAAAAGTCTTAAGTATAGGATATTGCAGTGTAGCATTGTAGCGTTAGACTGTGCAACTGATTTTCTGATGGTATTCTTGTATGCTTACATAGACAGACAGACACACACACACACACACACACACGCACACACACACAACAATAGAGAGAAAGTGATGGGAGGGACTCAGGAATTGCTGGCGCTCGCCCCCGTGTCGTCCTCTCGCTTCTGCCGCTTCTTGGCTCTGATTGCGTTCATGGCTTCCTCTATGGAGCGGGTGTCCCTCTTGTTGGCCACAGGCACTGGGAGGGGAAAACGACAGAAGAACGAGCAAATAAAGAGAAGACAAGAGGAAAAATGAATATTGTGTGTAGGGATGGGACGATATGCTAATCTCACGACAAGATTCGATACGTGACATGGGGTTCACGATTCGATATACAACCACGATACGATGTAATAAATAAAAGTTCATGACAACAAAGTCTGACTGTGCAGAATTCTGTTTATTTCTGAGACACAAATCCTTCTGGCGATGGCACTGGCTTGCCAGAATGTAAACAACAATGTAAAAATGTCATTACAAAGTGCAGATATATAATAATATAATAATAAATAATAATAAAGATAATAAAGATAATAAATAATATATATAAGAATAATTTGGATGGAGAGGTTGTGAAATTGTGATGGGCGAGCCGTCTCATTTGTGATTACTACAGCAGAATAAAATGGAGCTAATGTCACAATTTGTTTTTCTGTCCCACGATACGTATTGTCACATTTTTGTATTGCGATATATTGAATATATTTCGATATATCGTCCCATCCGTAATTGTGAGTGGGTGCGATTCAGTGTCACTCACCACAGCCGTAGGCCCGGTTGGCCTCTAGTGTGTGTGCGGCGTCCTTTGCGGCCGAGGTGCCAATCAGGTGACTGTACTTGTCTCGGTAGTTGGAGCTGGGAGACGCTTCCGACTTCTCCGACTGGCTGGCCGCTGCTTCTTCCAACGCAGCCTGTTCCTGAGAGAGAGAGAGAAAGAGACACTAATACACTGCTATATATCATTCCAGCAGTTATTTTGTGATGGAGTGTTGTAATTTACTTTTTT
Source organism: Centroberyx gerrardi (assembly GCF_048128805.1). Taxonomy (NCBI): domain Eukaryota; kingdom Metazoa; phylum Chordata; class Actinopteri; order Beryciformes; family Berycidae; genus Centroberyx; species Centroberyx gerrardi. The sequence continues at coordinate 16,650,875 of NC_136007.1, forward strand.
GGTGTACCCACTTTCCCTCACCCTGCCTCGTCTACTCCTAGTTCAGTTAGTGATTTTCTACATTTCGCAGAGTCATTTCTGCCAGTCCACAGAGAACGAGCATGAACTTGTTGCTGTGGGATGTAGGTGTAGGTGGAGAGAGCAAAGCGACAGCAATTACAGCGATAGCAGAGTGGGACTTTTTCCGGTCGAGAAAAAGCTCCCATCAGTGGAGAAATTGGTATCTCTGACACTTTATATGATGGATTTCTCCCTGTATGATTGCTGAACATCGGTGCAAAATGGTGAGTCTATAAAGAAGCCATTTTTGTGAGTGACTGACATCAAAATCTGATGGTAATTGTTGGTGTTTTAGCTGAACATGTTTCTGCTATCGAACTCCAATGCAGCTGCGCTGGAACAAAATGAATCCATGAATGTAAGGTACATCACCAACAGCTGTTTTTAACAGGGTTTTAGGATGGATTTTTTTTCCTTTAATTATCACTGTCACCTAGCCACACCTCAAACCCTCAGCTTGTACAACAAAATGTGATGATGGGGTGCGAGGGCTGAGCAATACTTCTAAGTACTTAGTTGTCTTATACAGTGGAGTATCCAGTCTTACTCTCAGTCTGCGCCGCTGCTCCGCCAGCTGTGGATCCCACTCCTCTCCTTTGCGATAGGCTTCCAGCTCCTCATCCGATGGAGCGAACTCCTGCCACAGTACACAATGAAAACAATATTCACATTCAGTTGAATATAGACTAAATTACAACACTAAAATACAACAATAAGATGGCATTTAAATGTTTACTGATGCGTCAGCGAGCGTGTGACAGTGAATTAAAACGAAGCATTCAGACCTTCTTGAAAAGCATGACGTAACGGCTCTCCTCGTCCTCCCCGAAAGAAAAAGAAGTCAGACCAGCCACTTCTGCAACATCATGCCTTTATAAGATAAGAAGCAAGGGAATATGAAAGGTCATGTTAGTATGTGTCAAAAGTCAAATATTTTACTGATACAGTACCAAACAGGAATTTCCTCTTGGTATATAGTTGTTTAGGCACTGCATTGGTGACAAGAACACTACTGTGATTCTTGCACCACCCCTGTTGGACGTGACACTGGTACCTTCACCCATCCACCATCACTTTATTACACACTGACAGTACTTACAATATACTCCTTTCAATCTTCCCCATAGGATTGTATTTTCGTTTCTGTTGCGCACTGTCTTGGATGAAATCTGACACCTCTTTCTCCATCTAAACAAGAGAAATCTGAGTAGGTTTGCATGTGATGTAAACAAACACTGGCCCAGAGAGGCCAAAACTAAATTCACCATATACAACAAGTGACACTAAATGACATTTAATATAAAAACTATCTTGGTAAAATTGAAAAGACATTAACAATCTTATACTCTATGATAACAAAAAAAATTGAACATTGTAGTATTTTTCAGGGCTTTTTTGTTAAAAAAAAAATACATAATTTTGTGAGTTTTGAGATTAAATACTGTATTTGAAAAGTCTTACCTTCTTCCTGAACTCTGCTTTCTTTCTCTTCTCATCTTCCTGCATCTTCTTGAGCCTTGCCGCTTGCTCTGAAAGGACAGAAGTCATATTTTATGTCAAATAGTGTGTAATATTCACATTATAAACATAGAACATTTAGTCTACATTCTTAAAGACTAAACTCAAAAAGCAAGCTAGTCAAAGATAAATCCCCTATAATGCCCCAAACACACATTTCCCATTCATTCGTGGCTGGAGGAAAAACTCAAATCCTGTTACATGTAACCTGTGCCAAACAGCCCAATATCATCTGATGTTTTGTTAGTTGGCAAACTCAGAACAATTCATAGAACGGATTTGGCCATGTTTTATAATAGCCATGTTGTGGCTTCCTCTTCACAAAAGAGCAGACTTGTGGAGCAGCAACTGAATAGCAGCTACAGTGTCCAAACAACTGGGATCTCAGAACAGAGAGGAAATGTCATTATGTTTCCCATGCTCTAATGGAGCCATATACTGCAGCCATATTAGTGGGTACAGTTTTAATTAGATATAACTGGAAAAGTAGCTGATACAGTGTTCATATATCTGATATTTTCAAATTGAGCTTAATAACTGATAATGGATTGCACTATATGTGTAAACACCACCGGGGTTTATAGCAGCTGGAAATATCTTAATATTTATTTACTACAAATTAGCTAACAAGAAAGTACTTCCTAGTTGTTTCATGTCTGACTCACTGAAAAGCCCCTGGACTGAGTTGATAATCCCATGCAGGATAATGATGAGTGACAGTCCTGAATAGTTATGCATGTGATCTTTGTTGTAGATGTATTAGCCGAAGAGGAAAGGTAACACTGATCAAGAAAACACATTAAGGGTTTAAAGACACAATGTGCATTCAGAATATTCAGAATTATTCTCTCTCTCTCTCTCTCTAGATCTATAGTAAGCAGGCCACAGCTGATAAAACGATACTGACTGCCACAGAGTCATTTTAACAGGTCTGTGCTGCTGCAACACTAGTCTCCTATTTGTGTTTGATTCATCTGGTCCAGGCTCTATAATCTAGGCCTGCTGTAGTCTGCAGGACAAATTGAGTTGATAAAGTAAAGCACCATGTTCCTTTAAGGCGGCACGAGCTTGGGCGCAGTGCTTGAATGAGAGCTGAACTGGCCAATGAGAGCCCCAGAAATGTTCTCTTCGTCTGCCCTTTCAAATATTTCTAATTCCAGTATCACACACATTTCGCTAGTTTCAAATTAATGCTAAAGGAGTCGTTGTTTAGGCGATGCGTAAGGTTTATACCTCGAGCCTTTCGTCGGCTTTCCTGGTCGCCGACTGTTGGAGGTTTCTCCATCGAGTTTAAGATTGAACCTAGGAGGTCCGCCATCTTGGAATGATAGAGCAGACCGTCGTGTGTTGTTGTACACGGGCTCCTGCAGGACGATGTGCGCAAGCGCATATTAGTAGGCGACCGAAACATTTTCTTCGCTGTTGTTAAAAACCAACGTGAAAGGTTTATACCGCCACCTTCTGTGGCGGAATGGGTAGTACAGGCATGGGGTTAAATATATTTCCAAAATGAATTTCATTCACATAATCTGAATTCTATCCTATAAACCTCTTTCTTACTTGAGAAAGAGACCTAAACGGGGCGTTGATCTCCCATTAGTGTATCATCAGCAACCCTTTCAAATCCCCAGATGTTTCCCTATAACGAATTAGGATACATGTTCAATATTTTCACCACTCACTACCACATATTGACCCAAAACTGATTTTCCAATTAAACGCATAATAGTCTAGAATTAAGACCAGTGTTTTCCCCCCTGCCAACAGACTGTTGTATTCAGAGAATATATATATATATATATATATTACCTATAATATATATATATATACATATATATATATATATATACATATATATGCCTTTACCTATTGTGTACTATTCCCATATCCACAACTTCAATTTAGAAACAATATGTATGTTTCTAACATTAAACAATTCAGATTGTAGGCTATAGTGAATAAAGTCTGGAACTGATAAAGCTGAATCTGAAAAAAAACACTTCTCATAAGTTGAACTTTTTTGTAATATAAAACAGCAATTAATTCAGCAAAGAGAACTTTATTAATCTACAGCATATTCTTAGTTCAACCAAAGTCTTTCCCCTTAAATTTAGAATAACCCCAGCATTCATTTAACAACATTGTGAGGATTTGTTCTTCCCTTCACTGTTTCAGTCAAACGCAATACACTGATGAAAGATTAGTGTGCCATATAGGCCTCTACATGAAGATTGCCTATAGGAGTTGTCTTCATGTTTATCTATTATTATCTTAAAGCTTTGTTGTGAATCCCATTCAGTCTTTGTAAAGAAGTTTAGACTGTTGCTCCATACACACTTAATACATGATCAAGAGTTGATCTTATCAATGCTCAATATAAAGAGTCTGCAATAAGCTTCCATTAAATATAATGCAGTGTGAATTCAAGTGGAAACTATGATCTCTTATTGATTTTACCTATTAAATCTACTTTAATCAGTGTAGATGAAGAGGAGGAGACAGGTTAAAGAGGAGTTTTCAAGCCTTAAAGCTGCACTAGACAACTCCACACAGTGGTAGCTCCATATGGCAGCGAGAGGTAACGGTTTGAAAAATTTGAACTTCAGTAACCACAAATCACATGGTCGCTCACTGCTGCTGTTTAGGAGACAATTTGTATTTCACTCTCAAGTTTTGATTCGTCACTTCCTGTGCATATGAAGTGTCCATATCCGACACAAAAATTTTATTTGGGCAAATACAGTGAATCTACAGGGTCTCAGTCAGCGTGGATGGGATGGGACACTGTATTGTTGCCCCACTTTGTGGTTTAGGCTGATAAGAAAGGTGTATTTCCACATAAAAATGTTGTAGCTTTAAGTCAACTGAGATGTGGATTGTGTGTGTGTGTGTGTGTGTGTGTGTGTGTGTGTGTCATGGGCAAGAAGACAAAAGATTTTAAGTCCTCCTTCATTGCCTCATTCAAATGTATAAACCCCTCTGAAAATATGATGATGTCTGATTATCTCCACCCGTCATAATTCCATAAAATTGAGGTTCAAGTGCGTAGCAAGGCAGGAGAAGTGCATGCAGCTGTTTCATCTGAGTCCCTTTTTACTCCTTCTCCCAAAACAATGATTTGGCTTGCAAGGAATACTAGAAAATTGTCCAATTTTGGGTGAGGTCGCTGGAGGAGAACAGTAAGTGCTTTTAAAATGGAGCATGGTCACAACTGCCTTGTGCTCTGCTTTGAGCGTGTCGAGAACTGAAACGCTGCTCGGCTTATTATACTCAGCAGTTTCCTGTGTTAATCAAGAATGATTCACCAACCAAAGGACATTCAGCCAATGGCAGACCAGAGGTTGAAAATAAACCATTAATGAAGAAGGCTGAAGGAGGCTGACACACATTTTAGACAGGCTTCATGTAGTCAACTGACAATCCAGTACAACATTGGTGCCAAATGCCTCAAAAAACGTGTAACTTGTCATAAGTTGACATGTTAGGGTATAGATGATGATCCACTTTTTTCATCAAAAGACAATAAACTGTGGTTGTATTGGAGTAAGGAATGACAGCAACGGATAGGGCTGGAAAAAACACTGGCTGGTCTGATTAATCATGGCTCCTGTTGTTTCATGCTGATGAAACGATGACTACAGTATGGGAAAAAACACAAGTACAAATGAAACTGAAATGAAAACAGTCTTGCCTATCAAGGAACAAGTTTAGGCAAGGCTTCATGTTTGTTCCTTATTATGAGGGACTGAATAGATAAGGAGGACAATGTCTTCTTTTTGGGTATGAAATCGTAATAATGATTTCTGATTTATGTTTGCCACTCACAGCCCATTTCAGATTTATATCTTTGTTTGAATTAACCACAATGTTAATGAGTGTGTGTTTACTACAGTTCAGTGTGTTTTGCTTGTTGTGTATGTGAGAGGACATCAGTGGAATTAAGTCTCTTTTTGTTTGTTTTACTTTGCACCCACAAATGTTATGTAAAGTGGTTTCATCTGTGCTTGTGTTCTTGTTTTGACTTGTATGAACTGCTTGTATTTTAGTTTTCAAATGAATCTAACCAATTCCATTAGAGAGAGAGAGAGAGAGAGAGAGAGAGAGCGAGAGAGAGACAGACAGACAGACAGACAGACAGACAGACAGACCATAAATAAGCAAACAAACAAATACCTGTCTCACCATTAGCACTAGGGGGCACACTAGACACGTAGATGTGTGCGTGTCCATGACTGGTAATGTTATTGTTTGGTTAACAATCGTCCCTGCGTCATCGGAGCAGTGTGTGTTGTGCAGTTTGATTGTAGTTTGACAGCATCAGCAACTATCACATGAACTACTGCCATATTCAGACGTGGGCAGAGCGCCGGACGCAGAGAGAGGGCAGCACTGACAACACAGCAGGAAAGCCAGATCATTGTACTGCTTCACTGTGACTAAACCAAACAGATTAGTTAGTATTTCACCTGTAATTGTAAAGTCAACTTGGGGGGACTCATTCAGTCCTTTTATGGTCAAACATTACTCTTCTTTTGACTCACTTTGCCACTGCCCAGCGATAGGGGTTTATGTAAGTACAATACATGTGACTTTTGTAAGGCACTGAAAGAGCCTCCCTTTCATATTTGGATTTCTGTGTTATTATAACAGTGGCTTTACGGTAGCTCTAATCCTAGTAGCAGTAAAATCACAGGACATGTTAAACAATAAAGTCTTGTTTTGCCCGTACAGCACAATCAGCTACAGCATCGTTCCTTCTAAAGAGTCTAAAAAGCAATCTAAGGTTCCCAAGAAGCTGCGGCTGTTGTGCCAAACAGAGCGAGCTGACGGCACTGACTTTCAGACTCCCATCGTTCAGAGACACTTTGTTATTGTGATTTGGACAGAGCACGCCGGACTCCTCCCCCGTGGATGAAATGCTGTATAAATGCAGCATCAGCCCTGGCGACAGCACTGTGTGAGAACTTATTGGTACCAAAACATGAAGGGATTGAGCTTGGTTGTCCTTGTGCTTCTCCTGATGCTCTCAGTTGGGGAGGGTAAGCAATGGATACACCCATTTTCTTACTGTGTGTGGTATCATGGTATCGCGTGTGATCGAACTTCACTATACTGATGGGCCTGTTTGTGTGGCTTTGAGGCATAAAACCAAATTATTAAAATCATCAGTTGACAGTTTTCTCATGCCTCAAGTAATTTTAATTTTAACTTCTTCAAAAGTTGTTGCAACAAAGTGGGAAAGGCATATTCAAGATTGATTGCATAGTAGCCTTTAGATTCAAGTCAATCTATCGATTACACATTAAAACACTCAATGGAAAGGTGATCAGCACATGTAGGTAACAATGTAAACAATCCTGCATATGAATATAATTCTTGTATTATTATCTACAGGCAATGACCCAGAGATGCAATACTGGACCTGTGGGTATAGAGGACTCTGCAGACGGTTCTGCTATGCTCAGGAGTACATTGTCGGTCACCATGGTTGCCCACGAAGATACAGGTAGGCCTATTAAGATAATAAATTAGAACTGTTTATAGCACTGGTGATATTTGCACTTGTGTTGCTAGGAGGGCATGAGAGTGGAAAAGATACAGCCAGTGACGTAAGCCAACAGTATATGAGTTCTCTTGAAATGATAAACATTCTAACTATGGTAAAGAATATTATTACCAACCTAATTTGCATTGTGTTCATTTTCAGGTGCTGTGCTGTGCGGTTTTAGCAATTACCAATCATCTAATGATGCCTGCAAGATGTCACAGCATGAGGGCTGATATGCCTCTCTGTGCTGGAACTGAATGGATGAAGTATATCGCTTGACTATAATAAGCTGGGATCCTTGGACTTGCGAACTGAGTATTCTTCTGGATAAACCATATGGACAATCGTATGCTGAATCAACACTTACACAGCCTCTTGGATTTCTGACCTGCTGTGGAGTCTGAAAATGAGTGACTTTCTGCAGTTAGACCTGGCTCATTTACAGATATGAAATATTAGATGGATTTGCCACTGTTGTTCATAGATCCATTAATGTTGCTTAAAACACTGTGTGACTGATCCTGTAGCGCACATTTAATAACTTTTAATAATCGAGCCTTTGTCAAGGTGTTAATTCTGCTCTCTGAAATAAATTGCTGCCAATAAATGCATGAAAATAAGTCTGTTCATTCACTGATGTTTGGTTTGTAGCTATTCTATTCTATTCTACTTCTGAAAAACATCTATTGTGTTGGCACTTCAGCTTGCAGCCTGTTACTCACTTGGGTTGACCTTCTGGAAATAATAGCATGCAAAGCAGTCTGAGTTTAGTGCAGCATGCTTTTGCTCAGCACTGCGCTGATAGGAGACAATGATGGTCAAGTGACTGACCCAAATAGCTGTGATGGAATGGAGCTTTTGTGAATGAAGTGTTATGTCTCTTGTTTGTGTTTATGTTATCTCACCGCTCGTTCTATGTCTGGCCAACACTGTTTGGCACGGTCAAACCGCGTCATAATCACGATTACAAAGCAAATCTATTGTCACTTCGTCGGCTTATTGCTGATAGTCTTTGATGGTTTCACTATCAAAGATCAAATGTCTTTATCTGTGAACTTTGGCTTTATGGTTGCTCTTTTTCACTATGCTTTATAACTGTATAGGCTGTCAGAAACATAATTATACACCCCAGTTTAGTGCAATAACAACAGAAATATTTAACGAGTCAGAATAAATTATAAAACATCCACACAAATAGATGTAAAATGCCACATTCTGCTAACCAACTACATTATGCAAACATTTTCTCGTTCAATTGGTTACTTAATGATGCAGTAATGTTAGCTTGTCATGAAATGGCAGCCAGCCAGGATCTGAAGATGGCTGATGACTGGCCCGGGGCAGTAGGTGTTAGAGGCATGGATGCTGTCTGTAAACACGGGCCACTGCATTGTGTGCTGCATTGTCGTCTGGGTTGAATCTTTGTACTATTCAGACAGCGCAGCGTGACAGACCCACAATGGAGTAAACCCCCACAAATCTGTTTACATGAGGCTTTCTATCTTCGCAGTTATATCACAGCAAAGCAGACAGAGCTCATAGCAGCAGCTTAAAACAGAAAGGAAAATAGCAGGGGATACATTTCTGAACTTTAACATAGCAAACACTCAGGCCACTGTAAAAAAAATCATGATTTAAAGATGCTCTCACTTTTTAAGCTGAAGAGAAATGAGTTGTGATTACATATTCTAATGCTAGCAAAAATACTGTGACTTTCAGCATTGCAGTAGCCCAAATAATATGCTTTTTAGCCTGTTTAGGATTCCTCTGGTTCCTCAATTAAAGCTGACTGGTGCGCGACTCATCAAAAGAAATGGCGAGTTAAATAATGAATGATATGAATAAAAAGCGCCTCACAGCTGCTTTAGACTGTACAGCCGACACTTCATTTTAACAATTTAAAATAATCATCATGATCATCATTTAAAATAATGATGTATTGAAAATCCCTCACAGGGTCACCTCGAAATAAAAAAAAAAAGATGAATGTGAATACGGTTTTAGCAAAGTTGTTGTTAATCTCATGAATACTAGACACAAAGTTAATTTGTTTATGTCAATAACCCTTAAAACAGATCATTGAAAAATACATATAGTAGAAAAACATCAAAGATGGCAGAAGACAGTGTCACTGACTTGTCTCCATTATGGTCCCAATTCTGGTTTGCCTACAGAGTTTACCTACAAAAGACACTGAAATCACAAGTATCAATAACTGACATCATATCAACAAAGTTATATAAACCTATCACAAAGGAAAACTTTCAAGTAGCCATTGAATGACATTTACTGAAACTGGTCATCTGATTTTAACAGATGACTGAGGCCTGAAATTTGAGTCCTGGAACTGACTTCGGCCCTATTACACCAAGATCAGAGACCAAACACTTCTCAGACTAGTTTGGGACACCTACACTGCCAAAGGAAGACAGGGTAACTAAAATACTTCCCATTAATCCGCTGATTGCACAGGCAGCGAGATGAGTCTGCCTAAAAGCAGCCATTTCACAGAAAAAGCTGTTGAGAAGCAGTGCTAAGCCTATACAGTATCATTTTTAACACTGCATGTATCCAGGCACCTGAATAAAACAAAATGCTCTCTCCCTCCCTCACTAGATGGCAGTGTGCACCTTTAAACCTTACAACCTGGCCAAAAAAGCCAACAGAAGAACAATTGTCTCACTGCTGCTGACCTGATTGAAGACACCCACATGACTAAATCTGATCCAGTATGAGCGTCTGCAGCTTCCACTTCCTCATCTTGATAAAAAAATCTCTGAAGCAAGAAATTCCAGCATAGTCAAAATGAGATATGAAGCTGGATGCCAGAAGTTTCAGATAGACCCTGTCCTGAAATGTTGCTTTTCTAAGGACTTTCTGGCGAGGAGCATGAACAAGGGTTTTACATAGAAGCTGACCATCAGCACTTTAACCTCACAGTCACTGCCATTTCAGAATATAGAGCCAAAACATGAACTATGTGTTACTGATCAGATATGCATGGAGCTCACTGTATCTCTCTTAGCCTAATGGTAAAGAATAAAATGAAAGTTGATGGTTTCAACTTGAAACTTGAGTGACCAGTCAAATTGTGTCTAACCATCTTTGCATAACTTCTCACCCCCTCCACTGTGTGTGTGTGTGCCTGGATTTGAAGTCCAGAAATTCATGCCACTATTTTGATTGACATTACATATTGGTAGGACATTCTGTATTATAATTTGTCTTGTTTCTTATCTGTCTTATCTATGTATCTATCTATTTACCAACCAACCAACCATTGGACAGTAGGTCTGTACTTTTATTAGGAGAAATAGGCTACATGAAATGTGCCTATTTTTTCTTTTCCCTGTGTCAGCTGCAGTGAAAGTCTGTATACAGCAGCTTCAAGCTCCTGGTGGCACCAATCAGCCTTGACCTACTGCTTCTAGCTGAAGGTACGGGATTCACCCTTGACTCACCGCTTCATGTAGAGTGAAATGAATAGCTCAATAAAAACACTGTTATGGGTGTTTGACCTTTGCTTGCTAGTCGTTACCTATCAGAAGAGCTTTCATACACAGTGGTAGATGCACTGAACTTGGCAGCAATGCTACCAGCCTCTCTTCAGGCCTTTTACAAAACTTATTTTAACATTTTAGGTGAAACATAGAGCAGCAAAATCTGTAAGAGCTGGCATGACTAATATGACGACAGCCTCACACTAATACAAAATAGAACTTTATAATTGCTTCACTATCAATACAAAAATAAATGATTTGCATGGGAATCTATGAGCTAAGGACAAGTGTGTCCTATCTCTGTCTCTATGTGTGTATCTATGGAGACACAAAACACCATTATTTTGAGCCCAATTTCCATTGAGCATTTACAATTTGGTTCAATTAACCTGAGTATATATATGCAAATAATGAACCACTGAAACAGGAACCACTTTTAATCAATTAAAATGTTAAACACGGAAACATTCAGATATATCTTGTTGTTCAGAGGCATGAAAATTAAAAGCTTCCCTGACAGAAAGGGTATTTTATTCCAACAGTTTTTCCAGAAAACTGGTTCTAGCAGGTTAAGGTACATGTAAAACATTGACTTTAACTGCAAAAAATTACTAAACTATTAATTCCCTCAAGTCATATCAGTGCAAATTCAACATGAAGAGGTGAATTATATGACAACATGTAATATCACATCTCCAGCGAAGACCTGCTTTATCTTGGACACAGCCTGCCTGAACACACGAGTCAGGCCCATTGGGTTCAAATCTGTGTGATACCACTGCTGGGACAGTAAGCTGCAATCTTAAACGGAGGTGGCAAAGCACTACAGCACACAATAGCTTAAAACAAATTTGTTTCCCCAAATAAAATGCTTATTATGTGACCTGGAAGAAGAACAAAACGTTGACTTGATAATGCAAAAAGAAAAATGCCCTTGAAATTACAGCAGTGGGTTGATCTGAGCCTGAGAATCAGATTGTCTTAGCTTAGGAGAATGATTTGGTTCCTTCTGCCTAGTGAACCAAACGAGGCTGGAGCCAATTCACTTTCAATTCAAAATGTAACCTGAAACTGCATTTTACTGGTTAATGAGTGTTCCTTGTTCATTATATATAGTTTAGTGGAAAATGAGATTCAAATTCAGATGTTTCTATTTTGAAGAAAATTTGCAAATTTTAAACTGTCTGTTCCATGTTAGATGAAGTGAATTGAGAGTGCACTGACACCAATCCTCCTGGCAAACTGTTTGTAAAAAAAAAAAAAAAAAGAAGAAAAGAGCTAACCTAACATCTATCTGCCTGCCAGGAGAAAACAAAGCAAACACATCAGAAATTTGCAATGTATATATTCATTTGTTGTTACAGAGAGCTGGATTGGCAATCCATTTTAGGACAAAAAGTCTGACCTGTGACTGACTCTCACAAATTGGCAGCAAACATGTCTGAAAACAAGACAAGAATCCAAAAAGCAGTTATGAACTTAATATTGACAATAGTAAAACAAAACTTGAAAACTTTCTTACATCAATCACTTACTGAAATAGAAACACGCCACCCCCTCATCTCTTAAATCCTCTCCCACCCAAGTATGACAAACGCAGTTGAACCGGTCACCAAAAAAGGTTTTGAAGTTTTTCTGTCCAAACTCAGAAGGAAATGTGTGGTGAATGCAAGGATACAATCACAAAAACTCACTACCTGTAACTGTAACTGTTTTCCTTGTTGGGTCACAGACATACTTGATGTTGGCATGTTTTCAAATACAAGTGTGAAAGATTAATAAATCTTTTGGCAGAGCTTCATTACAAAGGGCATATCAATATTCAAATTTGGTAAAAAGTACAACAGGTATATTTCAATTGTTTTCGGAATAACCCATTTCCATAAATTTGTTCTTTTCTTCAGCTGTAAAGAAGTTTATTCCAATTCAGCAGATAGAAAAGAACTGGAGCACTTGAAGTGAGTCTGATGCAGTTTGAGTTTGTGCCTGCCCAGTACTGATGATATGAAAAGCTAATCGATGCAATTTTAGACCACATGAAACAATGAACATGTCAGATTTATACAGCACAGAAGGTGCTGCACCAACTTGCTAATAATAGGCATTCGCTACTTTAATTTTACACAATAATTATTTCCTCAATCAGCACCTCTGGGAGGCAATTATAAACAACATATAAGGTAGAGCTATGGCTTCACTGTCATAAAAAAGAGTTTACTGTACGCTACAGATGTACGTTGCAAAATAGTCCTCTTGGTCACACTGTGCTGAATTTTCTTAAGTTGAGCGATCACTTCGGCTCAAGTACGCACCCTATCATCAAGATGGGGGCTTAAAGAACCCATGAAGTGATTTGCTACTTTCTGAATTAATTTCAAACTCTAAAATAATACACAAATTAAACTGTCCAAAAATTTAGTAGAAAGTTTGCGCTCAAAACAGCCCAACGTATTTTTTCTCCACAAACATTCTTCTAAATGCTTATTTCTTGAAAACAAAAAAAAATTGATGTTTCAACCGGGACTTGGGGGTGTAACATTTCGATCGACATTAAGTTTGAGGTGCTACACTAGGTATTTTTCCCCAAGGTGGTAGGCCTATTAAAAAAAAAAAAGCTCTGGCAGTTGACTGCTTGACTATAATATTTCATCACTGCTTCTTCAATTATCGTTACAGTGTTTGAGGAGCTGACAATCAGTTACGACTATTGGCCCACCACTATCCTTATATAACTGCTGCCTATTTATCAGGGACGCTTGTCTTAAACTACATTATAATTTCCACGTTGTGAGTAATGTGACTCTGATAAAGAAAAAATAGACATTACCTTGGAAACATGCCCCCAGCACCTCAGCGAGTGCTGGGCGAGCATTCAGCATTTCACGGTGTGTTTACAAGAAGAATGGGCTGTTTGGAGCGCACATTTCTCATCCACATCTTTTTTCTCTCATTTTTTTCTCTTCATAGGGTCTTTAAGTTTGTGCAATTTCGGAGCATTTCATACTGCCCTCGTGAAAAAGTGGATTTCTAAATTTTGTCATCTCTTTAAGTAATTCTAGATTCAGCTATTAGGCCTATTTTGCAAAATAATGACAAAATAAAAAAATATAATGTATGATGATGTGGTGGCACGTAATATAGTTATAAAAGTAAAGATATATGGCCAATGATATTCAAACACATTATGGCCGTGCATCAAATTGGGGGGTCATTAGCACTAGGATAGTCCAGGGAAATGACTGGTTCAGCACCTCTACTGCAATTTGGCCAAACTCTTCCTATATTTGACTCTGGGTGGTACATTGTGGAGTTATAACCGAGTTCATTCCATCCTCGTTTTTTTTTAATTAGTTGCAGTGGATTTTGACAGGTGCCTCTTCTCATCTTTATGAAATTAATCCCATTTTTGGTCCCATTCTCCTTTAAAAATTTCATCTTCAGCATCTGAAAAGCTTGAGTTAAGTGTTTAGGCTTCAGATGATTCCTTGCAGTCCGGGGCAGCTGGCTTGCTTCTGTGTGTGGTCGTGGTTGAGGCCACTCACATTCAACGATCTTCAAGGCAGGAGTGGTCATTTGTGAAATAAGTAGACTGGCCTCTGAAAACCTGTCAAGATAGAACAAGAAGATGAATGAAAGCTGTAATGGTGAAGAACGTGTAAAGCATTTTTTTCCCCTGATCAAGCAGTGAAGTACCTCGTAATGAACAGTTGGGGGTCCCAATGAACTCATAACTCGAGAAGCCCACTTCACTTGTAAGGTATGTTGAAAAGTGGTCAGGTCTGAGGCGGATGCTGTTATAATTCCTGCAAATATTGTCCTGTGACGAGAGAGAGAAAACAGACATTTATTTTATCTCAGGCTCTGAACAGCTAAACACCAAGTACACTTATTATCCCAGGGATCCCAACAGCTGTGCCATTCCAGTCTCTTACAGTCAGTTTCTTCCTCCTGGCGTAGGACTCCCATGGCTGCGGCTCGAGGATGAACAGGCCTCCAGGACGGAGATGTCTGTAGACTCTCTGGAAGAGCCGCTTGAGGCCATTATCCCCCCAGTTCAGGTGAACCCATTTGGTGACGCTCAGGCACAGGATGACGTCGTACTCTGGCCGCTGAGTCAATAGCAGACTATCGCTCTCCAGGACATAATTGGCCTAAAGAAGAGAAGAGGAGCAGTGAGTGGCCTGGCTACCACAGGGCAAACACCTCAGTGCTCTAGCTGTAACAGTATAGAGACTTAGGGGCGTGGCCACAGCTGAGATTAACCAAGGTAGGCTTTATTCAGGATTGACTCCGAGCATTTAAATGGCGTTCATGAAAATGTCTTAAATTTGGCTTTGCAACTTCTGGGACTCCAGATCCACAAATCCATCATTTATACTTGCAGATAAGGCAAGTTTAGGGTCTTATTCAGAAACCATACTTTTGATTAACTGTGGGTGTGTGGCAGGAGGGTTCAGCTAAAAAAAACAGAAGAATACGGATAGCCTCGTAAAGCTATCGTGCTTGCATCATTATTAATCAAATTTTATTATATCAAGCATATCAGTTTTTTAATTAATTGACTGTTCTGAGTGAAAAGAGCATCTCAAGAGATTATTCACACAAGCAGCATTACCTTCCTTGACCCGAACAGAAATGTATTTTCTCAAGAATTTCGATGCACTTTTTAAGGACTTTTCATCACATCAAACTGCGCAGTTGTGTAAATTTGTTTCTTCATATGTCATATTACACATTTATGTACGTATTTCACCGCAAGAGTCAGACCATGTTGCTCCTGAATCAGGTGTCTTGCTCAACAACCCTTTGACAGGGATGAACACACTGGTTGTTATGAGGATTGAACAAGTGACCTTCTACTTACAGGATGGTTTCTTGAACTACCAAATCAAAAAAACCTCTTGATTAAACTGCAGTTTGACAAACCATTTTTCCAAGAAGAGAAAGGCAAGGCCATGCAACAACGAAAAGACAGGAGCTATTCAGGTACCCAGAATTATGGGTGCAGTGCTCTGTGAAATCATTTGACTTGTTATGAATGGTAAAATAAGATTCATGCTGATGCTTTTATCCAGAGTGAATGCAACAGTAGAATAAGCTTAAATTCCTACATCACCAACATTGAAAACAAGGACCAGGGTTACAGTTCACAGACAATACACAGAAATAACATATAATCCTGATCATGTATAAAATGCATGGTAAAGCAGTAAGGACCAAGGAGAAAAGGTAGATTTTGTTTAGCCTATGTTTCTAGGTTACTTCTATTGAAAATTGGACAGATAGATGTTTTAGATAAAGAAGCATTAGAGCAGAGACTGACACACAGGAGAAATGATGGATGAGAACTTAATGTCAGCAGCGAGTGAAGGTTTGGTGATCAGAATAGCTGCAAGAAGGGAGTGCCTCAGGGAGAGCGCTAGCTTGGTTATTGGTTAACCTCACTTCAAATTAGGGTTGTAAAGGGAGGTAATATTCCTGTTATTTCTCAGAAACTTACTCTTGGTAACTTTCTATTTTGGGAATTTAAGGGATTTTTCACCCTGACACCCTGCATATTAAATCAAATGTGCTTCTCTACAACTGTCCAAACTCTCACTTAATACCAGAGCAGGTGTATCAAATAAATACTAGGCAGCCTGACATTTCTCTCTCCAATTGCATCTTGTACTGAACAGGTTGAGGAGGACGAGGCCCTCTTGTCCGATTTCTTGAGTCTTTTCACAGATGTACAGGATAAGCTCAGTGTTGCACTGCCATCATCTCTAATGCTCAAAGCAGAGAAGGCAGTTATCGATTTCATTCACAAACAGCATGACATTTACATCCAAGCAATTCATGCTGCTGCCTACACAAAGCCTGGAAGGCACATCGCCTGTCTAGTGAAGAGAGAACATCAGCCTATAGCATAATAACAGCCATGACATGCCACCTTCACATTAATGAGGGGAAGGTTGTAGGAATATTTGCCAAATTCACAACCAAGGATAGCATGTGGAAGGCCGATGCCACATGGGATGCTTCCAACCGCATCATATCAACCTGATGGAAGGAACGATGTGGCTCTGAAGCCTTGTTCCCCATTACTGCTGCTATGCTTCAGATCCCACCATCATCGGCAGCATCTGAGTGCAACTGGTCTCTCTTTGGGAACGCCCACACCAAGGTACGACAGACTCAGGAATGCAATGGTGGGGCAATTAGTGGCAGTTCGCTCCAACCTTTCACTGTTTGAGCCAGTGAAAATAAATTCAGCACAATGAAGTGACTCAGACGATGTAAATCATCAGGATGTTTCCTCATCAGAGGCTGGTAACTAGAAAGAATGCTGGCCAACATGTTATTTATTTTATCAACCTGTGGGAGGGGAGAGAGCTGCCAGGGCCTGTTGAGAAATAATTCTCACTTAAAATGTGATTGCATGAAATCATACAATCTTTGACCAGAGGACATGGTTTGTTTGTTCGGTCCATCAGATCTTGTTGACCGATCAGAATTTTAAACAACTAACTTATGCCCAAACATATTCATTTCAAAGCTAAATTTGTATGACACTGATAAATTAATCTACACTCAGCTGTAATCTCAACGTTGCATGGGATTCATTGCTGTAATTCACTGTTTTGGTATATTGTGATAACATATCACTATCGTCCAGATAAGCTGCATGGTGCATGCTGCACTTGATAACCCAGGAGGATTGACTGTGCTGTGAAATTTATGTTACACTGCCCTTCCCTACTTTAGAGGCAAAAAGATTTTGAGTGTGGAGGTTCCAAACAGAGGAAATAGCCATGCAAATTATGTCAATTTCAATGACAAGGAAATTGACATAATTGAAATGGGACCATATTAAAAAAGCTTGTCAGTCAGTACTCCAGCGCAGTGTTCCCAATGCAGCTTTTCTGGTCTTGCTGGGTGCTTTTGAAAATATAGTCAAACTCTAGTAAGTCTAAAGAGAAGAAAGTACTAAGCTGCAACAGATAAAGACTGGTTTCTTTATCTGTTAACCTTGTTAACCTAGTCATGTTGAATCTATGTGATACATGCATAATGAGGGAATATTGAATTTGTATAGAGCTTTATCCAGGTGCTCAAGGTGCTCCATATGGCAACCTCATACACACTACCACCACATGTTCACACACACACAAAACACCCCTCTTACCTTGATGAAGGACACATTCGAGGGAAACTCCCCAGCCCGTACGGTAGACGTTTCTGTGAGTGGAGGTGCAGCTATGGGCCCCCTGGAGATCTGCAGGGACACAGGAAAAGAGCAGCTCACAGGCTGATCAGCAGGGGGCAAATCACCGTCTTCCTGCTCCATTTCCTCTGTTGTGCTGTCCTGCCCCTGGGCCCCTGCCTCATCTGTGTGACAGGAGACATTGTCATTTACAGCCTCCGCAGGGCCGCTTTCTCCTTTCACTGGTTTCCCATTTTCATCCATGCTCTCTGCTTCATTGTGCTTCTTTTCTGTGCCTGTGCAACTCTCATTTCCATTCCTCTCCGGTTTAGTGCTCTTTCGTCTGGCCTCCTGGGTCTGCAGCTCGGACAGGTAATGTCTGATGTTCTTTCGGGCAGCATGTACCAGACCACTGTCAATATCCAGGCCCAATATGCGGGCGGGTCTTAGCATTTTGGCAATATATAGAGTTAGGTGGCCCGAGTTGCATCCCAAATCCAGTACGTCTTTACCCTGAAACCATTCTGGACGAAGCACACGTACCCGCGGGTCTTCGCTGGTGCCTGGGTTACGGTAGCCATAATACTTGTCGTAGTTCCCATACTGGAACTTCTTCCTCTCCTCCTTCTTCTGCTGGTTGACGGGCTGCTGCTGGCGACCTCCTGGCCCGGCTCTGGGACCACTCCTTGGTGTGTGGAAGGACTGAGAGTTTCTCGATGCTCCTGCTGCCCCACAAGTCCTGTCTCCAGCTCCTGGCTTTCCGATGGGGGTAGAATGAGTCGCAGGGGGCTCCATCTTGCCTGAGTTGCGCCTGCGTTTGCGTCTGCCTGAGTGCTGGTTTGGTCCCCCCGATATGGAGGAAGTGGAGTCTTCCATACTTCTCTGGGTGTGGGGAGCAGATACAGACAGCATCATCTCTTCCTTGCAGCTGGTTGAGTCGGCCTCCTGACACTCATGGGAATCCCCTGAGACACTGGAGAAGGTGCTGGACCCTTTGGGGACGTCTAGTGCTGAGCACGAGGCTGACATACCTGACAGCAGTGTGGAGGTGCTAGTTTTCACCTCACTTTTTCCTGATTCTGAGAGATCGAGCTGTGTGGCTGAAATCCCACTCCCACCCCCACCTCCTCCACCCCCACCTCCTCCATGGTGTCTGTTGCGGTGTCTCTTCCTGCCACCACTCTTGTAGGGTGACACCAAGAAGCTGCTGTCTGCTATCCCACTGTTGAGGTTGAGCGGATCAGTGATGTCCCTGGGGATGAGGATCTCCACAGGATCTCGACTCTTGGCTGGCAGTGGGGAGGATTTGGGGGTCTCCGCATTCAGCGCCCTGTTGACTTCCTCATCCAGCAGGCTGTTGAGATTCAGCGGGTCAAAAATGTTCCCGCCCAGGAGGAAGTTGGTGGGCAGGACAGAGTCACTCTCGGAGTTGGCCCTTCGTCTTCTCTTGCCAGATGTTGGATGCTTGAATCCGGAACTTGATGTGTTGCGACGCTTTGTTAGTTTCTGTTGTTGCTGCTGTTTGGAATGATGGAAGCTGTTTCTGCGGTTTATGTTATTCTCATTCTCTCTGGCTCTCTGTCCGGCGTTTTCTGAGTGGGTAAGAGTGTCAGTCGAGCTGGTGTGATTTGGTGAGGCCACAGTGGTTGGCACAGGGCAGGTAGCTGTAACATCAGAGCTGTCAGCGGTGGCGGCGGTAACCTCTGCCATTATGGAAATATTGTTGTAACTTCCAGTACATTCTGAGAGTTGCAGAGATGGAGCCGAGCTGGCCTGTGAACTACCGGTGGTTTTTACAGTCTCCTCATCAACAGACATCTCTATTACTTTCCAGTGCTGATGCAGACATGGAAGCCTCTCTCGATCTGAAAGTCACAGAAAACACTTGTTAAACCAAAAAGTTTAACTAGACATTTACTGAACAGTATAAATAATTTTAAACATGCTGAAAAAAGTTAATTAAAATTTAAATTGAGGTCCTGCTCTATTGTCTCTATCACACACACACACAAACACACACACACACAAGCAAACTAGCCCATACCAGTCTTAGTGTATCCGAGTTGGCAAACACAACAACTATGCTTCAGTGGTTCTCAAACTGGGGTTCAGGGACCTCCAGGGGCCCCCCAGCAAAATGAGGGTTTGTTTAATTTCACTATTATGTCATGCACTATAATATACCACGAGTAGGGAATGTATAAGATCCGTTTAACTTTCAACTGTTATCTCTTATCAAAAATCTCCCTCTCAGGTGGGGGGTCCCTGGGACTAAACCATTATCAGATGGGGGTCTGCGGTCTCAAACGTATCTACTTGGGGGTCACTGACCTGAAAAAGTTTGGGAACCCTTGTGGTAGACAGTTAACTAGTTAGCAAGCTAGCTACTTAACGTTAGCTACTCTATTGCGGGCCAAAGGAGGACTGAAACGTTGACTGAACGTTCAGCTTCACTCCGGCCAAAAGGCGGTAGACAAACACTCAGGAAACCATCTCGATATGCAGCTGCCTGAGCCCCCAAATCGTGAGTCACATTATGGAAGTGATACGATATACCAGCTAGCCACCTATTCGCGTACAGTCAACAGTATACTCACCATCAAAATAACAGTCTCACCTCACAGTTTCCCCCGCCTCCGGCCGGACTGTCACTACCCGACACTCTCGACTCGAGCTAACGTTAGCGTAGCTAACACACAAGTCTCCGTACATCAATACAAGGGTGGCGAGCACCAAAGACACTAAAGTAAACACAGCGTGTATGTTTCGGGGAAGTGGCTCCGCGTTAAAGCCCCCCCTGGTCTCCAAACTGTCTTGTCGACTTCTTCAGTCAACTAGTAGTTAGTAACCTAGTCTCAGGCAGGTTGGTGAATAAATTATTCCGTTCGCGAGAGTCGGCATGGCGGCGCATCCGGCTCCGTGCTGTAGTCCAAGATGTCGAGGAGGCAGATCTCCGACTTGTCCCCGCTAGGCGGTTACCCGAGCTAGGTCTTCTGGGTGTCCATTATATTATAATGAGGTCCTTGATCCTGATTCTGGTTACCGTTTGGATTCCGATTCTGGTATTCTCATAAACATCTAGTGTGGGCCTACAGCTCACTGTGGGCTGTGCTCGTTTTTTCTGTTTATTTCTGGGTCTTGTTGCAGCTCATAGGCCTATAAACATGTTTTTGATCAATTTGAATATAATGACCCTGTCCAGTGGCCACAGTCATGCACTTTCAAACTAATATTTTGAAGGCTCAAAATTCCTCAAAAGTCTTGTGTGAAATAATTTGTCAGACTAAAACTGATTAAATATGCATCAATCACATGGGGTAATTGGTGGGTTTTATTTATGAGCTCTGACACCATGGAGTTGGGCAGGCACTCCTTTGCACTTCCGAACTATAAACAGAAGTACAAATGTAATCAAGAATCATAATTCATGCCAACTATGCTCTTTCTTGTAGGCAAAAATAAATAATAGCTCTTCTAGGGCAAGCATTGCTCACAGTGATGTGCGCAGACCACATCTGGCCCTCCAGAGTTTCCCAAAAAGTGCTACATTTTGTCTACAGAGATGGACAAAATGAGGGGAACACTCAATATATGAATGTAACATACCTAATAAGGATTAAGGCCACCCTTTGCCTTCAGTACACCTTCAATACTTGAAATGCTATTATACAAGTTGTGAACTGTGTGTAGTAATAATAATAATAACTTTATTTATATAGCAGTTTTTTAAACAGTTAGAAAGTGCTTAGTGGGAAAGAAAGAAAGCCTCCTGCAGTTCTTTATGGGATAAAAGAGAAGGTAATCTACTTTGCATCTTGCGCTCCAGAACTTCCCATAAAAGATGTTTAGATCTTCTGATTGGGGAGGCTATGGAAGGCATTTGACTTCATCATGGTTTTCATAAAACCACTGTTGAATTGTGTAGCAGTGTGTTTGGGGTGTTATTGTGGTTGTGCAAAAATCAACTCAGCCAGCAAACTACAAAATTTGCAATTCCAGTATTGGACAAATCCCAAAATTTTTGTTTTGGAGACTATTTTCATCTAATGAGTAAGTAAAACAATTTGTCCCATTTGCCGCTATAGTGGAAACTGGACTAATTATCCCTCTAAAACTGAAAAACAGCAATCACGCCAGGAAGGAACACATTTTTTTAAATTGCTGCTGACAGCCATAAAAAGCCAGAGAGAAGTCATGGAATTTTCAATCAGGCCCTGGATTGAAACCCTATACACTATTGGTAAGCAGCATGTCACAGGGATGTTTCCCAGTTGTTTCTATGATGTGAGTCATCAGTATTTAGTTTTGTAGGTTTATTGCACTTCTGACCTGTAACTGTTCAGATGTCAGATAGCTGCCACGTGACACAATGATTTGCTTCCATTACGGACAGACACACACACATACATGCTATGGGGAGACTAAATGACACCCACAAGTTTGACCTTATGTTGTAAATTTATTTGAGCAGGTCAGTCAAGAACTTGTAAAACAGAAGACGGATTTAAATGAGCCCTTTTTTCCTAGACAGGTGACTTTTTTTCTGTGACTTTCTACACGGGGAATGTGTATGGGTCCATATAGCCATCTTCTATTTTTAAGCTGGGTGAAGAGCTTCTATATTTTGGTTTGTCCCTATAAAGAGGACATATTTTGGGGACAATGTTCATTCACTTCAGTTACCTCAAGTGGCCAGTAGATGGCACTATCTCATTTGCCATTTAACACATTTCAGGTGGCTTTTCAGATCTTCAAAATGGACTGACTGTTGTGTGTTTAGTGGTTGAGGCAGGTTGTTGTCATTGTTGTTGGTTGCTTGACTATCATGCCTATCATATGTTGTGCTGATGGTTGTTAAAATAAAGCCTGACATGTCAAAATTTAAATTTCTATCACAATTTCATTCATTGGAGGTACCTCCTCTGGTAAATGAATGTGACCCACCCCAAGTCAAAATATAAAATTAGATGGCTCTTCTCTAATTTTCCATGAAAATAATATGCACAGCACTGTTCCACAGCACTTTCTATTCACAGTAGAGTTGGGAGCAAAGGAAGAGAGCATGGGGGGCAATTTCCCCTGCTCTTTGTGCTGATGCTGCCCAAGTGTCCCTATCCATTTCATTCCCAGCAGGTCTGCAGATTTACTGCCCTCTACAGCATGCTGTTACAGCTTGAGCAACAATTGAGGTACAAAATGAAAGCTTAGATTCAAAAGAATACATTAGTACCATGCATGCCATGCTAGTGCACTTGTAGAAATGCTCACAAATGGAACTATACATCAGATTCTTGAATTAAAATTGAGAATTGGAGTTATTTTTGATACATCACTCATCGTTGACATACTATTTGTCATTTGAAGCCTATTTGAAACATGCTTTTCTCCAGTCATAGAGTCATTATGTAAGAGATAATGTCCTAACATTGGACAGGGCAGAGAGGAGATCTGAATTGACTTCCAGTAGATGTTGGCTGTCCTCCAAACAGCCGCTAGAGGGAGACAAAACCTGAGCTAAACAACTATAAACATCAACAGAAATCCTCCTGGGCAGTATGATTTTAACTCTCTCTGTCTCTGTCTCTGTCTCTGTCTCTGTCTCTCTCTCTCTCTCTCTCTCTCTCTCTCTCTCACACACACACACACACACACACACACACACACACACTCTCACACTCACACACATACTCTCTCTCACACACACGATCCAGAGAATATTTTTATTAAAGAAATCAACAACCATCAACTGTCTAATCATGACTAAGAAGTAATACTTCAGTACTGATGTGATACCGAGGCGATCATTATTAGTGTGTTGAACAATAGTAACGGGTCAGTAATATTATTATTAGATCTGCTCTAGTTACCTTTGGATAAATATATAATCACGTGTTCACATTTTAAACTTCTGGGTATAGTTAATGAAAAAGAGTCATCATACTGCAGTCACTCAAAAGGCCCGCCAAAATCAGCAATCAGCAAACCTGCTGACATAAGGAAAATGAGTAAAATACTGTACTGAATTTTAGCCACACAAATGCCTTTTATTTTACTTCTAAGAGCATCAAATATTTTGTTTTCAGCCATTATGTTGAACAAAAAAGGCAATCCCAAGTCAATTGCCACTGAAAGCTAACATTACCTCAGCAAAATGCAATCTTCTGACTAACTGATTAACTGGCATGCTTAGCTTCAAGATAGGGATGGAAAAAATTGGTTTTCTGGAACTCAGTCAAGCATAGGGAAGCCATTATGGAAAATGTTAGCGCTAAAACTTAAAGATTTTTATGCAACTGGGTATTGGCTTTCTTCAAATGGGATCCTCATACTTAATATTCTCTGCTGACAGGTTGACAGCATGTTTCTAATTGGGCTCCAATTCACTGCCACAGATTCTGTTGGGTAAATGAGTCGCCCCCCTCTCTAATCTCTATAGAAGGGGAAAATAGGAGAGAGGGTACCTGTTCCCCCGCCTCTGTCCCTCTCTTTTCTCATGTTAATGGGGGTGCGATCCTAGATCCCGGGCACCATCTGCCCTTCTTCAGGGTTTGGGCCCCAAATACTCCAGACGCGTCCTATTGTTTGTGTGTGTCCAAGCAGAAAGTGGTGAGTACACATGCTTCTTGTGGCCCAAAAGGCTCCTCCATCAAGAGCACGAGCCTGCTGTTCATTAGCCTTCATGTGACAGAGGGAGGGGCCACTCGCTCGCGTGCCCTGTGCACAGCAACATGAGGGCAGTTCACTGTTTGTTGTCATATTTTGTGTGTGATGTCATTCTATTTATCAGTAACAGTGGACCGAGGGATGACTGGAAAGGTTAAAATGCTCTTTTACGTGTCTTTTTATAAGTGTATTTTATACACTTAGACCCCATTTACACCTGGCATTTCATGCGACTTGTGTCCAGATTGTATCCAGATGCGATTTGTCCACATTTATTATCAGAAATGCGTCTTCGGCAGCTGGATAGAAATTCAATTGCCCTCCCCTTGCACTTTCCCTCGCAATATGCAAATCTTTTAACTGGTTTGTGATGTAAATGTGCTCTAAAAATAAATAAAATAAAGCAAGTCAACATTAAACGTGTTGTCCATCCAAATGATGCAACCCCATATGGGCTAATCAGTGTGTAATTTTGCAAATGCCAGAACACAGTGGTCAGGTGAATCATTATGTTTTGTCAAAACGAATGGATGGAAATACTTCCCCACCACATGAAAAATCATATACTACTACTATTACTACTGCTACTCTACTCTAACTTCTAATGCTAAACTTGATTTATCTAGTAGGCTACATCATAAAAAGCATAGATAAAAACATAAAAAACACATACAGTAATAGAAGGTATTTATAAGCCAGTGAGATTTTTTTGTTCTGTTTAGAAAGGTCCACTGTGTCTGCACTGATAAAATCACCTGGTGTCCTTAGTAGCTAAAAGAGCATTGAGCGTGCATTTCTCTCTCGTACATCTCTACCCTTTTCAGGGTCATAGGGGGCTGGAGGCTATCCCAGCATGCATTGGGTGAAAGGCAGAGAAACACCCTGGTCAGGTCGCCAGGGCGAAGACAGACACTCACATTCATACCTGTGGCCAATTTAGAGTCTCCAATCCACCTGACTCGCATGTCTTTGGATTGTGGGAGGAAACTGGAGCACCTGGAGGAAGCCCATGCGAACATGGGAAGAGCATCACACAGACAGGGCGGGGTCCTGCCTGGGTCCTTTGAGGAAACAGTGCTAACCACTGAGCCATTCTGAACAATGACCAGAAGTTTTGAATCACACTTGGGGCATATTAAGCAGGTTTTCCAAGGAGGATCTTTCATTCTGCACTGGGCTGTGAAGAGACAGAAATACTATATCATGTTGGTGTTAATCAATGGATGTCCCTGACTGATTAGCCCCTCCATGGGCTAATCAGTTTAGTTCTGATAATGTCAGAACGCTGTGGTGAGATGCATCATTCCTGCTGAGCTTTGTCAGAATTGGGTGTCTAAGCTATCGCATGTGACAGATGGATGAATAAACAAACGGACAGATCCCCCACCGGGAGCAATAGGTGTGGGTACAAAACAATAAAATGGACAATACCATGGACAATGACAATGAGACAACAAAACAAATAAGACAAAGAGAAACATGATGTTTGTTTATTTATGTTGCTGTGTCCTCCCAAAGACCTCAGATCTTCATTAGATGCTGTAAGCTGAACAAAAGACTACAGTTTAGTAGCTTAATAACCCCAAAACAAGGCGTTTTACTAGCCTACAAAGTCTCTTTCAGCCATAAAAGATATTGTGAACACAAGGGTCCTCAGAGAAAGTTAGATAGTTTAGATTGCCTGCATGGAAAAAGTGAAGATAACACAATCTGCTCCACTTTTCTACTTAGGGCTGTGCAAACTAGACATGTGCAGTTTTTGACCGGTCTAGAAACACTCCTGTGAACTGGTAAGAGAACTTACCAGTTACCCTACACACCACTGACAAGCATATTATGTGTTTCCACTGGGTCTGCCCTCCTCGTTTTCAAAGCTTCACTTGGAAAAAAAAAAATGCTGCTGGCTGCATTGAGATTAGTTATTGAACTGTCCAAGCAACGGGAAACAAGGCAGCTTCAGTGGCACAGCACACAATGAGCCAGCTGTCAGTGGGAGGGGCTTGTTCAGGCCCGTGCCGTCATGGATAGGATCTTTGTATCAGGCCCTCTGCGAGTTGATAGGCGCTCCTATGCTAGGCCACCATGCGCTGATTAATATTGACACAAGGCTTGATTGAGGACAGGCGAGTGAGCAGGGGGAAGGGGTGCAGCAGGCTAAATTCTACATAAATTAAGTCATAAAAGGTGACAGTGAATATGTATACTCCATGGTTTGTGAATATCCATGAGGATAGGCTCAGGTTGTGTTTGTACAGCTAGCACTGATGTGTGCTAACATGGTGATGAGGATTTTCAGTGTAGTTTTTATATGAAAATCAATAAAACCAACTTTATTTCCCATGTTCATTATCTTAAATTTTTAAATATTTGATTGTGTGTGACATTGTGCTCTAAACATATATAACTACATAATGACATTTGTTGGCTAATATCGCTTTCCAGCTCTTAACGCCATGACTCCTTTTTTTAGAGGCTGCTGACAAAATGTCCTCAAATTGAAGGACTTTCCGCATCATCCTATCCCTGTGAGGATACCTGTGTAACAGCTGAATAACAACGGTAAAACTGTGTAAACACACACACACACACACACACACACACACACACACACACACAGACCACTCTCACTAATCCCAAGAGCCCACTCAGTTCCATCCCCACCCCTATTTTAAATTCAAAGGTGCATCTCTGAGCTCCTTCTGAGCAGCATCAGACTGGATGTCCTTACTGAATGTTTCAGAGCCTTCCAAGCCTTGCTGTTTCCATACCAAATTAAATGATATACCTGTGTTGTTATTTTATACTAACACTGACTGATATTGGCAGAACCACATAGCTAGGACTTTAGACTACTATTCATAATAGCCTGTAATACTAAAGCTTTCTGGGTGTCTGACTTTGTGGATTATAAATGGATCCAGGCCTAATTATGACCAATGTGCAATTTATAAGATATTATGGTAACCTTAAGGCAGCCCACCTAACTAATTTGTGATTGGTGATAAAATTTAGTTAGCCTACATAATTGTTACACTCAAACTATTAGAAGTAAATGAGAGGAATTAGACCTTATTTAGAAAATTGCTTTCCTCTGGGTTCATGGTTTGAGGCTGCTGGTTTAGAGGAAGAATGGAAAAAAACATTTTTACACAGTGTTGAATGCAAGTTTCTTGTCAGCATCATTTTTGTACAGTTTGGTCTGTATCATTTCCCTGGACAGCCATATGGTTACATTTCCTAAGAAAAATGTTTTCATTTTCCTGGGTCTGTGGTGTGGGACAAGCCAGGCCCACTGTAGCACAGGGTAGTGAGCGAAATACCAAGTCACCACAGCAGGCTCCCTTAAAGAGAAATCCAACATCTTGTCGACTTAACTCCAGGGCGTGATAAAACCCTGAGTGTGATTCAATTAATTTGATTTGATCATACTTTATTGCCAGAAATCTCTGAAATTTGTTTTGCATCACAAGCCATCATGCAAGGAAATAGTACACATGATAGGATAGTTGCAAATTTGCTAGTAATAGGTTTCATATAAAAGCACAAGTAATTACATCCATCAGCCCGACTGCCCTCAGTTAGAGCAGACTATGATACTCCAAAGTGTCAATACAGTGCTTTGCCGCTATTGCCTGTGGCCGGTCTCAAACCATGGGCAACCGTAGATTAATATGGGGGATAGAGGAGTTCTGTTTAAGATGGTGTTCATATTGAAATACTGCCAGCCTTAGCATCTTCTTTGAATAAGCACTTTGAAACATTTACCATTTAACATAGATTTAAAATTATATAGAAACTAAGCCTCAAGTGCACAGAGATATCATTAAACCATACTGTAATCCCATACAATGTGCATTGTGGTTAAAAATACATTGGTAAATCATAGCTCTAACAATTCCTATTGTCATTTGTCATTGTGAAGAATGGGAAATAGACTTTAGAACAAATTATAAGACTGTGGTTAACCTATTAGTATGTTGTATAGTATGTCAGGAGGATAGAGGCCCACTAACTTCAATTACAGTAAATTCCTTTGGGGGTAATCTCTGCTGTGCCAACAAACACAAAAGTTAGTTTTAACATTTGTGAATGTAGCTGTAGCATGGATGAGCGTGACCCATCATCTTTTACATGGCTAAATTACCAGAGGAGGGTTTATAGAAGTTAATCTGATGTGGTAAAATGAAGAGCATTTAAGCACCACAGTGTACAGGATCCTCTCCCTTCTCCATAATCCACTGAATGTAGAGATCTCAGACATCAGATGAATCCACACGAACAGGAGGCTTTTAGTTGCTGGATTGTTTGTGCATTGTACTGCCAGATCATTATATCAACAAAAATTGATGGTAAAACAAATGGTAAAAGTTCATGAAGGTGCTTCAGTTCAACATTGATAAGAATGGGAAAGTGCTTGCTTAAGTGTGATTGATTTTGTGAATATTACCACTGTCATGATCATAGATATGCATTCTGATAAAACAATGTGACTCGTGCAAATTAATTATATAGCTTTATATATCACAGAAATTGCTTATCTGACTCTTCACTGCTCAGTGAGCTGACCCTACCGGATTTTAAGAATAATGGACTCTTGATTTCTGCTTGCATCAACTACATCGCCTTACAAATGCAGTCAAATTCACACATATTCACACCACCAAAATTTTATGATTGAAATCCACAAATACATTTTCCACCACAGTATTCCACCCAACACAAGTACATCACTTTCTCTCACTCCATTTTGTAAGACGTGTGACAGGCTGTCCTGCTGAAATACATTGGGAATTTGTAGAGTCTCTCAACAGTGAGGCGTGAGGCGTTGTGCTGCTGGGAGGGATGTCTCCATCCTAACAAGCAAGTCCCTTACATACTTAGAATTGGCCAAAAATACCGGACCTCTTGTGAGACTTGGAGGTATGAAGCTAACAGAAAACAAACTTGACATGACATTGTGCTTTCCTCTGCACACTAACTGATCAATACTCAATATTAGATTGTTCATACACAGACATCAACAGTCTCTCACTGGCCATTTCAACTCCAAACATGGAATATTCAAAATGAACCAAAGGATGCCCAAATTTGCCCAAAAGATGTGTAGTATGTCAGCATTAACCAAAAGAGAATTGCACATATTTCGGCTATATATATGTGGTGGTAAATTGACAGTGATTGGGCAAGTGACTGTGACCAGTTTGGTGCAGATCCTTTTCCACCACAGCTAACAAGATGTCTTTCCAGGCACATTTGGTAGGTGTGAGATTTTGTTTGTCTTTCCCTTGAAGCCCAAGGCAGACGACAGAGAAGCCCTGGCAGCTGATCTCAATTTGGTTCACCTACACACTTCATCTCTTCCTGCACATCTCATCTGCTGGGCTTGCATGTCTCTCTGATGCTTCCCTCTGTCTCTACTCCCAAGGCACAGTGAGCTCTGCCATAATGTGATAATCTAAACCATAATTTGATATGGTTTATACGTTACTCATTGACTGCTACTGGGATTATTGGATTCTGGACCATAGCACCTATCATCTTGCATTTCTTCCTCGCTTTTTACAAAATTATATATTCTTCTTGGACTAATGAGGAAAGATCAAAAGGAAATGCTGCTGCACACAAGCAGTGATGAAATTCCACATTCGTGTTATAAATGAAAATTGTATAAAGATAATGTTTCTGTTGATGTTAGACAATTTATGGCTGGCCTGGCAGAGTTGGTAAAGCAGACAAATTCTCCTGCAGATCAAATAGGTTAGATTGGATTGCAAGGCTGCACTGCCATAAATCTAGGAAATTCCTTGAGCACCGGCAGCAATGCATGATGTTTCCACATATGATGCAGGCTTTTCCCCAGACAGCTGATATACGACCCAGTGGATCTGCAAGAATGGAAAGCAAAAAGCTTTCTAAGAAACAATAGCTGAGCAACTATCAGCTCGTCTGATTATAGATTTGTGAAAGCTAATACCAATAATTAGAATAGAAAAATGCTATACTATAGCTATACTATAGCCAGCTATAGTTAATCATTCCTTAGGACACTGGATAAAGTGTAAAATATACATAGATATATATAGATGCCTGTTTATGCATGTTTATTTTTTGAACAGTTTAAATGCAATGGAATAAAAATGTTGAATATTGACAGAACATATTTTAATTGTCCTATTATCAACATTTTTCCGAAATCTTCAAAATATTTTTCTAGTCTGCAAAATGAGTTTTGCATTTTCAGCCTGGTGAACAGGATGAAGTACAAGGCTGGAATATATAGTATTAAAGGTGTGGAATAGACAGTATATAGCAATGAAGTATATACAGTAAACACACATTAAATATATCATAAATATATTGTATTGTATATAACTTTACTCAGGCACTTATAAATGGAGACAGCATGTGTGAGGTGCAGCATTAAGGTTCACTTCTCTCAATCACTGCTTTTTCCTTTTTCCTTCAGTTCTTTATTTTGGTCTGGTTTTTCTTGTGGACCAAACATTGTTCCTCTACCAGCAGTAACAGTCCTTCAGTGTCACTCCTCAGCATTCAACCTGCCATCACTGATCATTTTGCTGTTGGTTGCTGCTGTGTTTGTGTAGCCTTATAAAGGGAGGCCACTTTGGCTGTGTTGTGGTTTACCTTTGGCTCTAGGCTGATGCACTTTTGGCGTGTATTACTAGTTTCTGTTGAATTGGCTCTGGTTCATCCACTGAAGCTGTGCTGCTGATGAGACTGAGGGGAGAATTGGTAGCTGCTGACAAAGTGTCACTGCGTAGAGTTAATAGCTTAAATGGCTTAAACGCAATGGGACATTAATCTGAATAAACTGTAACTGTTACCTGCCACAGTTAATATAATACAATTATTTTCTAAAGAATATCAGTACATTTTCAGTACTTTCTGAATTAGTTAAAATTGTCTGAAGGGAAAAGGCATAATCGTTGATGCTGATTGTAGCTGCTAACAGTAAGAAAGAAAGAAAGAAAGAAAGAAAGAAAATCCTGAACATGAATAAAAATTACCAATATATTTCATCGAATTTGGTGGGAAAGAAATGTAAACTTAACTGAATATAATCAGATTGCATTGCTGATTTTGAGTAATCTAGTGGATTATGTTACTGATTACATTATTAAGCAGATTATGCGGAACAGATTCCATTTGGAAAGTAATTTTCCCAACTCTGCTCCTGTGTGTTATAACACTGGTAAACTCCAGACAGGGCTCATTACAAAATGTCACCACAGAGATGCTCTGTGCTTCAGAGGATATTTATAGGATTCATTACATAAACCTGATCACCAACAGCCAGCCTGTGGATACTAGTAAATCATGCCCCTCCTAACTGCAGTTGCTGTCTGTCCTGTCAGCTCCTGATCCGAGCTTTCACCACTACGCTTCAGAAAACGGTCAGCCTCGACTACGGTCTGCGGTGGGTCGTGCTCGGCTGAAGTTTATAGATGTCGCCCATATACGGCAGATTTTTGCCACAGTCGTTGGAGGAGGGCTTCATAGAAATTTCATGCTATGAAGTGGAGGGGGAAGATATGTTTAGTGTGGCCATCAGTCACACTGAAGGTCAGTCTAGTGTACCGCTCTTGTCTAATATGGCTGCTAGACCTGATATAGTGTGAGACACAAGACCAGATGAATCCAGAAGGGCAGCAATTGAGGAGCATTTTAGCTTTGTTATATTGTCTTATATTTTATATAACTGGAATTTAGCATCTTACATTTGCGTTTTAGGCATTCTGACCCAGAGTGACTTCCAATGAGAGAGCAGGTAAGGGTTTAATGGACACTTTGACAGCACAGATTGATGTTAAAGGACACACACTGGCTGTGGCAGGACTTGAATCTGTGACCTTTCATGGTCTCTCTAACCACTGTGTTACATTGTCACGTCAACTGGTTCCTCACAGTGTACAAAAACACCTGCTCCTTCAATGAAACACACCGACCAGGTTAATCCAGGTGAAAGCTATAATCTTTTGTTCATTAATTCACCTGTTAAATCTTTCAAATCTGCAAAGATGAAAGGAAGCAGAAAGGTTAAAGAAAGACTTTTAATACGGACAATTGAGACATTGTGAGGGCTCTGCGTGTATATCATTTACAAGGTGAACGGGCAAGACAAAAGCTTTAAGTGTTGTTGAGTGTTAGGTGCCAGCCATGCCAGTTAAGGTGTGTCAAGAACAATACTGCTGGGTATTTCTTGTTCAGTGGTTTCCTCTGCGTCAAGAACGGCCCTCCATCCAGCCAGCAGCGGGCTAGTCATCGAAAACCGCCCACTGATGAAAGGCTAAAGGAGGCTGACATGAATTTTGCAAGGCAACAGATGGGTTACAGTTACTGAACTAGTCCTTTACAACATAGATGCAGAAAGACCCGCGGAAGAATGCACAACTCACTTTACCATGACATGAATGCTGTAGCCGATGACATTAACGGAGCTCCACCTCGTCCAGCACAAACCACGAAACTGTGGTTGTGGAGATCCAAGGAACAAAAACCTGGGGAGCATTTGAGAATATGAAAAACATCGCCCGGTTTGATGAATCCTGGTTCCTGCTGCTAGAAGCACATGAGAGGACAGGGAGTATTGAGAAAACCGCAAGCAGATGCGTTCATCATGCAGTGTGTCAACATTGTGGGCTGGAGACCAGGGTTGAGTGTTCAGGGCAAGGCAAGGCAGCTTTATTTGTATAGCACATTTCATACACTGAGGCAATTCAAAGTGCTTTACAGAGTAATAAAAAATACAGTAAAGGTAAAAAATGTACAATTAAAAAGTGCAAAAGTACAGACAAGAGATCCACAAGATAAAAGACTTAAAAAGTAAACTAGTGCAGAAAAAGACAGTGCAAGAGGATTAGAAAAGTGAAAAGTGCATTAAAATCACATTTAAAAGAAAATAAAAAAGATATAAATAAATAAATATTACAGTGCAGATGAGTGTTGCCCTAGATTTCTTAAAAAGCCCTGGCGAACAGAAACGTTTTAAGCCCTGATTTAAAAGATTGTAAAGTGGAGGCAGACCTCAGATTTTCTGGAAGTTTGTTCCAGGCGTGAGGAGCATAAAAACGAAAAGCTGCTTCTCCATGCTTTGTTCTGACCCTGGGAACAGTGAGCAGACCAGCACCTGAAGACCTGAGGGGTCTGGCGGGTCATAACAGTGAAGGAGATGTATTTTGGTCCTAAACCATTAAGTGCTTTATAAACATGCAACAGAATTTTAAACTCAATTCTTTTGCACACAGGAAGCCAATGCAGTGATCTCAGCACTGGAGTGATGTGGTCCATGTTCTTAGTCCTGGTCTGAACCCTGGCAGCAGCATTCTGGATGGGCTGCAGTTGTCTAATAGCTTTTTTAGAGAGACCTGTAAAGACACTGTTACAGTAGTCAAGCCTACTAAAAATAAATGCATGAGCAAGTTTTTCAAGGTCCTGCTTGGACATGAATTCTTTTAGGGTGTGTTTTTGTAGCCCGTTTTGTACCCCTTCATATAAGTGGAACAATGTTTGGATGCCATCTGGATGTTGTTGCCACTCAGATGTGTCCCTTCATGGCAGCAGTGTATCCATCTGCGAATTGATTTTTCTTTTTCAGCAGGATAAGTTCCTATGATACAAGGCTATAAGAAGGAATAGTTGCACAACCTTGACAAGCCATCAACTCCTGCTACACTACCAGTTAACTTGACATAACTTTTGGAAGTACTGGAGCCAACATGGACCCTGATCTTTATTTAATATCTTTGACACCTTATAGAGTCTATGCCTTGACAAATTGAAGGGAGTAGGGTGTGTAACTCAATATTGGTAAGTTGCTCCTACTGTTTTTCCAGATAGGGGCTCAATCTGTATGGAAGGGTCTATGTAGATTTGTCATAAAGTGATTTCCTGAAGGTTTTTTCAGTTTCTCAACATCAAATATGGCCAGCATTAATAAACTGACATGGAAATGTTCCTTAAACCATCTTGATCAAATATACCACATGGACACTATCATGCAATGAAAGCAACAAAGCTTAATGAATCTATGTAGACTGTGTGGGCTGTTACTGTCACACCTCAGGATAAAATGAGTGGAAAGACACTCACACTTCCACTTTGACATATTAGGCACTTTGACTTATTGTGTATGTAACTATATGAAGCCAAACAGGTTTCATGACTGCATGCTTGATCAGAAGGTAAAGACTAGGACAGAGTTGATCATAGAATCTCCAGTCAGCTGCATGGGTGCTGATCAGCTGGCAACGATGTCTTTACACTTGTCAAATTAAGACTGAGAAAACTGTGTCCTGCAATGCAAGTGTTTAAAAATCATAATTTAGATTTTCTTTTAATTAGGATATACCTTCACAATGCTTTTATCATATCATGATCATCACAGTGTAACAGTTATCCAAGGAATTGGCACATCTTAGCACTAGAAGCAACCTATTACTCTGGATACAAGGTTCAGTAGACAATGTATTGCCTTAAATTCTTATTACTGTATATTTGGAGCTTACACAGGTATATTTATGATGTATTTATTCAGTAAACTCAAGGCAGCACTCTCATCTCATTGAAAGTGTGTCTTTCAAGGTATTGCTATTAGCTGAAATCCTTTTTACTCCAATTTTGGTGCTTGTCATGTTTTTCCTGGAAATGAAGCATTACATGGTCCTCTGTGGTCTGAGAAACTCTCATTACCCCGAGGCTAATGAAACCTGTTCTAAATCCATTGCAAAATTTCAAAAATGCTTTGGTTGCTTTCTTTAATTCCAGTGAAATTGACAGTTTGGAGGGTTTCACTCAAAAGCAGCAATATGCACTTTCTTCCACACAAAACCCAGAAAGAATTTATTTTTCAGCTCTCAGGGTGCTTTTATTGATACCATAGTGTTTTGAAATGCTGCCCCACACCCGATTTGAACTAAATATAATCCAAATCATATTTGCAGTGTTTGAAAGGCTTTGGCGCACTAGATGTGCCATCTCAGAACCAGGGATGTCTTGACACTTCTCTGCTAACAGTGTATATAAAACTGTCTCTGTGTGAGCGCACTGTCTTTGTTGGTGATCCTTAGTGTCGGCTGTCAGGAGTCAGAGCAAAGCCTCCTCGTCTCTGCCTCACTGCTTTAAAATAAGTGTTTGCACGGCACTATTGAATAGAATTCAAACTTGCATTGCACAATCTTGTCTGTGCTGGCAGGGCTTAATCAGGTTTTTGATTTCAACACTTGTGTTCATCAAATCTGGAGCAAAACATACACTCTAATTCTAATCGTTGTTAACATCTCTTGTTAAACACATCCAAGTCCTAATGATGTGTGTTTTACTGTATTCCCCTTTTATACAATTCCCTAGACTTCAGAAAATAGGAATCATTTCATACAATTGTTATCAACTAAACTATATTTACTATATTTATTATAATTTAGTGTATTCTACAATCATTTTAAAGCTCAATATCTATTTAGTGTAGCCCACCAAATATAATTACAATTTAGTAAATCAGTAAGGCCATGATCTGATGTAAATCCTGGATTACATAAGAAATGATTTTGAGGGACAGGGTCTTCCTTTAGCCATCTGGTTCTCCATTTGAGTGAACACTGACAGACCAGCCATATTACTCTCCAGTGAGGAATCGACATTACAGGGGTTGTCAGGACAACCAGCCATGATTCAGAGAGCCTTGGATAGGCCTCCACCTTGGGCTAGAAGCACTAGCCATGAGACTGAGCAGATGCTGAGCCAGTCAGCCAATCACAGGTGAGATAGAGGAAAAAGATGACATCATAGGCAAATTAGGACAACTGGAGTGAGTATTTGGTTTGTCGTCTCCGCCTGTTTATGAACTGGGAGTTGTCTTTTGGGGGTTTTTTTACACAATGTAAAAAAAATATTAGCTGCAGTTCAGTCAAGTTTTGGCATTATAATGACTTAATTGGCAAGAACAAACCCATAAACCATTCATTTTCACTAAATAAATCACAGATCAAGTTGAAGCACCTAGAAGTGCTATTGTCTGAGTGATATTACATATTTGCCAACTTTCAACATGATTGCAAAAAAACCATTTCCCTTTATTTTGATTAACTCAAAAGACAGCAGTCGTAAGTGCTTCAGGGGAAAAAATATTAGCACAACCCTGATCTCCAATAATATAGTTAAGCTAGTCACTGGTTTGAAACTGGTTTAAAACCTTGGCGATAGCCTTAAATATTTATAACACCTTAGCTAATTATTGCTTTCTTTGTTTTTCATGCATTATATTATGACTGTTGAAATGATTTGTTTGGGTTCTGACTAAGCTTCTGATCAATGCATTTGATTTAAAAATCTGAATGGAGAAGAGCCTCTATAGCTCCAAAAAACTTGGATGATATTTAGAGACAGTAAAGTGTAAATGTGACTACGGATAGTAGATGTTACAGTTGTCCAGGCTGCACGCCTGTCAGCTGAAATGTTGCTTTGCCAAGGACAATGTTGTGTTGCACTGAAGGCCACAGCATGTTAGAGATGTATGATGAAAAGAAACTGTCCATTGCTACTGTCAGTTTGCAGTGCTTCATTTCTGATGGTTGAACAGGTGCAAATGCCAGCCATTTATAATTAGCATAGCAAACATCTGTGAATACTAAACGTCACCATCTTTGGGTATTATAAAAGCTCTTTGGTTAAATAAACAACAGGAGCACAGGATTGCCTTGGAAGTAAACACAACCACCACCAGTGCAGCTACCAACCTAGCAGCTTACTGTGATATTAAAGGAATAGTTCACCCAAAAATGAAAATTCTGTCATCATCTACTCACGCTCATGCCAAATGAAACACAGGTGAAATTTGTTAGTCCATATAACACACAGGGAGGTTGCCAGCACAACTTTGTAGCAGCCTTCTCCAAAACAACTGAAGTCAATGGGGACCAGTTCTTTAGAGTTCCAAAAAAAAAAAAGCCAAACAATCACACTGTGAATAGAAAGACCTATACACCATGATTTGTTGCAAGTCAATCAGCTGTAGTTAAGATTTGCACTAAATTATGGTGTAAATATAGATCTTTTTGGAACTCTGAAGAACTGGTCCCCACTGACTTCAGTTGTTTTGGAGAAGGCTGCTATGGAGTTGTGCTGGCAACGTCCCTGTGTGTTATATGGACAAACTTCACCTGTGTTTCAGCTGGCATGAGGGTGAGTAGATCATGACAGAATTTTCATTTTTGGGTGAACTATTCTTTTAAAGGGGAACATGCTACTGTTCAAAATTATTTATTATTTATTGTTTGTATCTATTGGTGACTACTGACATTTTGTATGAAGTGTGTACCCATTCCTATGCAAAATCAACAAACAGAATATACTATTCCATGTACCAAAGCTAAATATCACTGCTTGTTGTCTACTTCTGAGTTATGGTATTTATATGTGCTGCTTGTACTAGTTCTCATGTCTTTTAAGGGTTGCAGACCGTCATAATTGTATTGTGAACTTAATTGTATTATGGATTGTATAATCAAGGCTAATGTCAAGTGGGCATGACATGAGTGTGGCAAATTATATATTTTATTATATATTTACTGAAAATATAATAATACCTATACCTATATATTTCAATATGGTCCATATATATGGGAAATTTTTGCCATTAGAGAGGAACCATATTGTGGCTATCACAGCCTTTTAGAGGGTTTGTCAGTTCAAATACTGAAAGTAAAGAGCTTGAAGATGTATTTTAACACATTTTGTCTGAGCTTTGGAAAAGATTGCGCTTGTTCTATTTGGAACTGTTGTGTCAGGTTTCGACTAGCATTAAGAGGCTAGTACACAAACCACTGGTTTACAAATTTGCAAATGTAAAGCTCTTTAGCTGATCCCTCCCTCCTCGGCTTCTCACTCAGCAGGTTTGGTCTGTCAAACAGAAAACTAACTCTGTCTGCCTCTTTGCTGCCTCCTCCCCCAGACCTGCTGCCTTCATTAATATTCAGCCTCCCAGCCAATGGGCTAAGCAGGGTGGATGACATCATGGGCTAGGGAACAGTGAGCAGCCAGTGAAGCATCCAGCCTGCCGAACAAGCTTGCTTTTAGGGTCAGGAACTGGTCTGACAAGAGAATGGCAATCCTGCCTGTAAACTGTCATTAGGACTGTACATTTGACGATGAATCTACCACAACACCAGGCCCAAAGGCGAAACACTGAGCAAGAGAATGTCAAGACATATTTCAGGTAATTCCCTCTCTGTGTATGCAATAGGGGATGTGGAGGGGGAAGGTAGGGGAGGGGAAGGGAGGAAGGGGAGGGGGGGCTGTGTATGTAGGGGTGCTTTGTAGCCTTTTTTCTCCTTCCACTCTGCATTCTGCCCCGCTAAGGAGGTTGAGCAGGCAGCTGTTTTATCAGCAGTCCGTCTGTAAGAGCAAGAGGGAAATGGATGCCTGCATCAGATGGGCTGGACATGTTTTGTATTCTCATTTACCCCCTCTGCATCACATCCTCCCTGTATTTTATGCACTCCCTTGTGCCTCTCAAACAGCATCTTTATTGATGGGAGGTGTTAGAATCAATGGTGGCGTTTGTAAGGGCCTTGTGTGAGTGTGTGTGTGTGTGTGTGTGTGTGTGTGTGTGTGTGTGTGTGTATGTGTGTGTGTGTGTGTGTGTCAGTTCTGTAGAAATGCAGCAGCTGCAGTGGCAACACTGGAACAAAAAGAAGCAATGCTATTTTGGGTCCGTAGACCCGAGGCTGGCGGATGGATCTGAGCTGTACATGCTATGGATGGGGAGTGATGGATGGTTATTACGCTGATGGATGCTCCTTTGTTATCTCTGCGCTGCCTGTCTTGTGGCCTTTTTTTAGGGAGGGTTTTATAAAGCAATAGCTTTTTTGTTTCCTTTCTGTCTTTGCATGTACACACAGAGAGAGAGAGAGCAGAGATGTGCCTCTGTCTGCTGGCTTTAACATGGATGTGTGTAGCGGTTTCATGGCGGCTGTAGTGACAGGGAGATATACAACATCTGGTCACCTGACTTCATTGGGGATCGGAGTGGGGGTGGGGGCCGGTCCTGCGAGAGCCGAGCTATTCTGCCTCGGATTCTTGCACAGCCGTCAGCCGGAGGAGGATGGGAGGATCGGCCACCTATGTACCACCCGTCACCGGCCGCTGCTCATTTAGCCTGTGGTGTCAGAGCCGGGGCAGAGCAGGCGCAGAGAGGGAGCGAGAGATTCCTTCTCCAGGAAGCACAGTCATCCTCCTGTTTGTGAGAAGCAGGGCCTGATGGGAGGACCTGTTGTCTGGCTGTCGTGTGAAAGAGGGATGTGATAGGGAGTCATCTCGGAGATAGCCGAGGGAGGGCGAGAGGATTGAGGAAGAGAGTTGGGGGAGGGGATGCTGTAGGTGCTACTCCCTGCGTGCCTTGGCCTGCTGTATTGATCTAGATGTGATACATGCTCATCCATTCAGCACTGATCCATCTGTCCAGACCATGATTCTACCCCATTCCTCTATTTCGCTCCACAATTATCCAAGGTTTTCTACTTTCTATACATTGTTTTGCATGTGAATGAATAGTGGCTAAAACATGTACTATCCATATGCATCACCATGGCCCCTCCCCTTCCCTTTTTCAGTTTATCAGATGATTTGTTGTTCTACCTGAAACTGCATTGTGATTTATGTAAGGTGTATAAAATAGTTTTTGTCACAATACACAGTACACAGCACTGGGGTTGGCAGGAAAGACACAAGGCCTATACAGAGCCAATATAATTTGACTATCAGAAGGCCAACAGAGAGAGAGATGCTGTTATATACTTTTAGAGTGGAAGTGTCTTGTATTTATGCATCCTACATCCTTCCCCTGATCAGAACAGAGAAACTGGCCCCGGATAGTTGATCTCTATTCTGGGTCTGGAGCGCTGTGCTCCCCAGGCCACGGGCATTACATATTCATCACTTCATTATCTACACAGACAGACAGCAGGTCTCTTACAGGCAAATGGGCTATATTTTGCATGTCTATATGGGTCGGTGTAGGGCCGCACACCTTGGGTTATGAGTATCCACAGTGTGTAGGTTACATGCACCTCCTGGAAATCTATGCAGAGAGAAAACACACAGATATAAGTGGTTGGCAGTCAAGAGGTGGTAATATGATCGGTCTGATATACATGAATTCTGTATAACTGAAGAGAAAGTAAAAAAAAAAAAAAGAAAATACAAACTCCACTTTTCAGCGTATTGTTTACAATGCAAACGTGGATTGTGTACAGGTATACACAAAGCGTAATGTGTTGGTTTCAAACTTACTAGTAATAACAGTTGGGGATTTCTTAAGAACTCAAGGTCACAGAGCAGAGAATGTGAGAAATTAACTACAGCGAACGTCTCATTAGCACACACAGTATCTTTGAACAGTGAATTCCCTGGTTTGGATTCATTTTGCTGCCTGTTGATGCTAAAGCTGTGAATTAGGCCTGGTATGCAAATGTTTTCATAATTTACTCTAGAGGTACACTGGTAATCTACTATTATTATTATTATTATTATTATTATTATTATTATTATTAGTTATTGTTATTTATTAGTATTAGTATTATATAAATTCAACAACCACTCAGTGAAAGGCAGAATGATCTTGCAAGACGCAAGGGAGGGAGACAGAGAGAGAAAATTATTTACTAAATCAGCAGTGAGAGAAAGCAGAAGACATGGATAGAAGAACAGCAGAATATGGACTTTGGACTAGATTTGTAGGCCAGGGATTCTGCACAAAGCTAGAATGCATTGTTGAGGAGGCTGGGCTGCCTGGACCACCTTTCCCCTCAGCCTCTTGGGAAATTGTGATAGTTATTGCAATTTCCCCTTTTTTAAATAAAATCAATTGCCCAGGCCTGTGTGACCAAAATGAAAAATCAGCTGACACACAGGTTACCCTCTTAGACCAATATCCACTAACCTGCTCCCACTGCAAACAAGCATAACTTTCCATGCTTCGTCTTTTTTTTTTTTTTTTTTTTTACATGGCCAAATATAAACAAACTTATAAAAGCAGTGGTTAGTTTTCAGACTGAAACAGTGTATGTATTTATTTTCTCTGTGGGTGTGTGTGTCGGTGCAGTTTTGGGCTTCCCCATGTTTTCTGTTGGTCAGTGTAACCCAACACACTGAGCTTCTCTTACCTCACCTCAGCTAACAAAAGCTGTAGACACAGAGCCTCCTCTTGGCCTGTAGCCTGTCAACTGTGCTGCCTGAAATATGATAGTAGGACATACAACACATACAAGTAGGCCTCCATCTGTTGAGGACTTACACTCTTTGAGTCTGGGTGAGTTTTGGTGGCGGGGAGCTTATAACACAGTTTATGTTTATGGTTAATACTTGTAAATGTCTAGTGACCTCGTGTGCAGGGTGTGTGTGTGTGTGTGTGTGTGTGTGTGTTTGGGGTCATAGCTGTCTAGAGTGTAGCAGTAGTCTAGTGGTAGGTGTGTCAGATCTACAGTCTGTGTGTTGTGGATTAGCATGTAGGATTGGAAGCCATCTGGCCATTTTGTCTGAGAGAGGGGAGGGGGAGTAAGTGAGAGAGATGGACAGAGAGAGAGAGAGAGAGAGAAAACACTCACACACTGACACATTGACACAACTCCCTCTGTAATCTCTCTACTTGATGTCTGTTGCTACTTAGAATAGGGTTGCTTGTCTGTGCGTGTGTGTGTGTGTATTTATCTGTGTCTCTCTGTGCATTTGTCTGTGTCGGTGTCTGTATGTGTAAAGACTACAAAGCTAGTCCTTATGTGATCCTCCCTGTCTCTGATGCATCAAGTGCAAATTGCAAATAGAGCCGCAAGACTGTCAGAGGATTGTCTGAAGGGGTTTCAAGATTCGAGAAAGTAAGAGGAATTAGAGCCTGTAAGATCAAGGATTCAGGTTCCATAGGGTCAAGAGTTACAGAGGGGCTTCTGAACTTGAACAAGTGTCTGAGGATGAAGAGGACAGAGAAGGTGAAATGTTAGGGAGAATTTTTAACTCAAAAACCTGTGCAGATCTTAAAAAGACAGACTGAAAATAACATACCACTTTTTTGATTTAGATTTGTCAATGAAAAATCAAATAATAAAAAAAGATGTTGAACTGGTTTGACAAAAAACAGATAAATTGAAATACCTAAATACTACAGAGAAAAACTTTTGGTACAGATTTGTACAGCATGTTAAGTCAAGGACATGTGAACCAAGTTTTGTAACTCTAGGTGAAAGGGAATTACAGATCTGTCGCACATAAGAAACACCTTTGAACTGAAGGCTTTGTGGCTATCCAGAGCGGTATGCAGTCGCATTGCCTTCAAAGAAACTACGAGGAATTCAGTTACTTCTCTCTTTTCATCTGCAAGGAGCTGCAACTACTGTGTAGTACTATGCAGCACACTGCCTCTCAGTTGATCCACTTGCTGACTCACACGTTAGTCTCATGGTATTGTTGAAGTCTCTGAGAACTCATAATGCAGCTATACATGTGTATGGCAGGTAAGGTTATCAGACATTAGATCCATGGCCATCTAATTTTGTAGTAGTCAAAATTTTCGCTCAACAGAGACAAATAACAAACAAATAACAAATTCAAGATATGAGA
The DNA here is from genome assembly GCF_048128805.1 of Centroberyx gerrardi. NCBI lineage: Eukaryota > Metazoa > Chordata > Actinopteri > Beryciformes > Berycidae > Centroberyx > Centroberyx gerrardi. Next base: position 16,693,974 of record NC_136007.1, read on the forward strand.
CCAAAGAGTGTTTGTGTGTGTGTGTGTGTGTGTGTGTGTGTGTCATGTGGATATGAGAGAGCTCTAGAGTAACAGCAGGGCAGGTCCATCAGAGCTAAATATTAAATGACAGGCTGAGCTCCGAGGCCTTCCCAGCAGGGGAGATGGGGAAAGGATGATGCCCGGTAAAATGGGAGTCATGGTGGATTGCAGGCTGTGGTAAATAAATGGGTCTTGAGTGTGGATTAACATTGAGACAGAGCCTGTTTTCTGTCTGTTTTTGGTTCCCAACTGTTTCGTTTTGAGCATGGGGAATGTTGTCCCACATGCTGTGAGCAGAGGGTTTGAGTGGGTTTATAGAAAGTAAATAAATAAGTGAGGTATTGTGGAGAGAGACCATTTAATAGTCTTTGTACATTAGGGAAGTAGGGCTTTGTAATGAAAGAGAGGTTGTGACAGTATTCTGTGATGAGTGATGAGTTGTGGATAAATTGAATGATTTTATTGTAGAATTTAAACAGCATAGAGGTGCATTACAGTAACCTTATCTAGATTAAATGAAGACTGCATCAGAAAATGACAATAAATACCTAATCTTCATATTATTAGAGGTGAAAATATGTTATTTTAGATATTGCCTTGATAAAGTTGTCAAAAAATAGGTCTGGATTACAGGAAACACCAAGATTTTTAATCTAAGATTAAACTAAGATTGATTATGAGTAACTGTACATCTACTCAGACTGAGATCTGTTAGAGATCTGATGGATGGTTTCTATGTTGCTTAGGGCCACAAAGAGCATTTCAATTTGTAAGGAGTAGTAAGCAGTAGGCAATTATTCATCTTTCATATTTTCATATCTACAATACAGCAATCAAGCTTTTTTAACTGTGTTGTGTGACCTAGTTCCATTGTAATGTAGATTTGTGTATCATCTGCATATGAGCAAAACAGAACAGTTACATTTAATATGCATGTTAAGAGAAAAAGCAAATAACCCAAAACTGAACGTTGGGGTCTGCCAAAATGAACCTTTGAACAGGCAGAACGATTAATGTTTAATAACATATAAATTGGAATCTATCCGTGGGGTATAAAGAAATCAATAAAAAATGAATGAAACAATACTGTGCTAACCAGCAAGGTTTTCTAGACACTCCATAGAAATGTCATGATCACCTGTATCAAAAGATGCACTCAAATCAAGTGAAACAAGATCTGATACTGAGAAATGGTTGGTGGCTAATAATAGATCACTGGTTACTTTGATTAGAGAAGTTTCTGTGCTGTCCTGTGTTTTGGAGGATTAGAAGATGTCATAAATATTGTTTGAATGCAGGAATAGAGTAAGGTGCTGGAAGATAAAGCAATAGGAGTGTTTCTAGGCCATTTACGTTTTACACAAAATAGTAGAATTTGCACACTGTCATGCTTTTGATGGGGAATATATTTTATATTTCATAGGAACAGTCTTTCAAACCTATTAGGGCTTCAATGGGTCAATATGAATGGACATATTTACACTGGAAGAGGAATAGATTTCATCTATTTAGGTTGGCCTTTCATGTTGTGCAATCATGCTGTAGTTGGCATATTATGAAGGGGCATAAGCCTTTTATACCAACATGATTAAATTATATTCATATTCAACATTTTTATGGCTCACCCCAAGGCATCTGTATCGGCTAAAAATAGCAATTGCAAGGAGGACTTTTATTTTGAAATTCACTGTTCAATAATTGAACACACGGCTCCACTGCAATGAGGCAAGTGACAAATGATGATAAGGACGAACACCTTATGAAAGGTCACATAACGATTGAATCAATATTCATGAATGTGTCATGTAGCTGTTATGAAGCTCTTGTTATGAAGCTCAGGCATCATCAACGTGCTATAAAATAGAGTTCATATTAGTTCTTAGCCTCTATATGTACTGAAGATGATTTTTTAAACAGTTTCTGGGAACACTGAGAGAGAGAGAGAGGGAGAGAGAGAGAGAGAGAGAGAGAGAGGTTATACTCCAGGGATTGAAAATGGGTAAATTTGGGGGAAAATATTATTCCTTGTTTACTCAAAGCACATGGATTTATTATTGTAGTGCATCTTGGCATGTTAAAATCTAGCTCACCAACCAAGGCAAAAGGAAACTTACCCCCCTGAAATATGATACAGAAACTCCTACTGTATTCCCCTGGCATACGAGTTGAGAATTGTCTTCCTACAATGAACTCAACAGAATTCAGTCTGTGTTAACAAGTTCATCAAGTTGTGAATACACACACTCACACACACACACACACACACACGTCCCACCTGCCACCTGTTCTAAGCTGCGTTTATGAGTTTGCCGTGAGTTGCCTCATTCATGAACCTAACATTAGCAGCTGTATGCAAAGCAGACCCAGTGAATTTTGGAAGGGGGGCGGGGGGGGCAAACCAAAGAGGGTGGAGCCTCGTCAAACAAAAGCTGTTATGTCAGAAATTGTTGTAGCACAGGAACCAAATCACATCAAATCAATTGTTTACTATATCAGTCTGCTGTATTTTGATAATATTTTTGGAAATTCCAGGCTGAGAATCTCATTTGTGGATGAATAATATTGGCTGGCACACTTCTGATAAGCACTAATCTACTGTATTAGCATCAAGCAGTGCAGTTGTGTGTCATTACTCACAGATCCAGTCACCTGACCTTCTAATATTAACACTGTTTGGAGCAATCTCTGTGTTTAGGGACATCGAGACTGAGACATCCTAAATATCCAAAACTGAACTATTAACTGGTAAAACTTATGGTGCCCAGAGAGGGCTTACAGTACACTTTCAGATACACTCAGAGCCCATAGCAGTGATGAACCTTCAAGAAATAGCTACCAAATATCTCAATATCAAAATTACCAAGCAACATTCAGAGGTATTCAAATAGCATTGTAGTAGTATTGTCCTTTGACATTCATTATTAACATTTCCATAAATGAAAACACCTAACATGATTTGATTAGATCATTTCCTTGAAGATGCTTTGGTATACCTGACCACATGAGGTTTTGATCTTGTGACCATTAATTCTTCTCATGTCCCGCTCAATGAGAGCCTTTTTAACTGAGCTGAACCACAACACCGCCCAACCCCCCAACCTCCAATTTAAATTAAAGGAGGATGAAATAGTCTTTTCATCGCTTTCATGGCATCTACACTGTGACTATCTGTGGGGTTTTTTTCTGTGATGACCTTGAGAGGCCAGCCATGTGAGAGGTGAGTGTTTGACATCTGCTGTGATCAGGGTCTGTGTGTCGTCTGCTGTAGAGCTTTATGTCTGCTGTCTGTGTTTTATAGACAGTTTTATTTGTGTGTGTGTGTGTGTGTGTGTGTAGGTGTGTGTGTGTAGGTGTGTGTGTGTGTGTGTGTGTATGTGTGTGTGTGTGTGTGTGTGTGTTACACAAAGAGCGTCAAGTGAATTCAAGTGAATTGGTCTGTACAAGAGGGTCTGGCCTCAGCTGTGACCAGGGTGGTAATATATTTTATCTGTTCTCACAGGAGACACTGAAAAACACCCAGGAGCAAAGGACTTCCCAGTCCAGTCTGTGATTAATTGATTGCCTCTAAAATGTTTTTGAAAATCAATATTTGATATCACTGCATGATGCACTGACAGCACTATACCTAGGCTTAGTTTTCTGATTCGATGTTGCAGAAACACACAGTTGATTCCACACTGGCTGGTAAACGTATGGATTGTGTCAAGATAAAGGAGATAACAATGGAGAAGCGTGGCACTCGAGGATGCCCCTTCCTCCTTATCCTCTGAATGTCCTCTAGCTGTCTGTCCCATCCAAGTAATCAGCATCCTTCAAAGAAGTGTGGCCAAAGCTAAAGCCAAGTCAAACAGAGAGCCTGTCCTAATCAGGGGCACGGAGAGGCAGGCTTATGGAGCCCTCCCCCCACTGCGGGGCCATTACTGGGCCGCCATGGGCTCAAGATTAGAGCCTCTTCCTGTGTTAGCCATTCAAATTCAGCATTAATGTTTGAAAGAGGAGAGAAAATGCCTGCTCTTCATGGATAGATTAATATTTTATGGACGAGAAATGTGAAAACATCCCCAGTAATATCTAGGTTGGGTGGGCAATGCTCTGGCAGCTGCAGCTGATGTGTCTGTGGTGATTTTTGTGTGTTTTTTAGACAAGTGTACATTTCTATATCTGTCAAAACCTCATATCCTAATATAGCAAGCCAAGCGAAATGAGGAGGGGTAATTTCTGGCACATTAGCATATAAAGCTGGATCAATTTCTTACATCTCCACTTCTACATTTCTGCCTGTTTTCACAGCTAGTGGTCCTAAATTGGTATCTGTATTGTTTTACATAATGCCATGCATTCAGATTAACACAGAAATTGAAAAACAACATGCTATTGATATGAATGACAGAGAGTGGTCACTCACTGAATGATCCTTTTGTCCTTATTTCAGCCTTATAGATGAATATCTTGTCAATGCTCCATATCAGGTAAACAGGGAGAAGGCAGGCTTAGAGTTGATTTTTAATATTGGAAGCCTATCTGTGTTGCAGAAATAGGAGAAGCTTGTTTCAGGGGCAGCGCACTCACGGACTGCTTGCCTGCCTGTCAGTCTGCCCAGTAAATAGGTCAGTGTTTTATGCGAGTGAAGAATCAGTAATGTCTGGGCCTCCATGAATCTGCCATCTTTATCTGTTTGAGTGGAGAATGACCGCTGAGCATGGAGCAGCCATCAGTCAGGTGAGCAGCCACACAGCCGCACAGTAATGAGGACCACAGAGATTGAGATTTGTAATATATATAGTCCTTCGGTTCCTTGTGGTTTTCTATTGGATCCTTCAGCTGGTTGCACAGGTTCTCGCTGTGCTAACAGGATGCAGTCCGACATAGAGAGCAGCCATGGAAATGACCACAGCCAGACGAGAGTGTTTTTCACATCAGCTCCATCATTCAGTCACACCGCTCTCCGGTGGCAGTTACACAAATCATCATATTTATGGCTATACTCTATACCCTCCACTGTTTTTATGTAAATATATTCTGTGTTGAATGTAGTGCTTTAGGAGGACATGGGGTATTATCGATAGAGCAAAAGAGAACCGTATGATTCATCCATAAAGTAGGCTATTATTTGAATGTTGGAGGTGATTCTGAACCTCTCGTCACCTTGTCATTATTTGGTGATGCAACCATTGATTTTTTTCCTCTGTATTCGCTGACCAGATAGTGACCTGATTGGTCAGGACCCAGTTACTGTTGTCAGATCGCGCTACTGTCATGTGCTGTGGTAACAGAATCCACCTCTGTGCCAGCCTATAAAAGCTGTGTGACATGGCTAGCTGGACCCCTCTGGACAAGGGCGTGTTCACAAGATAATGTTAACGGATTAGCAGATGCATCAATCACAGCTGCATCAGTCTCAAAAGAAGAGAGCCTCTTGTATGTGTCCTGAAAAACAACTTCAGATGAGGTGGATACATTTTTGTTTTGCTAAAAAAAAAGATTTTGTTACTGAAGTTGCAAAGCTCACATGGATTTTTTAAGCAAGTGACATGCTGTGAGTGGCAGGCAGGCTTGTCTCAATGGGAAAGGTGCAGATGGTTACATTGTGTAATCAGTTCTCTACAATGATCTGTATAATCATTTAGCATTGATCCACAACTTTTGAGTGCAACCACAAAAAACTATTTTTTCAAGCCATTCTTAGCGAGCATATGGTCAAAAATGGAAAGCTCAAACCTTACTGACTTACCTTACTCAGGGCTCATCATGCCAGGTGGCACATAAGGCCTCCACAACGTCGCACCTTATCGCCCTGACAGCTTCCTGCTGGGTTCTGCTCTCAGGTGTCATGACAGCCGTGTTGTCAGCAGTTGGCATGCCAAGATTGTGGGATTCCTTTTAAACAGCAGAGTTTTTTTTACAGGGTTTTGTTGTTAGTGACACGCCTTACCTCCAAACTAAGGGAACCTGTTTGCCGCTGTTGTCTGGACTCTCACCTGGAGCTCACCCGGCATGGCAGAAACTGCCAGGGGATTGAACCCCCGCCGGTAAAACCTCACAGGATCCTGGAGACACACAAGTCTCTCCAGCACAGCAAGGTCACAGCAAAGGAGAGCGAGCTTAAAATGTACTAGTACATGAATTTAGATCATTTATCAAAGCATTTTTCTGTAGGTGTCTGGTTATACAAAAATAGTGGATACCCTGCAGCCAAGCTGGATCGACATGTAACTATAATTAGTCTGGTTAACCCATCTGTCAGAGTGAGTCACCTTTTCATAAATCTGGCTGGGGCAGGAATAATTCAGTAGTTTCTCATGGGAGACAACTAATGAAATACATAGCACTTTTACTGTGGGAGTTTCAACAAGGGACATGCAATGCTTTTTTTATTGTGTCCACACTTCACTGTTCACACGACACTTTTCCTTGCTCAGTGTGTAACGTGTCCACCATTAGCTGCAACTCAAATAAGAAATGCAAATTAGCCTACTGCCTACAGCTCTGGATAAACGGCATGAAACCATTAGGCCAGGCAGTGTCATGGCTGTTGCCACCAAATAATTTGTCAAATCAAAATATACAGTATATGTTGTACAGACACTTTCCTGCAATAATAAAATAATATTTTGCCTAATTTCAGGGAATGCACTGTGCTATGTTACATTCTCTATACAAATCTTTTCTCTATATTCTCTTCACATCACCATTGGAGGAAAAAAAATACTGTCCAATTTTTATCAATTATTAGGATTATTTTGGTGGTTTTTGTATCTTAGACCAGTGTTTGATCTGCCAGACTTTAATAATAAAGATAAAGACATAATAAAGATTGGCAAATATTTTGTAGACCACTTTACATGAATAAAAGATTAGAATCTGCCTAATTATGCATTAATGCTTATTGGTTAATCTTATCCAAGTGAAGAAGCATGATTTATCAGATGAGACCCCCTACAGTTCCTTTGGAGATGCAGTCGTAATTTAACATATGTGCTGTTCTCTGAAACTGAACAAATCCTAACCAGCTTGTCATTTTCTTTGCCTTCAGTCTGTAAAACAAGACATGTTTATATCAACTTTTAAAATTACTTTCAGTAACCTATAGCCATATTAACACACCCACAGTAGGGCTACATGTATTGGTAACAGATATGGCCAGAATTTAAATTTGTGAAATAAACTGCAATCCAGATTAGAGTAATCTATTATTTTTAAAATGAGTAGGGTTAAATTGGTCTGATAGTCTCAACTATTGAAATTTGGTATCAAGATAGAGGACAGAAACTAAATACCTGATACATTGCTTGATGTCTGTGTTGTTTTTTTATAGAGTCACCGCAGAGTTATAAAGAAGGTGAACACTAGCTGTGGGATTGTAAATCCCTCCTATTGGTCCTCACAGTCCTGTCCTGTCCAAATAGCCCTTCTTAGTCTCATGAGTGAGCCAACAGAACTGTGTAACAGTGGGGCAGCTTCAGGCAGGGGCTTATGAGGAAATTACACATTACTGACTATTTTATTACAAGACAAATATAATTTTCAAGTTTGGAGGCATCTCAAGGAAAAGCCAAGAGGTCTTGTGTAATAATGGTGTTACTATAGCTCTATCCAATCCAATCAGGACCTCTTACCACATCACATCTATCTGCTAATCTCATTCATTCATTCAAAACCAGTTCTTTTGGGAAGTTAACAATGGGGCGTAACCAACCCAGTTTCTTCCTGTATAGGAAATGGTCATGTAAAATGGTACAGCGCTGTATGGTGGCACATATATTTTTTTTTCAGAGGCAGCACATACTGTATAAGAGACTATGAGTGGTCTTTGTTTGCTAATGTAGGTCTCCACTAAGGGGCTGCCTGGATGGCCCTGTTTCTGGGACGGGTGCACTGCACATCACATGATGGGCTTGGCCTCGGGGTGAGGCAGTGAAGGAGCCTAAGATGGGAGTGGGATGGGTAGATGGAAGAGGGGAGGATGAGTGATGGGGACATTTACTCTTGCCAGCTTCTCTTAGCCTCAACTCCTGGTTACCATTTCACAGCTGAACAGACCCATTGGACACCAATGGCTCCACCTCACCTCCAAACACATCATCAGCCTCTGTCCCACCAACAGCATGAGAAAGTGTCCAAAAGGGGACACGGGCAGAACAGGGGGGAAATGTCCTGTTAAGATTACACTTCATTAACATTAATTTGTTTACATTAGAGTGACAATTACGGCACTTGTATCTCCTTTAATAATATCTAAATCAGCTGAGTATCTTCAAAATACACAAACATTTGAGTGCACTAATCTATTCCATGTGACTTCTTGAGACAGTCGCTGTAACAGGATTCCTCATATTGCTTTACTAAAATAGGCCAAAGCTCAGAGAATACAAGACTTTGAAAATGTAACTAGGGGTGTGCTGTAAGTTGCAGATCTGTCTGAATGCAGCCGTCAAGTCTTGCTATGCAGAGTTCACTTTTGACATGCCTTTTTCACATTCATATTACCCCAGTTCTGCTGGGGTAGAGAGAGGCTTTCAGAAACCTAGAACTGCAACATAAACCAGCAGCAGAGAAAAGAAATCCGCCTCCTTTGGACTTTACCATCATTCTGTACATATGGCCTCAAACCAACTTAATGTTCAGTTGTTTTCAGATGGAGATGCTCATGACTGCTGTGATGAAATATCACAAACTGAAAAATAAGGCCTTAAATCTTGAATCAATAGTTTTATTCCCTTTTGTGATGAATTTTGTTTAGCGATCAGTTGCGTTTCTGTGATAAAGTAGCCTATTGTTTCATGTATGGGTACACCCATAATGTCAATGTGTGTGAGACTGTCCCGTTCCCCTGGGGATAACACATTCCCACCACACTGTAGATCCAACGATTCAGTCATCTAAACAGATGAATCTTACTTATAGTTTTGCTTTCAGTGTGATTTTGCTGAAAATGAAGCTCGATAGATCATCAAGCCATCAAAAGCACTCAGCATGACTCCTTTCATCAGAATCATCTCTTCAATAATCAATATGACCTGCTCTACCAAAAGGCTGCAAAGTCTGAAATCACATAATGACTAATTAATAACATGCAGGTTCATCTGTGTGATATCCCAAATATCAACTCAAATTCACATCATATCACTGTAATGCAGGTGAAATATGTTTACAATGCATGGATCAAATGAAAGTGAAGATGCAGTGAAGAAAACTATATATACATTTCCCTTTGTTGGAACATTTTCAACCTCCAGCATTACTGTAGCTGTCTCAGAGATTTGCTGTCATTACTGGCAGTCAGGCTTCTTCTCCCAGCTGTCATGTCTGCAAATACATTTTAAAATCAACCAGAACAAACTTGGATCTCTCAATCTAGTCACTTGATACTAATTTTTAATATTTTGTACACTTACTAGGGCTAAGTATTGATCAAAATCTAAAGTTTGGTTTCATTGGTGCATGTGTGCTACTTATATATCAATTCTATAATTTGGACTGGCTTCCTTCTTTCAATCCCACCTGATTTATACACAGACTGTTTTTTTTAACACTGAACTATTCTCTTTCTTGTTTCTCTCTTTCTCCCAGGACATTGTGAGTGTTACTAAAGATGTCTGATAGTGTCGATATTGAAGAGAAACCACCAGCCCCCCCCTTGAGAATGAACAGTAGTTCCCGAGACTCTTCATCAGTGAATCACGCCTCCAAACCGCTTCCAATGGCTCCTGAAGAGAAGAATAAAAAAGTCCGCCTGCGCTCCATCTTCCCCGGGGGAGACAAGAGTGAGTATCCCTCTAAACAAGTCACCTTAAGACCCTAATTTACTAGTTTACTAGATATTCTCCTTACATTAGCTTGCAGGACATATACTAGATTTTGTCCTTTACTTTATTGTGGTAGAAATCAGTCTGATTTTTTTTTTTGTTCACTGCAGCAAACAAGAAGAAGGAGAAGGAGCGTCCTGAGATATCCCTACCCTCAGACTTCGAACACACCATTCATGTTGGCTTTGATGCTGTAACAGGAGAATTCACAGTGAGTATCCCTTCCACCTGACAGTCAAATATATAAACAGAGACTGATATGCTTGTTCCATATCTTCTAAAGTTCTCCTCCCATCTGATAGCTGAGTCCCAGGCACGCATTTCTGAAATGACAACTCTCCCTGGTGCTGTCCCCAAGGTGTAGCAGTCAGCCCAACCATAATTTTCTCTGCATAAAGCTGCTGATACTAGTGACTTGAATCACAATCTCAGGCCAAACCTGCATTGGAATCCTTTAGCATTTCTCAGTAAATTACAATTTAGTCGCAATTCCAGTTTGCAGCAGGTGTTTTTCATTCTGGCTGCGTGTGTACAAGTGTACAATGCCACAAAAAAGTATCTGCTCCCTGATTAATTTTATTTTTTCTCTTTGATTTTTGCACATTTTCCACATTGAATTTGATCAATTGATTTTTTGTCAGCTGTGTGTCATTCCAAGCAGATACATACAGTAGGTGATCCTAAAAAACTATTATAGGGAAAGACTTCAACTTTATATAATGAAGAGTGGAGAAAACAACAAGCAGATACATAAATTCAATGTGGAGAAGAAAACACCATTCAGAAAAGAAATAGCCAATCATAATGCAGAAAAATATAGCCGCAAGCGGCAACTGATGGGGTCCAGGCACCTGATGACCTCTGGGGTGAATGTGTCATGTGGGCCAATGTGCAGGTGTGGTCCCTGTGGCATACTGAGCATTTTGAAATTTGGTTGTACTGTATACAATGAGTGTACAATGACTGAGATATAAATACAATCAATGTGCCCCCTATAGGTGCAATGACACCAAATATGGCACAGAGTAGATGCTTGCACACGTGTACCAAATTGGTAGAGATAGCACAATGCGTTCCTGAGTTATGGCAATTTTTGTAAAATAGACCCCGTCCATAACAATTGACCAAACTTTGGAAGCCAATTATATCAAAATGCTGTGGAATATCAAAGAACTGTGCTGGACAGTCCAGATATGTTGTGTGCCAAATTTGGTAACGGTCAGGACTATTTAGTTTTAGTTTAATCAGTGTAATTTTGAAAATACCAGAAAAGAGTGGCGAGATTTACCATTTCCCCAAGTTTCATTAAAATCCAATCAGTGGTGTCTGAGGCACTGAATGTTTCACACGGATAATTAGTGTAATTCTCTGTCTGAAAACTCAGCATATGATTTCCTTCACAAAAAGGTTTACTGCACACAGGGAGGCTAACCTCTTTGAAATTCATCGTTTTAATTGTCTAAATTAAAGCTTCTATATGGCACTTTCTTACATAAAAATAATACATAAATAGGATATATCATGCCTTATCAGTCTGGGCCTGTGTGTGACTCTATGTGTACATGAATGACTTTTCAGTGATGTTTGGTACTTTCTGGGGCGTGTCCCGTTTGCTGTGGGCGTGGCCAGCAGGGAAGTCTCAGCAACAACAACAATGGCAGAAAACAGTCAAAAACGAAAGGACAGTGAGGGTAAATGTGCAGCAGACAAAGCCTGTTAAAAAACACGGGTGAATATCAGCACAGTGTTATTTTTTATTGCCAATTCCCTACATTCACTGTGTCCTTCTTCAACACCTGTTGTGTCTCTTGGCTTTATAGGCTGGATATTGTTTCAAAGTAGACAGCTCATCAAGATGAGTGACAAGTGTTGGTTTGGGAACTTGATCAACAATTTATAACAATATACTTCCTGCCTCAAGAAAGGAAACAGTCACATAGCCTATTATAGCTTTAATGTTGGACTTGACCCCAGAATATTTAATGTTTGACCTCTTGACCTGTCTGTGTCTGTGCAGGGTATTCCAGAGCAGTGGGCTCGGCTCCTACAGACCTCTAACATCACCAAGCTTGAGCAGAAGAAAAACCCTCAGGCCGTCTTGGACGTTCTCAAGTTCTACGACTCCAAAGAGACTGTCAACAACCAGAAATACATGAGCTTCACTTCGGGAGGTACGCAAGCGAATACCCGGAATACTTTCCCCTGAATTTAAGTCACAATATTGAAGATTTCAATAAAAAGCAATCATCATCAAGCAAATGCGTTTAATATGTAATTTCATGTCTATATTATGTAGATCTAAGATGCTTTTCGGCATGCTGCTGCTGTAAGAAACTGTTTTTGTTCTATTTCAGACAAATCAGCACATGGGTACATAGCAGCCAACACTCTGGTAAGTTATTTTCTATTGAAACTTGTTACTTCACCCTGTGGTTGGTATTTTCTGAACATATGAACACTTGATTATTTGAGGATTATTAAAAACATTTGTTAAACTAAACTGAAAACTATAAAAACAGTGATATAGATATGATATGTTTAGTCTGCAAAATGTATGCCAGTTATCAATAATTAACTAATAACTAAATACTCAGTTTTGATGGATTGTGATAGCTTTAATTATGGCTCTTAATTGTCCCTCTTGTCAGCTGGACATGGCTGCTCTGTCTCTTTATCAAGAATTATAGGGCAGGCTGTCTGCTGCACTGTGTGTCTTGACCTCGCCTGACTGTCTGATTATTATTGTACAAAACATTTGTAAATCAGCCCAATCTCTGGCCCTTAGCCATGAGCTATTTCTGTCATATTTCATTGCCTTTGAAAATCCCTCAACCCTGAGTAATTTGGAAGTATTTTTCCTGCAGTTTTTATATAACCCTATGATAATTTGACAGGTAAGTCACAACATTGTGCATTAATTTCATAGTTGAAAACCCAGGAGTAATGATACTTTTCACACCATAGTGGTGCTAATGCTTTTCATAGCACAGATTCACACTATAGCAAATCTTTCTCGTTCTACTCTCATTCTCCTCTGACTGGGAATCGCTAGTGTAGACTGTGTGGCTGTCAGACATGCTCCATTTCACGTAGACTTCGCCCTCTAATGGGCAAAGCCTGTGTGTTCCCCTCTAGAGACTTGCCCCCACTATGCGGCACAATGCCCTGAATTTTGCATACGGGCCAATCAGTATGAGGCTCACGTAAAGGTGACCGCTCTGAAAGCTGCTGTGGTCTATTGTTTATTTCCCGATTTACTAAACCAGATTTTGAAATACCTGCAGACAAACACTCAAGTGGAACTTCACCCAGAGTTACTTCACTAGAAGGTCTTCTGAGTCTAGGAGTCCCCCCGCTGTGCTGGCCTCGTTGCTAGCTTTGACCAGCGTAATCTATGCTTTGAATGCCTTGGCCTGCAGCACGCCGTGCTGGGTGAAGAATCCAAGTGTGCCGAGTGTGGTCCCCTCGCCCCAGGCTAACTGCACTGGGACCAGTTCACTCAGGGCTTCTGCCTGAAACGGCTCCAAGCCAAGTGAGGGCAAGCGGGTGTGGCAGTGACTCTAAAAGGTTCTGCGAGGTTAGCGAGGCTATTTGAGCGTATCTGTCATATTGATAGCCTTGGACTGTCACAGTGGTCCATGGTTTGCAGAGGTGACTCAGCTATTAGGCTGCAGCACTAAAGACTGCTCCCAAAGAATGGGCCGCACTGTCACAGGCAAGCAGAGCCACAGTATAGGAGAGGTGCCAATTATCAGTCTAGCAGCAGAATGTCTGGTTCCTGAGAGAAACACATCATGATCTATCTGATGCCGTCTTTCAGATTATTCTGAACACAACTTTTAATAACCTGCTATGCAGCTAAACAGTTGATGTTAGAGAACTGGTGTGAAAGAAGGAATAAAGACCCATGTTTTCCATAGAGCAAACCCTCTCTCCTCTGTATATATCAGATAGATGAGGGCTTGTCAAAGTCCACGCTCCAGTCATCTCTTCTTGCCGTAAAAGATTTGGAGACAGGCCTGTTTTAAGCCATCTTCTCCCATAATGCTTTCGTCAGGGAGCAAAGAGACGACTACCCACTGGCCATATAGTGGGATCTCTCTCTGGTTTTAAATGCGTCCATTTGAACCAATGGATCAAATTATTATTATTTGTCAATGGAGATGCCCTTGTGCCTCGTCTTGACCTCAGCTAAATGGATTAGCAACCTATGTGCGCTGTCTGTTCACCTGAGCTGTGTGACTGTAAAAGGTGGCCTTAGAAACACGATGCATCCTAATCCTTTATTTCCTGTGGCTGCTGTCTCTCGCTACCTGCTGTGTCGCCTCTACCAGACAGTGTTTTTCAAATTATAATTATTTTTTTTATCATGAACAGCTAAGATGAGAAACATAGGTTATGTCTTTTATAACTTCATATTAGATCTACTAACCAGGCAGTCCTAGAGTGGAAGCCTTACCCTAGAACATGTTGTCATTTCATCTTTTGTATGTTGTTGACATTACTGTTACTAACATAAATGTCTAAATCCAGCATGGTTGTCAGATTGGTGCATGGATGCCAGGATGTTTAACCATTCTGGTTTAAAATAGCCTGGACAGTCTTGATTCCTGCTGGCATAGTGTAGGATTTTCAGATGGGTTTTCTCCCATTTCTGGTTTACTCTGACAATACATACACAAGCAACCTGCTTATTATGTTGATAAAGACAACACTTGTGTTGTACTTCCACATATGGCCCTTAATGAACAGGGTAACAGCTGAATATAATATGAAAATTAGCCATAACAACTTACTAATGTAGGGGTAATCAGGTTAGTGATGCTGCTCTGGTTTGATGTATACAAACAGGTACAGCTGTTTGACCCAGTGGCAAAAATGAATACCACTAAAGTAAAAAAATGACATTGTCAGTTCAGTCTATTTAGTGAAAAACTCCACAACAATCAAGACATTAATGTCTAGATTGACAATTCATTCATTGTCAGACCACTGATTTTTAGAAGTCAACAATTCATTCAAAATATGTGTGTACAATGGTTATAATTATGATTTTCTATGCCAAAACCTTTAGGATAATGGAATACAGCATTCACATTCATCCAAGCAGATCATCCAGAGCAGCTAATTTGCATCAGAGCCTTTTAGAGCCAATTTGTGACTGTTCTCTTCTACAAATAGTGATTTAATCTTCCTTAAATATCCCCAAATTCAGTCAATAATTCAACACAACAAGCACAGTGTGTTGCATAAGATAGCTGAAGAAGTGGTAGAATAAAGAAATCCATCATAAAATATATTTTCAAAAATCTTTTAACAAAACATGTTCATCAAAAAGAGCTTCACAAAGCAACAAAGGACACAAATAGATTAAAAAAAAAAAAAGAAAACCAATTAAAAATTTGTGTGTGTGTGTGTGTGTGTGTGTGTGTGTGTGTGTGTGTGTGTGTGTGTGTAGGTGTGTGTGTGTGTGTGTGTGTGTGTGTGTGTACAGAGGAACACAAAGGCCCCTTAAGCAGAAGGGAAAGGAGGTGAAAGGGTTAGGGGAGTTAAGGGAGAAAGTATATTAAATTAAAAGATCTTGAGTAAATATTGAGACAGTACTGAGACAATTATTGAGACATAATCCTATAATTTTGGTAGTCTAATAACTATTGGATTTTATCTTGACAGTGCTATCAAGAGGTTTGAAACCAGGCACAGATATTGGAATATATAATGTGTGCAGGAGCAGAAGTTACTTAGCTTCCAAATAAAACTCTCATTAAAATAGCAGTTTTTTAGTAGAGAAAGTCTAGTAAGGGCGAGGTGGAGAAGATTCAGAAAGTTCCTGGGCCAAGGACAGTCCTCAGGTGGCATGATTTGTCTCTATCATGTCTCATCAACACCAGTGAAAGTCTCTCCTCCTCATGCTGTGTGTGAGGAGGTAATGTATGGACCTACAGTAGTGTCCATCCCTCAGTAGCGTACCCCTGCCCTCCTCCCCCAACCCCACCCCCCTTCCCTTAAGTCCACTTACTCTTAAATCTCCATTCTCAACCTTCACATTCAGAACCGACTGCTGTCATCTGGGCCTCCTGTCAGCCTTAGAACCTGCAGCGCATTATTTGACAAGGTAATTCCTCCATATTACTTTCCACATGCTGTGCCTCTGCATTGGCTATAAAGCCAAATTCAGCTATTTGATCTCCTAATTTTGATGATACTGACTAGATAAAGCAAAATACTCCAGCACCACTTTTATGTTGAATGGTAAGGACCGTTACTTTAGACGTGCTAGATATTTGATTTTAGAGGCATCATCACTCTCTGTATTGAAATTCGTTGGGGGGATATAATTGGATCTGTTCATTTTTGATATTCCATGAAAACACCTAATACCTGTGAGCATTTTGAAATGGTCCGTCTCTGAAATGGCAGGGCAGGGGCGCATGCCACAGAGGGTTGTGATGACTATCAAACTTCTGCATGTACGACCTCATATTCCTCACAGTTTGATCCACATCGTCAATAATGTGCCTGTAACTCCATCACCACTGTAGACATTACCGCATGGCTCTGAGAAAACAACATAGCGCTGCTTTATTGGTTAGGCAGACTTCTCATCTCTGCACTGCACTCTTGGCGCGGCCCTCCTTGGAGCAGCACCCAGGTCAGACGCCCTACATGTCTGAATGGAGGACTGCGTCTGTCCTTCAGCCAGACCCTTTGCCTTAATCACTAGAACTAAGCTGCACTGCTTCATTTATGCATGACGAGACTGGGAATGGACGAAATGTTTCCATTCCATAAGAGGAAGACGATCCAAGGCAAGCAGACTTTTGGATGGGTGGAAATAAAGGCTGAGCTTTAAGCATAACAATCGCCTGAAGCATATTAATAGCACTTCTGAAACGGTATCTTGCAGATCAAGAGGATATCTACAGCTCATCACCGCATTGCATATCCTGCAATGTTGCAGCACACTGCAAAAAAACATCCATCTTAACAAGTCATCCAGTCTCATATTCAGTCTTCAAATCTTATTTTTCTTAAAACAAGAGAGCAATTCTGCCAGTGGGGTGAGATAATTCCACTTGCTTCCAATGCAGTTTCACTTGTTTTGGGAATTTTCTAGAAATGAGTGTCAGTATCTTGAAACAAGTCAGAATAAGGCAGATCACTGCACTACTATCAAGAAAATGACACTTGATTCTACAAAATTCTTCAAACAAGTTGATTTGCATTGCAAACAAGTGAAACTATCTCACCCCATTTGCAGATTTCTTCACTTGTTTTAAGAAAATTATGATTTTAGGACTCAATAATAGACTAAATGACTTCTTAAGATGGAGATTTTTTTCTCCTATATCTCAGCTAACTATAGAACAGTATGCTTCTCCTTAAAAATTCATACTCTCCTGTCATAAACTGCACTGAACTGCACCTCACTCTGTTAACACTCCTCTCTTTCTCTTTCCCTGTTACTGCTGCTACCCTGCCACTCGACTCGCAATGCTTTTCTGTGCTATCAGCAGAATTTCTCCTCACATTTTTACCCCATATAGTAACCTGATGAGATCTGATCATGTTCCTTTTATTCATTTTTATTTATTTTTTGCACAAAATGCCAGACGTAACAGCGCAGAATATCACAAGAGATGAACTGTAATGTTGTGGGTTCATTTTGATCATATGTGCTCAGTGTTTTTGTAACCACTACTTTTAAGTTACTTATACTGAACATATAAGGCCTTTTGTCAGTCTCCAGTAATCTCAATCTGTTATATACTTGATACAGTTACAATAAATTTGAAGCTGGCATCAGGACTAGAAATTATTATTCATGTTAGAGATGCCATCAGTCAGAAAAAGTCCCTTTGAACCCCAACTTTCTAGATCCCAGCCTGTGAACATGGTTGTTTTTTGCGGGGTTTGCAGGCTGTCCAAGACGTCTTCTACAGTCACAGCCCAAACACAGAGTGGAGAATATTTTTGTTTTGTGGAATATTTTGGGAATCTACACCTACACCTTTCATTCCATACTGCTGCACAGCACAGATATCCAGACTGACTTGCACCTCTACCCTCCAGGGTGCCAAAACATCATCGTCAGAGCCGCCGATAGCTCCCCCTGTGTCAGAAGAGGAGGATGAGGAGGAGGAAGAGGAGGAGGAGGAGGAAGAGGAAGACGACGACGACGAGATGCCCCCGGTCATTGCGCCTCGGCCCGAACACACTAAATCTGTGAGTTGTACGGCAGGGATGAGGAGATCGGTCTGTTACAAACCTCTTCCCCCTTGCCATGTGTTGACTGTTTCGCTCCTGGCAGATCTACACTCGCTCTGTGTTGGAGCCAGTGAAGCCTCCCACCCCCGTGAAAGAGGTGGTGACTCCGCCGGAGTCCCAGGTCCAGCCGGAGAACACGTCCAACACAATGTATCGCCACACCGACCGCCAGAGGAAGAAGTCCAAAATGACAGATGAGGAGATTCTGGAGCGGCTCAGTACGTCTACTTATAGAAAGATGTGTTTTTATGTTTGTCTGTGTGTGTTAGAGCTGAACAATTAGTCGAAAAATTAATTGCGTAAGAGAGAGGGGCGTCCAAACTGTATTGACTAGTTTGGATAACTGGCTGGATATTTGGGTGTTGGGTTGGCCCATACTACAGGTTAGGACAGTGGTTCTCAACCTCGGGGTCGCGACACCCCAGGGAGTCGTGAAATAATTTTGGGGGGTCGCAAGATGATTTATGGGATAGGAAGAAATATATTTCTATTATACAAGTTTATTATCATGTCTATTTCTACATCTATTTTTTGCACATTTTTTGCTTTTTTCTTGTGAAATATTGAATAGTTTTCAGCCTCAATTAAGGCTTCCTCTGATACTAAATCAAATGAAACGAAAATCATTCTTTGGTTGAACTGCTCACCACTCTACATGTGCATCCTGAGATGGGGCTCATGAGTAGGCATCGCTTCATTTTAAGGGGTCACAAGCCAAAAAGGTTGAGAATCACCCTTGGCCCCAACAAGAGGCTGGAATCCACATGAGCTGATATCACATCCAGTGCAATGTCTTTTTATGTTGGCTAAATTGGACAAAGAACATAATCTTCTTTTTCTTTGTTCCAGTGGCCTCTCCTAGACCGCTCCTCTCTCTGTTAGATCACTCTCCTTAACTTCAGCCCAAATTACCAGCATGCAACAGGCAGCAGAGATGCATGTATTCAGCTACTCTACATATCTATGTGGCCATGAGACAGGCCATGTCTCTGGGACAGACAGGCAGCGATGTGTTCTGTATGTGTGTGTTTGTGTGTGGGTCCTCCTGTCTGTGTGCCCACACAAGTTCAACCAACTATTTATCTGTTTTCTCTCTGACTCAGGGAGTATTGTGAGTGTGGGGGATCCCAAAAAGAAGTACACACGCTTTGAGAAAATAGGACAAGGGTAAGTCTCTCCTTCATCATAAACCGCTCGCCACTGTTATTGAAATAGAGCAATTTCTGGAGCAGTCAGTCTAGCCAGGAGAGATTGAGCTGCAGTGACCACTTCAGAGAGACAGAGGTAGAGGGAGAGAGGCTGGATGCCTGAGAGAAAAGAGAGAGAAGTAGACAGGAAATGAGAACTGTATCCTGAAATGGCCATGGGCCAGATTAGCTCAGCCTTCTCTCTCTCTCTCTCTCTCTCTCTCTCTCTCTCTCTCTCTCTCTCTCCTTCTCCCTCTCTCTCCCTCCTTGTCTTTCTCTCTTTTAAGGCTGCTGCTTTTCTGTCATCCTCCTCCACAACTCCCTGTTCACTACACATCTAAACAGATAAAAACTGGGTAGAAGTTAGCTGTTCTGACATGCTCACTATTCCCAGGATCAGGAGGCTCCTATCTGACACAGTAGAGAAGTGTCTATTTACTCACTATAGAGTTATCTTTAAGTTATTAGCGCCGGACTAAACAGGAACTCTGCTTCATTATTCATAGCTACTGACAATACACAGGTGTAGCTGACAGCAGGAGAAAGGGAGAAGGAGGAAAGGCCAGAGGCCCAAATTCACCAGGGGTTGTGAGGCTCATGAGTGCGTGCTACACCTCCAAATAAGGAGAAAATGGTTGCATGTCATGCCTTGACAATGTGCAATGAAGGAGACACCAAATTACATGCAGATCCAGCACCTGAGCTTATCGCTACCTTGGTAACTCAATGTTAATTAGGTTTTGGTGGTAAAATGAGCACGCATATTAATGATATTTCAGCTTTAATATGTACAAAGGACCTAGTCATAGTGAGTGCCTGATTCACAATGTGACCTTGCATGATTAATGCACAATTAAGGTTAGACAGTAGTTGAATTTATTTAGCAATGCTGTTGGCATTGTGGCATAAACACGGAGTAGGTTGTTTCTAAATTATATAAGGCATGAATCTAAAAGTGTAGCAATAAATATAATAAAAGTGTGATGAAGTAAATTGTATCTTCACTTCATGAGAAAATGAGAAAAATGCAGCCTTCAGTGATAAAGCAAAAACATAACTCCCTTTGGACATAATTTCTTATAGCCAAGCATAATTTGTCAACTGGCTAAAGTAGGCTGAGTCTCTCTATTTTTCAGTCTCAAGTTCAAGATATTCAATATCCCTGGAGCAAAAATCATGTCTGTTTGCTTGACTACAATTGATTGTATGAAAATGCAGCGGGTTTGAAAATCTCCCAACTGCACTGTCAGTTCATCAAGCACACAGCCCATCTCAGACTGTCAGACTTGAGTACAGTCTGACAGTTTGATATTAATTGCCTTTTGTGTCGGATGCTAACTTTCCATCTATAGCTCCTTCAAATGAACAGGCCCAAATGCCTTCATTTTGCAATCTTAGTCAATTTTGGCCAGAGGAAGGAAGAGTAAAACCTAAGCATAGTGGTGTGTGGGCTGAGGTATTATCCCACTCATTGTAGGACAGTGACAAACAGAAGGCGGCTCAACTATTTTAATCTGTGTTTTACCAATGAAAGACTTATTTAGGTTATTTTAGAATACATATCCACATTTTGATTTCACCACTGCTGCTGTGGCTCAGGGGTTTAGAGGACGATCATTTAACACACTATAATAGTAGATTCAGAAGTCAAGTTAACAAGGCGACTACGCAGGCATGAAACCATCAGATAATTCTATATTGAAAATGTATAAATCTGAACCATTAATGATTATTTCTGGTCTTTTGATGACTCTGCTCTGAACGCACCAGAGAGATCCTCAAATAGCTTAGCTTGGGGGGCATTTTTGGAAAACTGCGTCAGTAGATGCACTTGTCTGTTTTCATTTTCAACCTTTTGATGTTTGCTGTTGTATCTCATTTTTGCTGGAGGTGTATGGGTGAGAAACATATGATCAGTACTGGGCTATTAGACAAAGGCTGGTCCCCCGTAGACTTTCAAATCTGAAACTGATATCTTCCTGAATGTGAATGGGTTTGTTTGTTTGGGGGTTTTTTATGCCCAAGTGTGTTTTTTTACCCCAGTTATTTCTGTAACTCCTTGATAATATGTTGTTATGATCCTGTTTGGACTTGAAATGTGAAATAAACAGATGTCTTAAAAATCCCAGGAGTGAGTCACAGTCCAGGCAAGATGAAATATAAAAACAAAAAAAAAGTGACAATAGTGACAGTACAGCAAATATTCTTTTATGCTGTTCAGTGTGTGGGTGCAGACTCATTTGCCAGGACTTTTTAAAGCTTATTTAAAAAGGTTTGGCATATCACTGATGTGGGTTTTATCTTGTGTTTCCCAGAGCGTCTGGCACTGTATACACCGCCATCGACATCGCCACTGGCCAGGAGGTAGGCACATTATTTTCTTTTTCCTTATTAAGCCGCCCTGGCTAACTTTCCTTCTAGAAATCTTATTCCCTATCTGGGAAACTAATTCCTCATGTGTTTTCTCAGGTGGCCATTAAGCAGATGAACCTGCAGCAGCAGCCCAAGAAAGAGCTGATCATCAATGAGATCTTGGTGATGAGGGAAAACAAAAACTCCAATATAGTGAACTACCTGGACAGGTCAGCTCCTCAACAAATATCAAGTCAACTGAATAAGCCATTACATCAGTCTGAAAAAACAAACAAAATTGAGCCGAAGACCTATTTCAGGTCATTTTGATTAAAAGAAACTTAGATTTTGGATTCCTGTTAAAGAAAACTATAAGCTTTTGAGTCTTTATACTTAGAACTAACTCAGTTAAAACAGCTATGGCACATTTATCACCACAGATTCAGCTGTTATGTTAGTTCATAAGGTATTCATGAAACATCTATATATATCATAAGTGCCATAGATATGGAATCATGAGATTTTGGTGGTTCCTAATATCAAATAACTATGTTAAGATGTCTGCCTACATTAGGTGTTGTGTATGTAAAGTGTCACACTAGTTGACATACTAGGTGTTGGATGAATACTTTATCAAAGCTGCCCTAAAGGTTGAATCAGTATTCATGGACGTCTCAGTCTTGAAGCTCTTGTTCATGTGTTTCAAACCAAGTTTCAAGCAAGTGTTTCAAGTAAACTTTCCTCAGCGATAGTGACAGCAGTGGTGCAGGATTTAGCATGTTTTAGTCCGCCAATTGCCCAGAGGACAAGGTCAGTGCTTGTTGTTACCATAATGATTCTGAGGGATCCTCTGCAGCCAGTGGAAAAACAAGCTGCCAGTGTAGTTTCAGAACACCTCCTTCTTTTTCTTGTTTGTTAATGGAGGTCGACATTCAGCATTAAGGCACATTACTGCCACCTACTGTTTCGAAATAACAAAATCCAGCAATATTTGCTATTACACTATTCCACACTATTCCAAAATCCTCTTAAATGTAATTTCCTTAACACTTCTTTCACTCAGCTCTGCTTTCATTGCTGTTATTTTTTACAATAACATGCTCAACTGATTCTTCTTCTGCTCCTGGTAGAATTCACATGAACCACAAGGGTCCACACCCTGTATTTTTCTGTTTTACCCTCTTTCTCTCTCTTTTTCTAGTTACTTGGTAGGAGATGAGCTATGGGTGGTGATGGAGTATTTGGCTGGAGGCTCGTTGACAGATGTAGTGACTGAGACCTGCATGGACGAGGGCCAGATTGCTGCAGTCTGCAGAGAGGTAAGAAGCCAAGTTTATACATCAACCCACTCCTTCTGTGGCCGCGGCGAGTTGACCCTTACAGCCAGGTGGGCACATGCAAACAAATCTGTACGCTTCACTCAGCCAAGAGAAGAAGACGTTGTGTTGTGACAGATTTCCATCTGCATGTGTGGGCGCTGATCAGCCACATTCTCAAACTTTTCATGTCTCCTCATAGTGTCTTCAAGCCCTGGACTTCCTACACTCCAACCAGGTGATCCATAGAGACATCAAAAGTGACAACATCCTCTTGGGTATGGACGGCTCCGTCAAGCTCAGTAAGTCATCAATTTATTCATCAAATATATGGAAATTTTGCCTTTGGCTTTAGTGTGGAAGAGTTAAAAACAGACAAAAAAAACACAAGACACATGGGCAACAGAAATATTAATCTGCGAAACCCAGAAGCTCTCGCGACACAAAACGAGAGCATCGCACAAGCTTCTGGGGCCAACTGATAGAAATCCTGTACAGGAACTAGAACGAGGCTAAGGGAAGGTCTTAGCGAGTAAACGCCCCCTATATTTCCGCTATTGTTGCAGTTTATAGTCGTAGGGGATGCTGAGATGACGCTGAGGCTTAAAATCCCCACCCCCTCAACCATGATTTGTGGTTTTCAATGTCAACGGTTTTCAATGTCAACGCCCCCTCCGCACAGAATCTGGATACGTTGCTACCAGACCCTTGATTATATTATCAAGGGTCTGAGAGCGAGACTACAGAAACAGTACTACAGTTACAGAGGTTCCAGTGCATATTCCAGGTCATATTTGCAAGAAAAGTACAATTTCTGGTAGAGAATTGGTAGAGATTCGGGTTAAGAATTGACTAGAGATTGGTATTGGAATTGGAATTGGAATGGTGATTGGTAAATGTAAAGTACACATGTACTGTATGAATTGGTATCCAATGCAGAATGATGTGGGTTAAGCCAGTTACGAAGAAAGAACATAACACAGCACTGTCTCTCTCTCTCTCTCTCTCTCTCTCTCTCCCCCTCTGCAGCGGACTTTGGCTTCTGCGCCCAGATCACTCCAGAGCAGAACAAGCGCAGCACGATGGTGGGCACGCCCTACTGGATGGCACCAGAGGTGGTGACCAGGAAGGCCTACGGGCCAAAGGTGGACATCTGGTCTCTGGGAATCATGGCCATCGAGATGGTGGAGGGAGAACCACCCTACCTGAATGAGAATCCACTCAGGGTGAGAGACAAAGTGCACTACTCTGTATATTTCCCCAATGATCATACAGTATCCATATAGTTGAAATATTCAGACTTTTCCTGTGGTACCCTCAGAGAGTCATTTGATATTCTCCTATTGACCTGTCCTTCCAGGCCCTGTACCTGATAGCCACCAACGGGACTCCAGAGCTGCAGAACCCAGAGAGGCTGTCATCTGTATTCAGAGACTTCCTCAACCGCTGTCTGGAGATGGATGTGGACCGCAGAGGCTCGGCCAAGGAGTTGCTCCAGGTAATAACGATAACTTGGCCCCGGGAATCAGTCGTTTAATGATGGTAATAAAACCAGGTGCTCATCATCAAGATTTGGTTTCCCAGAATTTCGCTGTCGCCGGTTCTTGTCCTATAGATGGTGCCGAGTCATCACTAAATGACAACTTTCTATCATTCCAATTCTGTAATTTCCCATATCTACATTTTTTCATCCATTTTTTTCTGTCCTCTGCAGCATTCCTTCCTGAAGTTAGCGAAGCCTCTATCCAGCCTGACGCCTCTGATTGTAGCCGCGAAGGAAGCCATAAAGAACAGCAGTCGCTAGGGTGCGCCCGTTGTCCGCACCCAAGGCTGGAGCCCCGCCCCTGACGTGTGTGTTGACGGGGGGGTAGGGGTTGGGTGTGCGAGTGGTGGGTGACAGTGACAGCACAAAGGGGGGTTGTGTGACTTACAGTGACAGCACAAGGACAAAAGACCCCCAGGCCTCCTCTATAGGACGGACATCTGGCCTTGCAGCCTCTCAGCCCATGCTGCTGAAAAGACCTCGCCTCCTCGTTTACTTCTCCAGCACTCTGTACATGTAGAGCAGTCCATCACATGTGTGTGTGTGTGTGTGTGTGCGTGTGTGGGTGTGTGTGTGTGTGTGTGTGTGTAAAATGTATGTGCACATCTCTTCGTGTCATATGTCCTGTTTGGGAGGCAGTCACCCCCAAACCAAAAAAAAGGGTGGAGAAAAAAATCAAATAGAAACGAAAGTGTGCTCCTTTTCAAGATTTTAAGCAAGAGAAACCTTAGGAGTGAAGAGGAGAAAATGAGAAAACGAAGAGCTTGCGATTCCTTCCCTGCCCAGCTATAGGCTCGGTTTTCTGTCCTCCAGTCCCTCCATAAGGCGCGATCAGACCACACCTGCACCTGCAGTGACCATCTGATGTGAGAGAGTGACTCTGGGACTCTGGACCCGACCTCTGCCTGCATGACCATGGCTCTGTGGAGAAACCTTGCTAATCCTCTGCAGATTGTCACATCTCAAGGTGGTGTGGTTTGTGTGTGTATGTGTGTGTGTGCGTGTGTGTGTGTGTGTGTGTGTGTGTAGGGGTGCCGTTACAGGGGGAAAAGACAGGAATAATTTCAGATGACCTAAACCACTTTTAACCTCCGACATTCATCTACTTCTGTATCAGTGAAGAGATACACTTCTCATCTTTCATTTGAGCCAAATTCTTTCAGGCAATATCTCTGTCACAGAGTTCTTGGAAGTTACCTGTAGTTAATTAGCCTTTTTTCCTCCTATTGTCACTTAAATTATGTGACTTTAATGGGCTTTCTGTGACCCAATGCAGACAATTCATTGGTTTCATTGGTTTTCATTTCTGTTTTTTTTTTTTTTTAAGAAGTAGCCATCACAAATAATATATATGACTGAATTCAGCATGATTTGTTAAATATTAGGTTTCATGGTCTAGGGGATGCTGTAAAATATTGAAACGTGTATTGAAACATGTTTGCCTACCTAAAACACCAAATTCAACTAGAACTGCAATACTCTATCAGTCCAGAAATTGACACAATTGCAATAAATGAAAAATAAAAAATTCTAATAAATTACAGTCAACAAGCGCTACGTATGCAGTTGTGATTTTGAAAATCTAGTGAGAGACACTTGATTACACTGAAACGTAGAGGACTTATTCCAGGTATACCACCCGGCAGAAATGATTAGAAAGGCTATAAATAAAGTGTGCACAATCATAGTCATTGCCGATGCATGCAACTAATATGATTTTATCTGCAAATTAGGCTATATTAAAATGCATGCATACATAAGCCTCCACTTCGTATTTTAGATACGGTTTAGACTAAGATTTCAGCCTGTAGACCTGGCAGTAATCCTTACATTTCACTCTTTCAAATGAACTCCATTTCTATGGCGTTGGCAAACAGAAGACATGTTGTAATTATATAGATGCAG
Source organism: Centroberyx gerrardi (assembly GCF_048128805.1). Lineage (NCBI taxonomy): Eukaryota > Metazoa > Chordata > Actinopteri > Beryciformes > Berycidae > Centroberyx > Centroberyx gerrardi. Next base: position 16,720,372 of record NC_136007.1, read on the forward strand.
TGGGGTGGGGGCCATAAGCATCCTTGTGTCTGACACCTTTCTGTGTGGTGTGTGTGGGCAACAACACATACATGGTGGTGAAGCAAGGAAGAGAAGGAGACAACAGCAAACATCCTTCAAACCGTTTGGCTTTTGAATACAGACAAAAGCTCTCAGAAACCCCAGAATGGGTTTGATGGTGAGATGTTAAACATACATAATGGAAACAACGCACACATTCCCTTTAAAATAGCTGTGAGCAGAACCTAACAGAATATCCCTTGACAAACAAATAATATAAACAATAAGAGTACAGATGGTGTGGAATAATTAATGTGGTGACTGTTGTAATGCCTTTCTCAAAGAAGTTTAATAGAAGTAGGAACATAAGACAAGTAAAAATGTAAAATGTAGGAACGTAAAAGAAATATAAAGCAGTTTCATGGATTTTATAATGATTCTGCAATCTGGAAAATCATCTTATATAGGAGAGTACATTATTACAACTGTGTCGACTCATGTTGGGATTGAATACCAACACAAACGTGGCCTGCCTGTCCATAAGGACATATGTACATACAATTTCTAATGAGGTACTGCACCCCTCCCCCCTCCTTCCCCAGCATTTACGATGCTGCTGATGTATGCTCCAGTGTCTTTTTGTCCCTCACTCTGTCTTATGTGACTTTTCTCATATGATCTAAATGTGTGTTCCTGTGTGTTTTTGGACGTGTGGCGAATCGTGAGAGAATGTTATTCTGTCATTTCCCCAAGTGGAGGGTTTTAAAGTAGTGAGTGCCATTTTATGATTGTAGCCTGTCTTAAAGAGCGTTGGAAACAGAACTGTGATAGAGGTTCACGTTGTTCTCTGCCATTCCTTTCATCCCTGGTAAGTGGTAAAACTCCTTTCTGTACATAAGTGATCTATAAACTACTTTGTGTCTGTATTTGATAGCTTAGTCGGGCATTTCCCGTGTGGCATCCCTCTGTGTGTGTGTAGGTGTGTATGTGCGTGTGTGTGTGTGCGTGTGTGTGTGTCGAGGGGGGGCTACCTCAATCTGCACTAGAAGATGCCTCACTCTTGTTATCCACCTTGACTTCGAGGTGCAGGGTAGCTGCTTGGTCATATTGTACCTCCATTGTACAATAAATGTACAGAAGATGAAGGAGTGATGTTAGACAGGAGGATGTGACAGATTTCATGCATGTAAAACAAACTATACACTGTATTTCATCTTCAAATAGGTTAAGATTGTTAGGATAATGTATGTATGTATGTAAATATGATGGGAAATCCCCCCCTCCTTTTTTCAGAATTATGTAACTTAAAATGACAATATTCAGGTTGCTATATGGTATGTATCAATAAATGTTTTGCACCCTGGAAACTGAAAAAAAGAAAACGAACACACGCTCTGTCTCTCCACCCCCCGGATCAAACTTCTCCTGTTTGGGCTTTATCGGACACTCCTTCATCTGGACAGAGAGCCAGTGAGCGCGGCGCTCTGTGTGCAGGCCCACACAGTCTGTCCTGAGTACCACTGCTGAGTGTTAGTACATGTGTGTGTGTGTGTGCGGTAGGTGAGGGTGGCCTGTCAGGAAGCTTCTGGCCCTGGGACATTCGGCCTCTCCCCCCCCATGTACAGGTCTGAACTATGAGCACAAAGGTGAATTTTGGGACAACAGACACCGCTGACCTGCCCCTTTTTTCTGTGGTTGCTCCTGTACATTCCTATCTTCTGAATGTGTAAACCTGTACACGTGGCGTGAAAATTCCTCTATTAATGTGTATCAAGAGAATGGAACAAAGACAAAAAATGTTTCTTTTTAAATTATTATTATTATTATTATTATTATTATTACTCTTATTATTGTCTAGCTTTGTAAAACTGCTGATCCATCTGGCATACCTCAGCAGGCCTTTCCCCCCCATCTTTGAAAAAGGACAAATGAGTGACGGGGAAATGAGGTTTTGGATAAACTATTTTTAATTGTGGTTGAAGCAATAGACTTTTTGAACTTTGAATTGTGCATGGCTGTGTCTTGAGTGTAAAACAACAAAATATTGCAGTTTGGGAACTGGACTGAAATAAAAAAAGAGGAAGAAAACCAGACTTGTGGCCAATCATGGAGGCTACCATGACTCTTGGGTTGAATTTCTTTAAATTCTTTTTTCCATTCAGGGTTTTGCATGATCTTTGCAATCATGAGAAGGAAACATGACGACACAAACTGATGGAAGAAAGGAAAAATTACTGTATTATATGTTTTGAAGATGCATTACGCAAATACAGAATATTTGAACATTTTGTCGCACATACAGTAATAGCTTTTCCGGATAAAGGCACTTATATGTATGATATAATTATATGCATGATAAGACTTAAATGAGGCACAACTCTCATATCACTTACAGCATGTGTAGTAGAACAAATCTAAAAAATAGGAATGATGTCTTCACAGGAATCTTGCAGAACTATATCACTATAAAATGTTTATATAAGTTACACAAAAATGGCTTAAAAAGTAACAAAGGTAATTCAAAAATGATACATTCTGACAAAAAGTAAATATCAGGAATTGACATTCAGTCTGTCTAATAGTGTTCAATTCTCAACCTTGGGAATAATTCGCCAACGTGCAAATAATGGTGGCAATCCGAGAAAATTTAGCTTTCTTAATTGCATACAAACATGGTCATAAAATGGTATAAAAAGGGAACCGCAGTTCATTCCATCACAGCGCTGGTACCGGTGCATCGGTGGTATCGACATAGTGCAGTGCTCAAAATGATTTAACCCTTTCCCTGTGCATTTGGCTGTATGATTGACCGGGTCACATGGCAGTGAGCTGAGTGGAGGTGATGATCCTCAGGCTGACAGAACCAGGCATCTCATCAGCCATGTGCCGGCCTCGCTTCCTCAGCTTCAGCCTCTGAGGCTCTGTGGTGTCCTTCACCGCACCGGACAGCACCACCTGGCCCAGGAACTCGTCCTTCACCGCATTGCTGTTCCACACCTGAGGAGGGCGAGGAAACATTGGGAAGACAACACAGTTAGCAGTTAGAAAGGTGTAACAAGTAAGATATTTACTGTCCCATAGCATTAAATATTGGTACATAATATCTGCAGGGGTTTTGATTGCAGGGTTGTTGATCAATACAATGACTCAACAATTACTTCACCAGGTGCTGAGATTTCTGACTTTCAAAACTTATTTTCTGGCTTGTACTTTGTTTTAGAACCAAGGCTCCCCGCCCTTTCCAAATGTGACTTTATTATTTATGTCAATTATCAACCACCGTAAGCTGTGCCAAAGACTTGATGTTCCAATTCCTTGATAGAGGTCGTTGATAGAGGCTGATAAAAATCATAGATTACTCAATATCTCCTTTAAATGTTAGAGTACTCAGATTATTTCTCCAGTAACAACATGTGAGTTTTTCCAGTTCATGTAATGAGTTTCTTCATTTCTTTATTTTCGTATGTCATTACAATTTCATGCCTCATTTGAATAGACAGCTCCTCGTTTGAACTTGAACAGATTGTGCAGCTTGCTTATCAGTCTACAATCAATTCCATGATTCGTCGGAATGGATTGCAACATCATTTAAGCTAGTACTATTACAATAATAACACTCAAACATTACTTTTATAAAAACAAGGAACAATTTTTTTGCTTTGCGTTGTATTTCTTTATGCATACAGATGACCAACAAAATCTGAAAGAGCACAAGCTATCTTCCAAGAGCTTGTTTTAGAAGCAACATTGTAAGTTACTTTTTAATGTAGCATGCCCCAGCACTGCCAGCCATTGTGATGACATATTATAGGCATCAGGACCACAGATATGTTGGGGAACAAGAATTCATCCAGTTTATTTCTCGTCAAATACCCATTGGTACAATATTGCAGACAAACTGGCCTTCTTACCTCCACAGTTAAGGGCTTCCTGGGCTTCTTCCTGTAGAAAATGGCTCTGGTTGCAAACTCAGGCTCCAGAGTGTCTCTCTGGATGGTCGATCGCACCGAGTGGCCTTCACAGGATATGATCACATAAGGGTCTGCACCTGCAGACAAACATGGAGGGAACCATGCATGAAGTTATGTTGGCAGATAAAACATTTAACAAATTAGTTGGTATGTTTGGAGTGAAGTCTTCAACCTCCGCTGTTGTCCTGGTTCTCCAGCCCTTCAGCTCCATGGACGTAGATGTGAGTCACAGCTTGTGGGTAGCCAAGGAACGAACTCCAGCAGCGAACCTTGGGCTTATCCTCCGTCAGCTCCCTGGGAGAGTTGGGTAGTACACAGAGTGAGGGACCAGGAGGGAAAAAGAGCACCTATCTCAGTCAGATACCAGTAACACAGAGCACAGAGGAAGTGATGCAACGTCTCTGCTTCACAGACGCGACGCTGTGGTCGGACTAGCTGGCTTGGCTAACCTGTGTGTAAGCAAACATGATTAGGTATCGAGTCGAGGTCTGCCAACAAGAATGTCAGAAATCTGTGGCCAAGAATAGCAGTAGAAGGAGAGGGAGATTACAGTGATTTGATGTAAACAACACAGCATCACAACAACCACTCTGGGTGAAAGTAACCTCATGGCCTCCATTCTCCAAGACACTTGTATGCTTTTATAGGCTACTTTCCATGATCAAACAGTAAATGCACAGCTGTGTATTGCATTCTTGCTACCAAGGACTAAGGCTTTTCCTTGAGGTGTTTCTCCAGACTTGAGACCATTCATTCAAAGACAGGCATGCTGCTGATCAAACTAGCTCAACAATACACTGTTAATCAGAGGAGTGACTTAAACAGACTGCCATACCTGCAGCCTGAGTCCACGTCCGTGAAAACACGGATCATGTACTCCCCCAGGGTCTGAGGCTTGAAGGTGGTGGGGATGATGATGTAGCGGCCCTGGGGCAGCATGCATCTCTTGAACACTGTGCGGGCGTTGATGTACGTAGACGTCTCCACATTCTGCTGGGTCAGGATGTCGTGCATTCGATACTTCCTGTTCAGTTCCACCTTCAAAGAAAACAATGTGGACTTTATTCTCACGTTAAAAGGAAACATTGCTCAATTTAAGAATGACTCTCCCAAAGCCAGAAACCACAGAACAAAGACTTTTGATATCATCAGGTATAAAGTTTAGAGTGTGACTATAACACAGTAGTTCGGTATAATGTATGTACTGTGGTGCACATTTGAATAGGTTTAGTAGTATCTGAAATAGTGATAGTTTGTTGTTTGGCACCTAGACAGATGAATTCTTCCGCCTCCTGCTGGCAGAAAAGTGAACAAAATCTGAATTTATTATAAGTATAGGGCAAGAAGGATGGTGTGTGAGAAGAGCAAAGAGCCTGTGTTGGACCTGCTCCAAATGCAGTGGGACCTTTCTCTGTGTTTCTGTTTAGTCTCTTCTGTAGAACACAATCATTAAATAGTTCAATAAATTGGAGAGTGTCTAACTCAGTGGAGAGATCCCATGCTGGGTGCTTGTTTGAATTGAATGAGACAGAAATGTCTCACATCACAGGAAATTTTATTTATTGGCCTAATTGACCTTCTTCGAGGCATATCCTTTTTAGTTTCTTGCTCCACCTGTTTCCTTGTCTCCTTCATGAACGCTACCTCATTAATGATGTCTTTTATTTCCCTGGTCAGCAAAGGTTTGCTATTAGCTTGACAGTGTACTACTTTGATGGTAACAGCAGTTAATAGCCAGTCGCAGGGTGAGTTAGAGCATCAAGCTGTGGAGTCAAAAATACACTAGTCCTCACACTCCAGGCCGTCACTGAGTTGCTGGCACCCCATAGGTGTCCACTGACACACATTTCTGTCTGCAGTTTAGTATTTTTGGATGTCAGGCTCATAATTGGTGATTCGATACACCACGCTGTGGGCTGAACAACTGACAGTTTTCTTATTACGACTGGGACAGTTCTCAAACTGTTCTCAAAAAAAAAGTGGACGCAGTGTGTGGAGTCTGTCAACTGAAGCAGGGTAATACACAATACATCACTTGCATGAAGACATGGGACAGTTCCAGGGGAGAGGGTATGACCACTGCAGTTCAATATGCTGCGTGCACAGTTGCTGTCACATGCGCCTCATGGCAGCAGCATGTATTGACATACAGTCCCAACCCTGCTCCTCCCCTCTAACTGGACTTGGCAGCGCCTCTGTCAGCATGTGGTGAGTGAACCCCTCTAGTGTGATAAGAGTGTATAGGGTGTGTGTGAATTGAGCCAGGTCTCTGACAAGCAGATCACACTACTTGAGATGCAAGGACTGTTTTGTCACATACTGTGTTTTAAAGGGTGACATGGCCTCATTTGAATGTGGCAACCTTATCCCTGCATGTGGGATAGAATGTAGTTTTGTCATTTTTTTACTGCAGTTTTAAAGAGGATTGCATTGTCTTTACAATGTGATAATCACTGAGGAACTTCACTGACACAACTCACAATTACTACACTATAAGTCTTTATGATACGACAAGATTTAAGTGTGTGTTTTAGTTTTTAACAGTGCTTCTAGTTGGTTTTACATACATTACACCTCAGAAGTAGTGTGAATATATACATTATTTTGACCCCCAGCACCATCAAAGTACTTATTTTTTGAATGTTTTACAGTAGATCAATATCTTTATATTGTAACATAAATCTCAAATCTTTCATGTAACTAGTTGGCAAACCATTCCTAGTGTCTTATGATGGCTGAAGAAAATACAAAACTGAATTTTCCAAACCCTCTCTTGGGTGTGCAGCAATAGTGCAGCAGGTATGTAGTCGAAAAAAGCTTCTAAGTCGCTACATTTGTATATACATGCTGCTGAACTGTCCACATCTAACCAAGAAGAGGTCAGAAGAAATAATTTCTCACCAAATGTGATGTTCAGTTCTGCTCTGTTTTTCAGCTTGAACCAATTAGCTGCGGTATGTGCATTCTTTGTGTTTAATCATCTGTGATTTAGCATTTAGTATTGTTGAAACAGTCCTTTTTGGTTTCTGATAAACTTGTTAAGTAATGTCTGCCTGTCATTATGAACACCCAACGACTGATTCACTGTTTGTTCAACAAGCGAGTAGAAAAGGGAAACAGAGCCAAATTCTTTGACCAAAGGGGAAGCCAAAAATGTGGTGAAACGACACTGCTTCTCCCCAAAAATAAACTGACCTCAGACTGATGTCCGCAGCCCAGACGAACACCCATTCCTGTATTGAACGTCTCACCACTAACTCCTTAAGTTCTCTTCTATCCCTGGTTCATAAGGCTTGTGCTGTTGATTCCTCATTAGATCTGTGTTATCATTATGGTGGATGTTTGGTGAAAGTATTAAAATCTATATGTGGTACCTTGAAGACGCTGAAGCCGACGGTGAGATTTTCTCCCTGACCAATTTGTCTGTGGATCTTCATGTCTCTCTGCTGTAAGGAGATCAAAACCTCGTCCACCTCCTTCGTCACGTCAAACAGGTACTGCAAAAGGAGTTGAAAAGGAGCAAAATAGATGTGCATCAAAAAAGTGGTTTTGACAGGAGCGTCCATAAGGAGCCTGGATATGGTCAGTCCCTCACCTGTGGGTTCTGCAGGAATGTCTGTTTGTTGTTAGCGCAGCCACCGCAGCGGTTGAACAGAGGCTCAGCGTGTTTGGTCCAGCTCCCAAAATGCACAACCTCATTCCACGTCTTGTGGATGCTGATCATGGAAGTGTTAATGAGGCGGCAAACATCTGCATCTGTGAAGTTCTTGCACCAGTCTGTGAACGACATCCTGTGGATACAGACGCATGTACATACAGAAGAGGTATATTTACACTCTGAAGGAGGACATAAACCCACTGGATTTTCTCAGATATTATAACTGGATTATTTTGTAACTCACCAGAACTCCCCATCGTCCTCCACTGTGATGCCCAGGTTGCCCCTCTCCGTGTCGCCAACCTTTGACCATTCCTCAGAGCTGATATGGAGGGAATTTCATTTATTTAGTTTTACTTGAACTTCTTTTTGTCGTCATCTGGTCTATTTTTCTTTTTTCTTTTCTTTACAGGCTGAAATTAATATTTAAAAAGTGTCTAGAGATATGAATGTATCGAATGTGGAATACGATTACTGCTTATGGAATATTGAACTTTATTATATGAACTTTGTAATATAAAAATGATGACACAATAAAGTATAAAATAAAAAATGATATGGAGGGAAGACAAATACCAAGTACAGCAAATGAAGATGAATTATGGACTTATGATTTGTCCTCATAAGCTACAATTAGAGTGAACAGTTTTAGAGGAGAGAAACGTCCCAGTGCACAAGCCAGTAACTCTAACCAGTTTGCTCCTCACCTGTCACTCCAGGCTCCTTTCCACTCCGTCTTGCCCCAGGGGTTCCTCATGCGAATCAGAGGGATGGTTTCATTCTTGAAGTAGGCCAGCAGTCCATGGCCCAAGCGCACCTTCTTCACTGCGGTCACTGAGTATGCGTGGCCTTTCACCAGCCCGTTCGCCATCCTCAGCTCTATTTCAGTCGGTGATGCCTGATGAAAAGATCAAATTGAACCGTCTACCGTGTCCAAGTTTCTCTGGCATATAGAGACAAAGAGGCAAAACATTCAGAAAGTGAACAGACCTTAATGGAGCAGCTGATGATTCCTCCGCGGTCGTAGACTTTTAACAAGTCTTCAAAGAGCTGGTCTTGTTTTTCCTGATCATTGAAGTAAGCCTCGGCTTCCAAGTTGATGGCCTCCGCCACGGCTCCACTGAAATCCACCACAGCATCTCCGGTGTTTCCCCCTTCCAAAGACTCATAGCAGCCAGAAAGCCTAGAGACAGAATCAGAGGTTATGTTAGATGATATACAGCCAGCCTGGTTTAAGGTGTTACAAGTGTGCAGTTTATTTACTTGGCATAGGCCTTCTCTAGCAGAGCACTCCAGAATTCGTTGTTGAGTTTCGAGTGGCAGTAGATGAGTTCTCCGTTGAGCGTGGGCAGCCGGTCGTCCACCACCACGTCCACCCATTCCCCAAACACCCAGAACTGGAAGTGGAAGATCCCAGCGTAGTTTTCAGGGTGCTTGGAGTCCCACTCCTGCTCGCTCCAGTCAGGAATTACCTGGAAACACACACACACACACACACACACATGCACACAATGCAACAAAAGAAAGACCAATGAATCATTTCTAGTCTAAACAGTGAGCTTTGCTGTTGAGTGAAATGTCTCATAGTATGAAGGCACATAGCTCTTTCATTAAATGTAACTGATATGCTTGATTGTAACAAAGAGGTCACACAGACAGAGATCACATAAATGACATGACAAGTCCTAACTGTATTAAACTAGACATACAGTATAACTATCCAGCAAAACTACTAAGATAGTGCTACAAATTCAATTAAATCTACAAGCAAGCTAAAATGGTGCAACATTACAGTCGAGACAGAGCTGACAGGCTTTTTCTACCAAGTAAAGGCAATATGAGTGGAAAAAGTGTGTTTTCTTTGTGTAAAGCGATAAGATAATTTGCAAAAGAAATTTGAGAGTCTTTCTTTTCAGCAGGAGTGAAACCCCCTCAGGTGTGTTCTGCTTTGACCTGCAGACTCAGGTGTCACCAGGTATGCTGTCAGACAAATTCCTCTCACATTCCTCACATTATTTCTCTTTCACCTCAACGCTACCTTGGTTTTTTTCCCCTATCATAACTAATCCTTGGAATTTGGTTTTTTCCCTGATAAGGTTTTTCTTGGGTGTTTTTCCTTGTCTTCATTGTTTCCTTCCGTTAGATCTAGGTAGGCCTGTTCTCTGTAAAGTCCTTTGAGACTTGCTTTGTGATGAAGGGCTGAAGAAATAAACTTGACTTGATTTGACTCAAGGAACCAATTCAGCTCACCTTCTTCCAGAGGTGCGGCTTCAAAGCCAGACAGGAGCATGCTGCCACAAACCAGCAGTTACCCACAACTCCCTGGTTCAGGTCATGGGAGCTGATGCCCTCCACAAACAGATGGGGCTCGCTGCTGATCTCCTGTAACAGAAAAGTTCATCTACTTGATATAATTCCTGGTAAAGACTTTACACTTTACTTTCCAGGTCACGTAATCCTTGGAAATAACCTGGAAATTCCCAGGAGATTTCTCTGTAAATTTATCAAAATAATTTAAAAAAAAAGTTTTAGTGATAGACCTGTAAGATAAAGACGTGTTTGCCTTAGATGCTTCACAGATACTCCACAGCTTAATAATGCGGTGGCTATGGCTTTTGCAATGTAATTGTTCCTGTAACCATGCAGTCTACAAGATGGCATTCATGATAATTTCACATCAAATCACTGAATATGTTTGATTAGCCTTCCAAAATGATGAAAGTTGAAGTATGAAGTATGTTCTGTGTTTGTCAGTAGGTGTATATGAAAGACAGAAAGCCAGTGTCAGACTACTTTATTTAATTAATTAATTGATAATCGTGTTATGGACTTGATATTGATAAAACTTGGTGGGCCTGCACTTTCAATATTTACTGGTGAAACAGAAACCTAATACAGTGCTGAGGTGAAGAGTCATTTTGTCTGCTTGTTATTCTAATAAACTGTTTCAATTTGTTTATTTTGACATTGATGTTCATAAGTTATTAAATCTGCAGCAGTAGAATCAAATTTTGTGTATGAATATTTTGGTTAGAATAAGAAAAGTGAGTCCAGATTGTTTGTGTTATAATAAGTGAGCACCTGTTTTAGGTATTTGTTCTTATCACACTGCCAATCCAGCCTCATTAAGCCATTAAGTATCCGTGCAGGACATTGGGAACACAAAACAGTCTTTTACTCACAATTCCATGGTAATTTCTAGACAGTTGTTGCCAAGAAGTACGTGACCTAGAAAGTAAAAAGTTACCCAAAAAGGAAATACCTCTTTATCGCAATGATTTATAGATCGACTCCCCCCATTGGTGGGACTTAAACGTCGACTGCTCAAAGTGGGGGTGGGGGTGGGGTGGGTCGGAGGGTTAATGGGATCAGAAAATAGTTACAAACCCTGCTCTGTCTTACATGTATGTTTCTGAAATGAGATGAGAAGTCTGACTAGGTGTTCTGCTATCGGCCGAATTAATAAAACATGAGTGAGTATTATAATATGAATCTGAATTCATTTATGTGAAATGTAGATTATATTTGAGATAGTATTTTAAGTACGCATGGCATGAAGAGCACGTCTCTCTGAAATATAGTTGTTTTTTTTTACTTTATTTGTTTGTCTAAAAGGGGCGTCTTTCCCCAGCCAGTGGGACAGATGCCACCAGCCTGAGGAATATTACAATTCTTACCCAAATTCACCCAAATTCACTAATTTCCATGTCAGCTCAGTTTAGTCTAAATGTTTTCACAAGCTTTAGCAATCCTAAATGTGTTTAGAAGTTTTTTGAATCATATTTGTCACAAATGAAATCTAAATTCATTAATATAGTTGTAACATCAGTGCCTTAGTCCATAGACTAATAAATAGCAAGAGATTGTGAAATAATGTACCAGAAAAGCTCTGTAAAGATTTGAATCTTAATATTCACCATCTGAATGTATGTTTAACTCAAAATCATCTTAATGATTACAACATCATAATCTTGTTGAACTTATTGCCAGGCTTCTTGACCACAAGGCATGGATGAAAAGTTTGTAATTAAATGACAAAACTACTAAACATCAGCTTGTGCAAACCATTTAATCCTAACAGATAACAGTAAACATAAGAGAAAGTTTAGATGCAATTTTGAGTTGTTTGGTTGATGTTAAAAGCAATTATTTCTTATTTGGGTTGCCTAAATATTAAATGACTTTCCCTCTAAAATCATAGTATCAGCAAGTATCAGCATTTCCAGCATAAATTTATGTTTGTAAAGGAGTAGATCCCCTCTCAAGTCCAATATTTTATCATCATGACCTACATGCAGAGTTAGATCTCTCCTGTTTTCGATGAGTTTGTGTCTTGGATATACAGCATGTTTTTTTATTCATCCATGTGTATCTTTGTGCTTTATATAGATGTCAGGTAGCCATACCTTATTCCCTCACATGACCTGTTCTTGTCCTGTATATGTATACTGTAAGTGTGGAGTGTTCAGTCCTCTTGCTCTGCCTGAGGAAGACCTGTTTGGCTGAAACGCGTTGCATGTATTTTGCACACCAGTTTGTTCTGTCCTCTGTGCCACATTTTAGTGCCACATTTAAGTAAGCAAACCTGAGGAAGCAACAAGCGATACGCGCTGTTCGCTCCTTAAGCCTATTTTTGCAAATGGTATAAGAAAAATAAAGAAGTGGGTATATTGTCAACAAAGTCTAACAGCGTGCGGTTGGATAATTCCTTTATATGGACCACATTTTTTTTATCTTTTCACAAAGTGTGCCATCACTTCATTAAAACGTGTGTATTTGCAAGCAAAGAAGCTCATTTTTTTTATTTTTTCTATCATCATGTCTTCAAAACAAACAAATATAAGAGGTGGGAAACCCTACCTTGCATATACAATGTCTTGTTCTGAGCAGAAGGCAGAATAGTACTTAATTGTAAACTTAACAGCAATAAAATAGTGATAGAAGTCATAACACCTGGCAACTTTGTGAAAAATGCTAGGGTTTTTTGTACACATGTTCACAAAAAGTACGAGTTCCAAATGGCACCTTATAATTTACGATGGCACCTACTGCTCCTCGCACAAGCAGTCAGCTCTCAGACAAGTTCTTAAGACATTAGCCCAATATTTGTGCTCAAATATGAGCAAATAGAGGCAAATAAAACTCAAACATAACACCAGTGTCCCGTGACTTTGCTGAGGATCAAACAGAAAGTGTTGTGGAGAGAGATGTACAGTAGCAACAGCATTCCCCTATCAATAGTGATAAACGTGAGTAATATTTTCTTAGCAACACCTGCCCACCCAGCAACCACCACCCATACACACACACACACACACACACACACACACACCACTCACCCCAGGTCGCTTCCACTCCACCCTACCAGGAGGTGGTTTCCTATAAAACAGCGATGCATTGGTGGCGGGGAACTCGGGATCCTCAAAGAGTTTCTTGTCCTTGATGCATTCCCCCTTCAGATCGGCGTAGCGCTGGTTTTTGTGTGGAACGGCAGAGGAGAACATGGTCCAGATGCTGAAGCCTCACGACTGCAGAGTGATCACAGACAGCAGACATTAAGTGATTTTATAGTGTTTTGTAATATTCTATCTGGACAGGATCTCAGTCTGATCTCTGACCCTGAACATTTCTGGACAGCAACAAAGCATGCAGAAATAATCCCAGGCATAACTCTGGGGAAATGTTCCCAGATCAGCAGTGGACGGCCCTGTGACCCCAACTCCCACTGGACAGTCTAGGTCTACAGATGAGCATACAGTGTTTGTATTGGGCTGTGGTGAGGTATTGGGCGTATGATGTGCCAAACAGCGTTGATTTGTATTGAAACAGCTCACAGACAGACAAAAGAATTGTCTGGTTTTTAACAATATATCTGATCAGAGTAAACTTAGTTACGTAGTTGTGAACTTGCTCATAATAGCCTGCAGTGCTGCGGCGGTCTGAAGGGAAGCTTCTCTTACCCACGAAGCCTTTATTTTCCCCATAGGATCATCATATTTTAAATACTGAACATGGTAAACAAGCCAAAAAACATTTGAGAAGTGAATGACCTTAGATTGAATGACTCAGACATTTTTGTGATGGGGCAAGAATGTAGCCAGTGATTTCCAACATTTTCTTAGTCCAGCAAGATTAGTAGCCAAGCAATGTAAGTGGGTTACGTGTCTTATACACATCAAAAACACACAAATGGTCCCAGTCTTTACATAGAAGTGTGATCGGCACATCATGGGCCACTATTTTGAATACAAAGAGAAATTAAGCAATCATGATTCCAGCTTGTTAATGGTTTATCGGGGATGAAATAAAGCAGTAATAGCCCTTGTTAAGTGTAATCTCGTACTTCTTTTCTTCATAATAACAAATTACATGACAAATTACTGTAGAATACAACGCTGAGTACAAGTAGCTGGATGTAACCTCTATAGATGACAATAATACAACAAGAATAAGTCTAGCTCTTTCATTTCTAATTTCTAATTTCAAAACAAAAAAACAGCCTTGTTCTTATAAACAAATCTTGACCTAAACCATCCAAAGTCATATAGGAATAACATGAATTCTGTTTTAGGGTGGATTTCCCATGTAAAAGAAGTATTTATGAGACAAGTAGCGCTGAACAACACAGCTGGTATGAGGCTGATATTTTAACTCTTGATCGTTGTCCACTTTGCCCCATCACCCTGACCCTACAGGCTTGTGTTTGGATAAACATGAGTCAATATAATTCTACTGAATATAATCTGACATTTTGTGTTTGCCAAGAACAGCACAGCACTACATACCGAAGGAAATTCATTAAGTGGTGTCCCGGAAGCAGGATTTGGTAATTATATATTCACCCTGTAAAACCCAAGAAACCAAAAAGATGTGTATTTCTTTAAAAGTCAGTCAGGTGAAAAATAATCAAGGGGAAATTAATGTGATTATCTTTGATTGTAAAGCAGATACATTTGGAGTGTGAGAGTAGGGAGGAGGAAGAAAAATCAACAAAAAATATCCAGTAGGCAGCAAGAAATGAAATGCCAAGTACTGGAGAGGCAAAAATCACAACTTCACTCTGAGAAAGAAGGTATAAATGTATGAAGGTATATTTGAGAAATCATCTGATAACTTAGAAGAGAGCCTAAAAGAAAATGAAACAATAAATGCCTATACTGTACCTCTCTGTCAGTACTGAGACGCTCTTGCCTTCCTGCTCTAGCATAAGGAAAGAGTTTCCAGGTAACACACCTGTGTGTCACCCTCCCACGCAACAACACACTGACCTATTTATGCATGTGCATGGGCAGAGCCACGCCCAGGGTGTGTGTTGCTTTTATTGTGTATTGTGTTCTGCTTTTACTCAAGACTGTGTGAAAAATTTGTTACACGCTTCCAGAGGTCCTAGCTTGTAAATTTGACCGAAGCAATTATGTCATTTTAGACACGGAAGTAGACTGAAGTTTGTGCCTGTGTGTGTGTGTGTGTGTGTGTGTGTGTGTGTGTGTGTGTGTGTGTGTGGGGGGGGGGGGGGGGGGGGGGGGGGGGGGGGGGGTGCACGCGTACAGGCATGTATGGGTGCCTGTGTGAGTGAGTGTTATCTGTTTGAGAGTTCCAGGCTGATGCGGTCAAGCAGGTTATTTTTGGTTGGTTATTTTGCAGTTAGCACATTTGAATGTGAACTGTTTTTTTTCATTGTTGTCGATCACAGTGAAGTGCAGTCAAATCTGTTATAAGTGAATGTTTCTGCCTCAGAGAATGACAAGAAATCTTGGAGAATTAAAAAAACATTTGGCTTTCTATTCTACTGAATGATTTAGTATGTATGATATGTGTAAAGGTAACAATAGTTCACATTCCAGATATTTCCTATATGCATGTTGGTACATGGAGGCTTTGTGAGGCTTCATTCTCTTTCAGTGTGACCACAGCAAAATCAGAAAAGACTACAGATATCAACATGCCATAGCCATGTTTAAATATTTCACGTACTATAGGTATTACAATTAATGTCGGTTTTGTAATTACTGATATTTTTGCCTCTTGAATCAGCAAATGATGCAGAATATATCAACTTGTACCTGAAAACACCTTTTCTTCATGAATAACGCTAGAGTTAATTTTATTATCATTGGTAATTTACAGGGATATTCATCAAATTGTCTTTTTTTTTGGTGGATTTGCTATTTGTCTATTTTTAGAGATTAAAATACCACAAAATGACAACAGCAAAACATGTTTAAAAAGGGATCTGTAAGCTTCCCCAATGTAGGGTTTAAAAAAAACTCGGTATGTGTCACAGCTAAAAAGGGTAAAGCTGTTTGACATAAGGCAAGAATGTCATTTGGAAAAACTGAAGATGGCTCATGAGAAAGTATTGACAAGATGGTACTTAATAGCTTAAAAAAACCTCACAGGGTGTTTATACTAAAACACATTGTTAATTCCATGAAACTATGGATCTTAAATATCCAAAAATACCAAAACTGACACTAAGAAACAAAACCTAAGCTTGTAGTATTTAAAACCTTAAAAGCAGCACTCACCTGAGGAGGCCTTCTAGTCCTTGCAGCGTTGAGATCACACACTCATTCACTGTCCTGTTCAGCTGTTGTGAGATGTGCTAACATCAACCAAACATTTCTGTCATAACGTCCCCTCCATATGACAACAATCTGCAGCACCTTTCTTAGCACCAAATCCAGTGTTGTCCTGTGTTGTCTTTCCTGGGACTAGGGCTCCACCAGACAGCCAGCCTGAAAACTGGTCTGACAAGTATCTCTGTGCAGCAGCAAGCTGCGCTCACAAGACGGCAGGGAAGGGGGAGACTGAAACTGAACTCCTTCACTCCCACCACTCTGCAACTCACAGGTGAAACAAGTAAAAACTTGTCCTGTCTGCCATTTCACATCTAACAGAGCCTCCAGTTAGCAAGAAGTCAGTGAAATTTAAAGTCATTTAACAACATTAACTTGTAAGCAAAGTATTATCTTCATTAGTCAACTTTGGGAGTGAGACGGCCTGGCAGGAGCTCTGGGGTCTGGGATCAACTTTTGACTCCTTCAGACAGAAATCTTGTCCGGCTGCTTCCGGCTTTGAGGACCAAAGGGCCAGTTAGGGAAGAATGCTCTTAGTATGCCAACAGTAATACGGTAAAATCCATGCAGGAGTTAAACCGACAGCCTGAAGAAATTCCCTAAATAAAAACAAATCTGTGGGATTAGCAGTAATATGAGAATAGACAAATCTAAGGTTTCAGATACAATCAAAAGTTCATGAGAAACGAGTGGGAAATGCCCCCTCGCATGAACCTGGCTTATAATGATGTACAAAGCATTATTGTCCATATATACTGAGAAAGTCTTAAAATATTTACATTATCAAACTGATTCATTGCAAGTAAACTCTATATTTCACCTTTGGACATGTGGTACAAAGCCGTTTAGTTTTTCTGTTTAAAAGGCGACAGCGCACAGCTTTCTACTGGTGTCCTGGCAGAGATCTGTCCCATAATGCTCTATAAATATATTAACATTACATTCTCTGACACAGACTTGATAACATGTCATCATGGGAGATTAGAGTCTTTGTCCTCTGATGTTTGCTTCGGCAGAGAGTTGTTTGTGTTCCCAAATATTGACTGGACTGTACCGGACCACAGGAATTACATATATGAATTCTTAAATCAAGAAGCATTCATACAAACTCCTTTTACTAGAGCTGATGTTTTACTATTAGCTTGAATTTACTGTTTCCCTCATAATATTAACCCTCTTAACCTTTAATGAGCCACATGTCTCATAAACAGAGCCCATTATAGTGATTTTGTCAGTATGGCTATAGTAAGTTGTATCCTTGTATGTGTTGACTGTTATTTTGTGGTTCAGTCTACCTGAAATGAATCACTGTTACTCTACTTGAAGCCAGGAAGTGAGGAGGCCAAACGAGCTGCTTCAGATGGAGAATTTCTTGTTTAATCGCCAACAGCCTCTTCTGGTTCTATTCTGTGTCACCCACAGCTCCCCTCTGCAGACTGAAGGCAGCGTGCGACCTCATGACAACCTCTCTCTGGAAAATTTAACGGGGAATTACACCAAACTGACCTTTTGTTGTTGTTGTTGTTGTTGTTGTTGTTGTTTTACAGATTTGAGGCATGAGTTCTCAAGATCACAGAAAATGCAAGTTTATGTCCTTAGAAGGCCTGAGATGGTTGGAAAAAGTTTAAATATTGAACATTTAGGTATGGGAAAGTGACAGAATTTTCTTTTCTAATTTCTTTGCTTTGCAGAATACCATCTCAAAAGTCAGTTTTAGTGGAATTCCCCCTCAGGTCTTTTGTCTGGAGTGGCTAACTCTACACTCTCCATGGGGAGAAGTGCCAAACAGCCAGCAGATGGCAGAAAACTCATATAGGTCAACATGATAATGTCAAGGGTGGAAGGAATTACAGCTAGTCTTGTTACTGTAATTGAGTAGCTTTTTTTGTGTTATTGTAGTTTTTTGAGTATTTCTTTAAATCAGTGATTTTACTTTTACTTAAGTATGTTTTGACTAAATCACACCATTACAGAGTACAATGTTTTTAGACTCTCCATAAGCATTGTATCAGAAACTGGTCAGTCATAAACTCACAGACTGTTGAGCATTTTGCAGTGAACGGTCAGTCAGCCGAGAAGAAAAGAGAAATCTGGCTTTATTTTTTTTATTTTTTTATTTATTTTTTCAATTAAAAAAAATCTAGTTTGAACTCTGTCTTCTCGTCCTTTTAGAACTGCATGGAAGAGATGATCACTTGTAACAATGTTCTCTTTTCTAAAATGTAAGTAATTTTTACTCTGAATACATTTTAAATGAGCTACTCTTAATTTTTAAGTAGAGATTTTTACAACAGTAATTTTAACTCTACTAAAGTAAAACTTCAGCAAAGTAACAATACTTCTACTAGAGTAGGGTATGATGGTACTTTTTCCAACCCTGTGTAACGCCCACAGTATCTTTGTCCATTGCTAAAACCAGCATGTGTTAGTCCATACTTGGGCCCTGCAGCAGAGGCCGCCAGAGCCACATTCAATCTTATTCAAACTTCAACATGTCAGACTCAGTCTTCTGTTTTAGGAGAGGAAGGAGGGGGCTTGCTTTTGCAAGGACAAAGAAGAAATGTGCAAGACAACTATAACTGTGCAGTTCCAGTTCAGAAACAACCAAAGTACATCAAGATGTTGGGAATTTAATGGTGTGAATTAGATCGGGTGGGAAGCCTTTTTCCAGTCTTTATAATAGATCTATATAATGCAGAGATATCAGCAGATACGGTTTGAGGTGGTCACCTTCAATAAATGCATGGATTTGTTTTGAACCCAGGCTCTCAGATTCTCTGTTGATTGGCATGTTACAATATGAATATTTGATCAATACAGATCAGCACCAATAGTATGTTGTATACCTTTAGACAAGATGAGCATTATTGAGCAATCATAGATGCCTGCTAACATTTAGAGGTCACTCTATATAATGATAAATATAATAAATATAATGAGAGGAACATGGATGGGATTGGTTGTTAAAACTACATTTAATGCTTTAATTTATGATTCTGTACAGGATGTTCAGTTGTACTCTGTAAGATGCTTGTATTGCTGATAGTTTACATTTATAAGGCATAAATTGTACTTGGCATGCATATACATAAAGGTGTGTGGATGTATTTTGTTTAGCTAGAAATACTAAGTGCTTTCACTTTGGCTACTCTTCAAGCGAGGCAGATTTTGATGGGAACAGTTGCAATACAGTGGGTAGTAATCAATTAATCCTATAATCCTGGGCTGATTTAAGTGGGAATTGTGACCAATATTTGGCCCTACAAACAGTTTGATTTTAACAATATCAAAAGTATTATTTGAAATAGCTTGCTTATTATTTCCCAAACATTTTGACAATACAAGAGGGTTTGAAATATACACTATGTTTCAATATTATTACTAACAATGGCATTTTCTTTAGCCCACTAACACTGTAACACTTTGGCCTCTGGCCCAGCGTTTTGTTCGGCCACCTCTGATACACAAGTCAGCATTTACAAGTGAGAGATTTCCAGTTACCATGGAGATGAAGATGGCCTTATGGTGATCTCCACATGAACAAAATAATACTATTTTTTATCACTCTCTTTTATCTATTTATACTTCTGCCAACTAGATAGCTTTTTAAGTCATTGAGCAGCTGCCATGAACATTGCACACGCACACACACACGTCTGCACTGTTCCTGTCTGCCTCTGCGGGGGAAAAAATTTGAATATACTATGGATTAATCACTGAATAGGAAAATAGGTATGGATAAGCAGTGTGTTGGCGTAGTGCTGTGAGACAAACAATGAGACATGAAAATGTGTTCCTGACTGTACATCCGCAGTGGCAAAGCTGGAGGCAGTCCATAATCGCAATAAAAAACTCAAACACAGAGGTGAAATGCAACTGTTTTAATTGCAAAAGGATACCGGTTAATACATTGAATGAAGCACTGAAACAAGCCACTGTGACATTGCAAAATACCACTAAAAAGGACATTGTAAATTCCCAGGAAAAAAAGTCATTCATTCAACCAGAGAAGGCATACATATGTAAGAGAACAGGAGGGGAGCATATTTACACCAAGATAAAGTGTCCTGTACCTCTACAAAACAAAGCATGGTGGGAGCTCTCCTCATTCAAGACATTTAAAAATGTTTTACAAACAGCTGTTAACAAAGAACACATGTCTTAGTCGTCCCATTTAATTTTTTATCAAAAGACAGTAATCTAAAAAAAAGGCACCACTGTAGGTGATGAATTCACACCATCCATCTTACATGGTGGCGGCAGATTCACACAAAACAACTGACATTTTCCGTTAATGTTTTTTATATGCTGTAGAGCTGTAATAAGCTGTAGAAAATTTAGGGAAAACAGACAAAGATATTAAACAGCATGTGAGATGATACAGAACCGATATTTTCAGAAAAATGACTACAAATGGGGGTTTTTGTACAAAAATGTTGATTCATTAAAGGTGAGGTGTCCCTGCTGTTGGATTAGCTGCTATTAGCTGCTGTGCTGGCGTCATAGCGCTCCCTGCAGGAGAAGGGTGTAGCTGACAGAATCTGATGGGCTGTTCGTTTTTTTGGGGTCAAACGTAGCTGATGAGCATACTGTAGCTGTTGAAAGCTTATCCAGACAGAGGGAGTGCACCACATCACTTTGCAGACATATAATATGACTTTCAGACAGTCATAGTCTCATAATGGAAAAACTGCGCTGAAATTTCTCCTTGCAAATGGACTGAGTTCATTTCTTATTGAGCTGAAATTAAAAGAAACACTGATTTAACTATTCATGTTACTCTCCAAGAAAATCCAAATGCATAGATGTTACTTAAAAGATGCTACGTGCGCAGGATTTTCTCAATATATATTTTTTTTGTGAAATTAGTTGTGGTGACGCATCGTTAACACTGGCAAGTATACAGTACAGTGTCTGTTGCTGTGATGAACAGTAACTCCCTGCTTTGTGCTTTTAATTTTAAAGTCCAATTTAGAGCTTCTCAGGCTTGATTCCCTGCAAAATCTGAGAAAGCTCTTCCGGTAGATTTGTGTGACACGCATCAAAAGTAGCGGTGAGGGGGAAATAAAGGAATATGTCTATAGAAAACTGCACACAGAGGCTTGAGAAAAGTACTAGCGGTCAGTAGGATAGCTCACTTGACCAAGATAAATCTAGAGGAAATGGATACCCTTGATATAAATCAATAAATTTTCTAAGATTTTACAACCCGCACACAGATTGAGACAACCGTTATGTTTCCATCTCCCTGTATCTGAAAATTGTGATGAAGCACTATGTTGAGCCATGCAAAATATGAGAAGCCCCACTACTGTTTAGTGCCCTGGTAAAAATCTAATTGCCTTAGATGATCATGGTTTAGTCTGACGTTATTTTGATGAGTTAAAAGTAACATGCATAAATCTCCAAGTGTGCTTCCTCCAGAGCATTTTACAGAACTTTACATACTTTTCCCCTTTCTATAATTCTCGGTCTAATACATACTTTGGCTTTGAGACCGCTATCATCTCTGAATTTTACTCACTGTGTTAGTGATAAAATAGACCTATGTCACCAGTAGCTGTGGTGGAATCACTTGTAAAGAGGAGGGGAAGGAAATTACTAATAAGCCGGCCTAAAAGGGAATTATTTAGTCTTTGTCAATAAAATACTATATCTGCATTTGTTGTTCAAAATAGGCCCAATTGTTCGCCTTTGGTTCTTCTTACACACCTTTAGGTCCTTCAATTCAGCTTTTTACATGCCCATGGTTTCATAATCATTCATCACTATCATGCACTGCAGTTTGTGAAAATCTAAAACACATAGGGTATATACCATGTATAGCCTATTATCTATGTATAGGGTCAAAATAGAAGAAACGCCAACATAAAGATTTCCCTGAGGGTGATGTGGGAAGCTTTTTCTTGCATGGTTGTTATCTACTTGTCTCTGAAAGGACAAGCTCATCGCCAATCGTTGCCAACATAATGATTTTGACTCACAATCTGGGCCCTCCATATTTATGGTGGGTTTGAAAAATGCAATTTTACACATAATCTCTCATGTATGTTCATTTGGGAACATGTGCTCTGATTGAGAAGGCGTTGGCTTGTGGCCAACAATCCTCTTCAGCCAGGAGATGCAACCCACACACAGCATCACCCTCGGTGTGGCGGGACTTCATTTTGGTTTTTCTTTTATTTTGACCATACCCTGTATCATGTTGAGCAAATGTTAGACAGACGTTGTTATTGACGTTATGGAAGCACAGCAATGGACATTTGGGCGAAGATGTCATGATAGCTATACAGAGTATTTACAGCAGAAGAGAAAGACTTTATCTGGCTTAGCAGTCTTCCCCTTAAAAGATACCGTTACCTTTCACACCTTTAACCCTAGGGCAGAAAGACAGGAGGACATGGAGGAACATCACGAATACAAGTGATACAAAACTTCAGTCAATTCTGACCAACACCCCTAAAAAATATCCATTTGCTGCCTGGAATTCTGTTATTGAAATAGCCAAGTCTGACTCCATTCTGTAACAAAAAAATTGTATGAGATCAAAGTGAAAATTTTACATCATGGAATCTGCTTATTAGTGAATCGTGTGCTCTTTTGAGAAACAGTAGCTAACCTCTAGACAATAACATCCTTGTGCACTTTATCGAGCAATGTCGATTCTTACAACACGGCTGTACATTTTCCATCAAGAAACGAGATTTAAAAAAAAACGGTTTGTGTGTGTGTGTGTGTGTAATTCTCAAGCAGCAAATGGTGTCATAGCCCTGGTGGCTAAGGCCTTAATAAGAGACAAGAGTGGTTCAGCAGGTGGCACTGTCAGTGAAGGTGGAAAGCAGCAGAGGTAAAAACTTCTGTGTTTCAGGCCAAAAAGCAGGCAGGCTGCAGCTGCGAGGAGGAGAGTCTACATAGATTCACCGAGAGAATCGTCGTCATCCAGAGATAAGGGCAGGTACAGATCCTACAGACACAGGGGGGCAAAATCACATTTAGAAATGAGCGGTTAGGACATAAAAAAAAAAGGCTTGAGCAGGAGACAAAAGGGCGAAGGGATGTAAGGGGACAGCGGGGTCAGTGACGGAGCGGATAGGTACCTTCTGCTTGCGGTTGAGGCCTGGGCTGGTAGGGGTGGAGGTGGGGGAATGCTTGGAAATTGGGGTGGAGAGCTGGCTGCTGGAGCCCGTCCCGTTGGCTGCAAGAGCCCACGCAGCAAAGAAAAGAGAGAGAGGGAGGGATAAAAGGGGGAGAGTGAGGGAGGGAGGGAGAGTGAAGAAGAGAGAAAGGGAGTAAAGAGGTAAACAGAGAGTAGTGCGGATTAGGCAGTGAGTAAGAGAAGCCTGCGCTCCTTGCTTGGCTGTGGAGGAAAGTCATCCTGAACCATGGCCTCACTTGGCTGCGGCGCAGACAGCGGCTGTGTGTCTGGGTCTAGGTGGCTGACTGGCTCTCTGTTTGTTCCCCTCTTACTAGATGACATTTTATTCACTTACTCCGCGTCCTGCCAGGTTGCTAGGATTCCTTCTGTGTGGAACATTGTGTTTATATCTTAAGAGTGGTGTGATGTGATGTAGTTTGTGTGTTAAACGTTTTAAAAGACTTTTTTTTGGTCTATGAGAGATAAAAAAGAATTCCGAAGACTATGAGCCAGATGGCCAGTGTAACTTTGAGCCAATGCAAGTTGAAAACACAGTGCGGATAAAGCTTCATTGTTAACCAGCTCCGATGCCACTAGGTTCATTGCACCACTCTGTCAAATAAACACACGTACAAATTTAGACTCGCATCCGCAAGCAATTTGAACGCCTTAAAGGAAAGACCCACCCTAAAAAAACAGAACTCGCATATCCTCTGATCGTGCAAACTGAACATGAGCAACTCTCTCCCAAATCTACAAACGAGAGTGAAGATTCCAGTTACCAAACCGTGAGCTGCTGCAGTGCCAGCAACTTGGAGAATGGCTTTGTGGATTCATAGTTTTTACAGCCAAATGAGTATTTTTACCCAAATGTGACACTGTATTGCTCATGCAGAGGCACCCTGGTTTCTTCTTATGCATCAACAAAGTCTCCCAGTAATCGTCAACAGAGGAGCTCTAGGATTTATCTTTTTTGATTTCTCTGTTCATATTCTGAGGCGAACCCAAGCCAGCGCGGGTCTGGTTAGTTGAAGGTCACCACGTTTCAGCATGGTGCCTGTTTTCCAGCCATATATGGGCTTCCACCTCGGTGCCTGGCCAAACACACTTTGCCTTTCAATGCTTTGCTCAGTAAAAGCAGCGCACCCATATTATACAGAGACAAGGTGGCTGCTGGAGGCCAGAGACGTGACCAGACACCAGGGAGAGGAGAATGTGGCCGATTAGCAGGCCAGCTGCTCAGTAAGGCTGCATGATAAATCAAATCCAAACTGAAATTGTGATTTGAGCATGTGCAATTTCTAATTTCTGATGATTTTTTTCACTTATTTATCTCTTTCACACACACTACCGATTGAACACACGTGTGAGAGCGAACCGCATCTGTTGGCGAATCTCACTCTGCAGTGTCCATGCGCTAGGTACATGCACAGCTGATGTTGAGCTGTTGGCCAATCAGAAGCCTCCGTACCAGTTGTTAACCAATCAGAAGCCGAAGAGGCAGAGATAGCCGGACAATGATATATTTGATATTTTTCTGTGTTCGTTTGCACTATTCATGTTTAGTCATATAATTTGACAGCTGTAATTTTCAGCAGTTGTGGAGTGCTTCAGCCAGTTACAGCCAATACACTTTTAAAAACAGCCTAAATTATTTCATTTATTATAATACTAGTATGTTCATTCTAAAGATTTACTTCTAGTAGACCACTGAATCTGTGCTTTCAGCTTTGTTACAAGGAATAAAGAAATGTTGACTCAAATGTATAGATCACAATTCAAATAGCAATTACAATATTTGCAATTTCTTTTCCATAATGTGCAGCCATACAGCCTTAGTCTAGACCAACTGGTGGTCTAGACTAGATGGTGGTGATAACTGAGCTCACAGAACTATTGAAGGTTATAAAAATAACGTTAGTTCTCATGGAGAGAGGATTTTTGCTTTACATCACATAAAAAGACATTTATTAGTTCAGATATTGTTTAGCATGACAGTTCTAAAAATTTAGTTGATATTTGGGGAAAAAAAAAAAAAAACTAAAATAACTACAAACCTTAGTTGATGCTTTAAAAGAAAGTCAGGAAAGGGTTAAACAGAAACATGCACTCAATGGATGAATATATGGCTTTTATTTAATAAATTAAGATGATAGAAAAAAATAAAGATAAGACCCCAAAAAGAATAAAGGACTTCAGCCTCACACATAACCATAGTAATATACACCTGCTTTTGTTAAATAATGAATGATCTTAGAGGACGTCTTTTCAGGAATTTCAGGAGCCTGCTATAATATACATATTTAAAAAACAAAACAGAACAAAAAAATGAATGAGAAATACCGAGATCCAGCTCTTTTATGGCGTTCTGGTATTCAAGATTCTGATTACAGAGTTTTGGTGTTGAAAGGGGAACACAAGGTGGGGAGATACGGTTCGAAATGTTCTTAAATTTAGTAACTACTCCAATCCCAAACAGCACCCCAGGCCAGCACCACACAAGTTAACTAAATATCCTATCCTGTCCTGCAGCCATCATCACCCTGCTGACCTCTCGGCACTACAGGGGAGGCTGCCGCTTGCCATATTACTGCCTCACCAGCCTCTTGGCCATCCATCTGCTGTCTGAAAGGCCAGGCCATCCCCCATCAGTGATCTCTGAAATATTAAAGAGCACTGAAGGAGTTGAGTGAGCCAGCAGGGCCGGAGACGACAACGGCCCTCCCACCTACCATGTGGAGAGGCGTGAAACGTATACTGTGGACTGACACACTGGGACAGGGGGACAGGGAGCTGGACTACTATCCCTCCAGGCTGTGGTTCAGCCCTGCACTTAGAGTGATGTTTAACTTTGGTAGTACCTTGGGTTGTGTGGCTTTCTGGACATTATATAACCCCAAAATCAGCAATTCTCTGTTATCTGTTGCTCTGGGGCTCCATTCACCGCCATTGTACGGCAAAACAGGTCTGAAAATCACACTTTTAGCACATAAAAAAAACGCGAACAAAGCAGATTCTAAGAATATATAAAAAAACTAGTCATTCTGCTGAATTTTTTTTTTAAGTGAATCGCTTTCTTTATGTTATTAAACCTTTCAGTTTGAAGAAGTGTAACACCAAAATTCTTCTGACCGGATTTCAGTGTTACACTATTAAACTTGGTTTAATAACATAAAGGAAGCAATTCACTTAAAAAAAAAATTCTGCGGAATGACTAGTTTTTTTTTATATATATTGTCAGAATCTGCTATGCTTTTATGTGCTAGAAGTGTGTTTTTCAGACCTGTTTCGCCATACAATGGCAGTGAATGGAAAGAGAAAAAAACGCAACTGTCCAAACGTCTCTACCGGAGCAACAGATAACAGAGAATCAGCGATTTTGGGGTTACATCCTGTCCAGGAAAGCTACACGACCCAAGGTACTAGCAAAGTTCAACATCACTTCAAGTCCATGCCCTACACGGTACTTAACACACCTGTCACTGTGGCAATCTGGCCATTGAATCACCCCTTTCCTCCAAGTTATTTGTTAAAACTGACATATCTTTGACAATGACAAACATTTCTGTGTTATTTTGTTTTCCAGTATTCATAGTTTACGCGAACGCTGTCAAAGGAAACAGATGCATGCCAGGTTTTATTGCGCATGTCTGGCTTGCGCCGTATTTGTTTACATGGTCAGAAGTCATGGCAGAGCACAGCTGTCCTCCTCAGCCAAAGATGGAAGGCAACTGGTGGCGCCCTCAAATAAACTATGAACACTGGCAAATGAAATAACACAGAGATATGGCATTGTTTTCCTGTGTTAAAAGCATTTATTGCTAACCTGAAAGATTCAAGCAAGTCTCTTCTATTACCTACTGAATAATATTAAAACATTTTAAATGGCTGGTGTTCCCCTTTAACAGCCAAACAGACAGCTGAGAGCTGTTCATTGAGCCACTACCTTTGTTTACTTTTCATATTTTTTTCCAGTGGTAAATGAAAGCATCTGCATTAGTAACATTATGAAATTCTAAATCTCATCAGATTACCCTCAATAAACAAAGGCTGGATTTTCACTGTCCCCATTCTAGTGTATTAGTGGGTTTTTATGAGGTGTTGTGCTGAGATTAAGGAGCTGCTGTCCTCTGGACCCCCAATAAACACAACAGTCTGACTCCAGCTCTCTGAGCACAGAGCGACAACAAAGAGGAGCGCCGGGCTTTTCACTCCCTCTCTGCCCTGTGTCAAATCCCAGACAGCAAACTGCAGATTACAGACAAAAGAATAAAAGGAAACAAAAACAAATAAAAAAAGAAAAGAAAAACCACACACCATGGAAATTTATGAAAAAAAAAACCCACATGCACCCGTCATATAGTTGGATACATTTTGTTACTGTTTGATTAATGCTGGATGAGTAAAACCTGCCGTAGTCTGGGTTAAAAAAAAAAAAGAGAGTTGGAGGCAAAATTGAGGCGGCTAGTGCAACACTAGGACCTTAACTGAATTATTTACATAATAAACATGACCACTTCCTGAAGGAGATGTGCAAAATGCGTAGTGTGTGTATTTGTGCCATTTTTCTGTGAGACTCTATTGATCCATGAAGGAGAAATTCATCTTAATGTTTGCCCTTCTTCAGAGAGAGGTCAGAGGTCAGCTGCAGAACAAAAGCCCTGGAGCTGCTTGGGATTCAGCGTCTTCCTCGAGGACACTTGGGGGCTTGAACCCGGGCCTTCTGGTGCAAGGACAGTCAGTGGAATTATGGTATGCACCATTTAGGTCGCACAGAGCCCCGTAAGGGAAATACAGTGTGCGCTCGTACACCAGGCAGTACGGTAGAAGTCACACAAGCATCAGTTTTTCAAGTCATCAGAGTACCCTAAATAAACAATCATGCATTATTTATATTTTTTTATAAATTATATTATTAGATTATAGAGTTCATTTAAGGTCCCGGCGTTACACTGGCCTAGTTTTAATTGCCACCAACTTTCCTTGTTTTGATTTATAGGATTAGGCGAAGCCAGTTTATGCTGCAGTTCAAACAGGGAGAGTTACAGTGTGGGTCAGATAATAAGGGGCTCACTCGATTCAGCAGGAGACTTGCTGCGCCTGATCGGACCAGGACTCTTAGCCAAACCCCTCTGAGCTTTGGGTGCCTTCATCACCCTGCATTCTGTGGAGAGAAACACACACACACACACACAGAGTTAGACATCATCACTTTTTCCCCCCACAGTGCCTCAGTGAGCGCTGCGTGTGTGTGTGTATGGGGGGGGGGGGGGGGTTGTGCAGCCCTGCCCAAAATGATTTTAAGTTAATCAAAATGAAATTAATGTAAATTATATGTTGGAGAATAACTGTGAAACATTATCTAGGTGAAGCCCTCTATCTGCAAAAAAACAAAAGGGAACTGTACTTTTTTTTAGGTAGACTGATTCCAGAAACATACAAATTAGGAGGACATGGTGAAGGAATATTTGCATCGTTGCATTTCCATATAAATGCAGGCATTAGCTAGAACCGTATAGCGTAGGTACAAACTCCCATCAGCATGAACTCATACAGTACAATACACACCGTAGATACACAAGGATATGTGTACACAAACAAGCATGCAAACACACACACGGATATGTGCACACACGCTCTCACAGCATGAGCATGACAAGGAGACAAAGAGAAGAGTGACTGCAGCAGCATCCCCAGGAAAAGCATGAAAGGCAACATGGATGAAGGAAGAGACTTTTCTGCAGACTGTCACCAAGCCTCTTCCTCTCAAAAGAGACTGACACCAGTCTCTATGAGAGCATGGTGGCTTTATAATGCTAAATCATAGCCACATTGTACACAGATGTGTCAACAACAATGACCTTCATTGTCACTCCATTGTTTTCTGTATGGGTCATTGTTAATCTTGTTGGAGCAACAATTAGCAGCTTTGTTAAGGCATGTAATCTTTAGATTTCAATTTAATGTATGATTATTTGTGTACATAGTTTGATACAATATCTGCATTCTATTTTTATATTCCTGGGTTTACATGCTGGAGATCTGTCGTCTGTGAATTTCATGTAAATGTGCGGAGGTGAGTGTTTGTGTACAGCATATAGAAATGTATGCTGCTGTGCAGAATATTCTGGGTCATTGTATTAATCAGGGTAGACAGACTCCAGACATTTCTCCTCCTCCCTCGCCATCTTCCCCTCCACTTGTACCGTGAGTGTCTGTTTCTCTCTCTATCTCTCTCTCTCTCTCCCTCTCCTCCTCTCTCTCTCTCTCTCTCTCCTCTTCCACTATTGATGCTAATTATACTATCTGTCCTCCCTCCATCTCCTGGGATCTTACTGTGTCTTTCTTCTCTCTCTTAACCTTCACACACTAGTGGGTACAGACAGACGTATACTCATGTGCCATTGTTTGCAACGCAGACATGCCACCATGCTTTCGAGTATACTTCAGACTGACAGCTTGTCTCGTCTACTCAGTAGCCTCAAAATAGCCTCGAGTCCATCTGCACAGATTTCCTGCTCGACTACAAGTGATGCTGTTACTGTATAAACAGACATGCATAAATTCTCTTTTATCTGAATGTCCATCCACATTGTCTTGCATTTAATATAAAGAGGGTCAAAAACCACCACAAGGGATCAAGGTCTATTTTAGCAATTCTGCCCTACAAAGCCAAAGAGCAGAGAAACTGAGAAAAATAGTTTGTCTCCTGCCCTGACAAAAGTATAGCTGGTACAGAATTGGACAGTACATCATTTAATGTGGCTATAATGTTTGTGGAAATCCAAATCCTGATCATGTGCTTTGACCTTTAAAACACATCAAAAAGCAGCTACTGCTGTATGTCTTTGCAGGGAAGAATTGCAGTCCAAAACATCAGGATTTGACGGTAAATCATCGGATGTGATCCATGTTATGCCGACGCTGTCCATCTAATGTCCATGTGACGTAGCACAGAGAGGGCTTTCTCCTTCTCTCGGCCAGCTCGATGCCATCTTGTTCGGCATTGCCCCACTAACCTAGGTTATTATAGGCCCCATGAAACAATTTAGGTTTGGTTCAATCAGGAGAGTAGGCAAAAGGAAAAGCACCCAGATCATTATAAATTCTCTGGCATCCCCATCCTACCAAGATCCACTTCCATCCAGGCAGCGATGGAGGGAAATACAGAGTCACAGACAATGCACATGACAAATCAGCCCTTTATTAGGGCTGTGTAAGGTTTAGGAGACATTCTTTTTCATAAGATGTTGAATGTTGGAGGTACAACATGGAAGTGTGGGGGTGGAAGGGGGGGGACTTTAAGCGAAAGAAAGCTCAGTGGATCGTGTTGTTAAAAATAGGGTTTTCAGGGTCTGTGGGGAGCAGAGAGACTCAGTGAGACGAGCAGTTTTACATTTCCTCTCCTCGACTACTCAACAATATCAGCACCACCAGATCAACTGGCCTAAACCTATCACCACCTAGATTAATGGCTCTCCCTCTACCTACTGCTATCCCTGCTGCTGACTAAAGATAACAGTCGTCTCCCTCTGTCTCTTTCTCGCTGTCCCACCCCCTCTCTCCCTCACAGACATATTTTCTCCTCACTATATACAAGCATACAGCTTAGTATGTTAACATAACATCTGTTCCAGAGTCTTACAGACAAATCCATTATGAAACATCAAAAGGGCCCGTAATGGGTAAGTGTTATATTAAATGACACCCTGGGAACTACTTATCGCTCAGTCTGTGTGGACGTATCCAGTTTACATACACATGATCTAATGTAGGTGCTCAAGTGCAACCCAAGCTTCGGACTCCAGTTGGTGAGTCCAGAATATTGAGAAAACTAACCTTGAAGTCACTTAAAATCTCTTGCCACATATAACCATAAAACCATGGCGATATACTGTATCAGTTTCACCTATTCCAGAGTTTGCACCTTCTGTAAGTCGCTCAGGATAAGAGCGTGAGCTAAATTCCTAAAATGAGAAATGTAGTAACACGCAGTCCACTGGATGCCTTCAACTTACACAGTGCTCTTATAAAAACCAACAATAATATCAACCTCTAACAGAGACAAACGTAGCGGTTCACTCCTGTGAACAGCCAGATGTGGGCAGGATGAAATAAATGGACACTAAATGGACACTAACTTCTTAGAATGTGAAAACTTACATAAATGTTGCAACTTAGCCCTCTGTCAAGTGCATATTAATGCATGCGAGTGAATTTCTCATACAGTTGGTGTTATTTGCTGTTGTACTTTCATAATTGGCCATTCTGAAATGCCAATACTGTTCCATTGGAGTTATCTGCTACTTTCACTGTGGATATTGAGTAATAATGTCACAACTTCATCACTCTTCTAAACCAATGGAGGGGTTAGTTACCATGTAAATACAATTTAGTAACCAGGAATCAAGTCTGACTTCAGTTAGTAGCACTATTCTTTTGGAGTTAAGTAGGACTCAAACATATATATTCTAACTAAAGCAAGTAAGCAAAATGTTTATAATCATCTTTTCTCAACTACAAGGCAATGTATTACTGTCTTTAGGCCAATATTGCTGCACAACATTGATTATTATAGAGAATATTTACCATGGTTTACAAAAAATACTGCACAATGCTAATTTACTGCTCACCATCAGGTCTTAGCCATCAGGTCTTAGTATTTTCTATGTAAGTATACAGTTACTAGCCTGTACTTTGTGTACCGTGATGTAAACTAATGTGTTTGTGCTCACCGTTCTCATCCAGAGAGAAGTCGTCCTGGGCATAGCGGAATTTCTCCGGTCCACATGCAATGAAGACATCGTCATCACCAAAGAAATCTTGGAGGCAGGTAACCTGTGGAGTACAAAGACAGATTGCTTGAGACCGCTGGTAGTCTGGCATCAACTGGTGCAAATGTAAAATCTGTTCTAAAGGCTAATCATGGTGACAGTGACTGCTGGCTTTATTCTGCTTGGCAAAGCTAAATTACATTACATTAATATAAGACATAAAAATCAAAAGAGAGTTACAGAAACAGAGGAGCTTGCAATTGCCAAGAGGGCTTCATTATTATGCATTTTTTAAATGAAGTACATTTGAAATGCTGATTCAGGACTAATTAAAAAATGATGTTACCCATAAATTCCAGTGTGGTGAAGTGTTACTAATAATCGTGCATGGTGTGAGGTTGTGCAAAGGATGCATGGTTTGCTCACAGATTCAGTGCAACTCAATGTTGTATTAACTTCCAATTACATTTGATAAAAAAAAAAAAAAGAGGCGGCTCTGAAATATTGTGTATATCCTAATTAAAGAGAAGGATAGCCAAACTGAGACTGGTCTACATCTAATAAATTCAATCCTGCCCAGCCTACTGGCACCTTGGATGTGCTAGACACAGGTAAAAATAAAGGGTCCTCCTTGCCCGCCAACCAAAGGCTGTATTAAGCTTCGAGAAGTAGGTCAGCTTTGTGTTATACTTGACATGTTAACATGCCTTTTAGCTATAGCTGCATCTCACTAGACACACACACACACACACACACACACAAACAGAGTATAATATTACACCTTTCCTGTAATGTCTAAATGATTCAACTTAGTTCAGACCCGCTCCTCCAGGCTCTTTTCCCTCTACAGCAGCTGTTGACACAATATGGCCTACTTAGTGGACAGATGTCTCTGGCCACACCTTCTCCCCTGCTCTCCACTATATAGGCCCCGTTAACCAACTAAGGCACGCCTATTATAGCCATTCAAACAAAGAGCTGTGTTTTCCCTCAGATTTGTTACAGTGGTGAGGGCATGATGTGTTACCCAGGATTTCAGCCCCGTTTCCATTATTGCTTCCAGTACCTGTTTATTGTTTCGCACTTGAATTCTTGTATCATGACATATGAACTAACTGAGCTGCAGCTGGCTTGTATCGGCTCTGTCTTTGTCTTGCCTTTGTATTGGTTTCATACAGTTTTAATTTTCTAGCTGCAGACGGGGCACCAGCGCTGAATAAATGCAGGGGGAAACACTGAACAAGACTCTCCCTTGGTCTCTCTTAAGAGGTCCATGCCCCAAAGAGTATGCCGTGTTGGGACGCTCGCCAGGATAGTCAGGATGCATCATGGCCTCCTTTTGTGATACACATCCAAACTATGAGCTGCCGATAATTCGGGAACACCCCACCCCAGCAGCTGCCATGTTGGTTTTCTGTACTGCTAGACGAGCTAAATGTGTGCGGTGGTGACTCGCTGGCGTGGCATCCAGCAGCTGTACCCTCTCTGCGTCCCACAAGATTCCCTGGATACAAGCCTGGAAGAAGAGTATAGGGGCGATGGTTCAAAATCTAACGCATAATCCCATTCTTATTGTTATTTGAGCTCGAGCTCATTTTTAGACTGCGCATATTGTAGCGTTTCCCTCGTGGTCATTATCCAGAGATTAGACACAAGATACTTTCATTAGCTAAATTGTTGCGTGGTATTTACTGGGGATGAAGCAATAAGAGTACCTGCAGGTTTGTCGATTAAATGTAAGATGGGAGCATGAGGAAGCTCTCCGGTTCCCAAGCCGAACCCCTTGCAGTGGGCGGTGGAGAGGAGATGGAAATAGTCTGGAGTGGGCAGGGAGGGAAGTGGGTGGTCCATGTTTGAGGCTCTGAGGCCTGAACAGAGCTTAATAGAGTGATACATATCCATCCGACAGGGCTATTGATAACTCCGTGGATAAATAAATCCAAAGATTATGCACTTATACTTTTCCACCACAACTTTTTGAAAGGACGACCAGGGTTCAAACCCCTGTGTCAACAAGCATCCGCCCTGCTGAAGTGTCCTTGAGCAAAACACTGAATGCTACTAGCAGACCCTCTGCTCCGATTTCCCTGAGGAAAGGGGGCAAACAACAAGAGAATTTCCCTACGGGGATCAATAAAGGGGATCAATAAAATCACATTGTGTGGTAACATTGTGATTCCCTGACCAGTCCTCTTTGCATCGTTAAGCCCACGAATAATTAATATATGTACCAAATGTCCTGCAAAAACCCCAAACATTTCCCAAACATGGCTTGCAGGTGCACCACATTCTGGTTATGATCATTCACTGCATGTGGTAAGTAATGTTCTCTTCATCTGGGGTGCGTATCATGGGTTAAGAGTTATTGTAACCCTTAGTGAATTTGGGTCTGACATCTGTCTACAGTTAGCAGAGATGTTGTGGGAAACGACTCTGGTCCTTGTCCTTTCAGATCAAATGTGAAACGTTGCAGTCTCTTTGAAACACGGCTGTGTTAAGGAAAGAGCAAGCCAGCGTGAGAACATTAGATCTAGGTAACGAGGCATCATCTCTCGATTTGAAAAGGTCAGTCCATTGTGTGGACCAGACCCACCTGGCAACAGTATCTATGAGAGGGACAATATAAGACAACATGATGCCATTCACCTTTAAGATGGCCAAAGTCTCTCAGCTCAGTCTTTATTGAAGTCTTTTAGCTTTGAACTCCTTTACATCTTGCACATGCAGCGCCTAAATCTGAGTCTCTCTCTGTCTCTCCCCTTCCCTCCCTGTGTGTGTGTGTGTGTGTGTGTGTGTGTGTGTGTGTGTGTGTGTGTGTGTTGGGGGAAGGGGGGTGGGGTTTACTAAGAGACTGGCTCCTCCCAGACTCCAGGTGCCCACCACCCTCTGTCCCACCAAGCCCATCCCTAATCTCTGCCTCACCAGCTGTCAGGACCACATGACCCCCCCAAAAAACCACCAACACACCAGCAGCCATGCAGGGACCCAGCAACTACAGCAACTGAATTATTCAGAGTTCCTCTTCCCCCAATCCTGACCAGTGGTCCACAGCCCCAGAAGCTTCATTAGGTGATGGTGGTCAAATGGAGAATACACTAATCAAGTGATCTGTTATCCTGCACTCATTCAATTAAGCATCGAGAACATTAAGAGCGGCCCGTAAGTTCTATAAATCCTACAATGTCTCTCTGCAGTATCAGAAACATTTTTCCTTCCAGTCTCTGTTCTAAGAAACGATAAACCTCAGG
Organism: Centroberyx gerrardi; assembly: GCF_048128805.1. NCBI lineage: Eukaryota > Metazoa > Chordata > Actinopteri > Beryciformes > Berycidae > Centroberyx > Centroberyx gerrardi. The sequence goes on from NC_136007.1 coordinate 16,755,737, forward strand.
GAATTACCTCAGACTGAGATCAGATGCTTCGCCTTTTATGGAATTCATTCCTCAGACCATGGGGGAACAAAACGCTTGAGGCGCAGGTGAAATAAGACACAATATATCCCCTCTATGAGAGTTAATATAATAGACAAATGCATTCTATGATATCCCTTTTCTCAGGTATTGTAAGCATGTTATGATGAAGAGTGCAAACAAAACAGAATAATAAACATCAGCCCCTGTCAGGCTTGTAGAGAGGTAATATTTCACATTTTGGCTGTAGATGGGCATACATTTATGGGAACAACCTACTGCAAATACAAAGTAAGGAAAATAAATCTCAGTCATTATAAACTCGGCTGACCAGTGCCAGCTGGCTTCAAAGATTTTTGTCTTACATTTTAAACGGTGGTGAAGGCAATCATTTCCAGTGTAATCCAAATAAGAGATATGTTCATGCCAACCAGTGCCGACTTATTCTTGTACTGTAGTTTATTTGAACAATTTAGTTTGAGGAACAAAGGTTGTATTTTTATATCTCAGGTCAGATAATGGCCAAACACCAGTTCCTTGGCCCAGCCCTTTATTCTTAGAGCCAAACCTGACAAGCAGCAGGAAGCATCTCCCTTTTCTTCTACAGGTCTTCATTCAGTTCATCATTTCAGTTTGAGGAGAAATGAACAACTGATGATTCTCAAGGTATCTGTTTCATCTCTGCCTTCACACAGACGTGTTAATTGATCTCTGTGCACAAGCGATGCCGTTTACTGCTGAGTAACAGTGTTTTGACTCTGTCATGAACTGCGTGACTCATCTAATCAGCACTTGTCTGACGAACGCTAAAGGCAGTGTTAACGATTAAGCAAACGGCCGGTCAGTAGAACCAAATATAACCGATTACACTAATTAATGATCTGCTCTGCCCTTAAACACACCATGAAACAAGGATTCCACGATTCACAACGATTTCCTTCCGCCTCCAAACACACCAGCTAGGAATGCTACGGTATGATACTGTAAAACATAACTGCCGTGTAAAATATTTAAGCCCCTGAAAGTGAGATAGGGGCAATGTAAGTGTGCACACCGCAGCATTTTCTACTTCACCATGCTTTCTCTATGTTAACAGAAGATAGGACTCTAGGGAAGGTAGAGTTTACGGCTGAGCACACCAACTAAACCTCGAGGAAAGGCAGATGGGTAAAAAGACCTGCAACCCTAAACATATCCCACTATGAATAAATTTATCACATTTCAATTCTGACCGGATGTTATATAGTCTCAACATCACTGAGCTATGCGAGAGAAAATGGGAGGATTTGAAAAAAAGATGGACGGCTGAAAAAGAGCTAGTGCCTCATGCTCTGATGCCCTTGGGGAAACTCCCACTCCATTTCCTTCACTGTAGACACACAAACCTGATCAATATTATGGCCTCCGCACAAAACAGAGTGGAATATCCCTCCAAAGTACACACCATTTCTCCATTTTGTTTCAGTGTTTTACTGACAATACAAGAGTATAACAAACAAGCAGCTTTAAAAAGCCTTAAAACTTCATGTCACATAGCGGCAGCCTGCGTATCAGTAACTCAGATGGCAGATCTCAGAGTGGGAGAAACAAAAAAGGTCTTCAATCCAGTAAATCGAAATGAAAACAAAGCCAGTGATGGGGCATCGCCAACGAGCGCATTTACATGTACGTTAATATTCCATTTATATTCGGGATACTCAAATATTCTCTTTATGAGCTGGAGAATGTAGACGCCACATCCCGTTTACAACAACCAGGATAAGCCCACATCCCAAAAATACGAAAAACCAGAATATGCTAGCTGGGACATGCCAATATTAACCGGTATATTCTGGCATGTATGCATCAAAAGTGAACACAGCGGGGAAACTATAGAATGTTAGACTATCTCCTTGTATACAGGTATATGAAAAAACTGGTTACTGATCGCGCCATGTAAACGCCGTATCCTGACTAAGACCTTAGCCAGGATACAGCTCATATTCTGAATATTAATGTGTATGTAAACGACTCAATGGCTCAACAAGGAGTGCCTGTTTTATCACCGCTGACCTTTCTGGCCTGTCTTTATCCAACTGTGACCCTGCTTACCAGCTTCTGCACCCTAATCACCAGCCCCGTGTTAGTGTGAGCTGCACCGGATGCAGTTGGTCCACAGATGAGCCAGTCAGGCAGCAATATCTGCACAGTCATGGGGAGCAGCTGGTGCCTGATGCTGCCCCCCGCCCCCACCCCCACCCTTACCCCTCCTCCACCCCTCCCCGACCCCAAGGAAGTAGGCTTGCCATTTGGCTGACTGATGTGGCGTTAGCGTTATTAAATTGTGTTTCCTATTCTTCCCCCCCAGGTTATGTTCACTTGTTGATGTGGTGCATGCAGGAGTGGGGAGGAGTGTGAGGGGAAGCAGACGCAGCGGATGCAAACCGGCTGACATGCCTGCTTCAGATGCTTTATCATGTGAACCACGCCCCTCTGTCAGCCTGTCTGTCTCTCTTTCGCATTGTGTGCGTGTGTGTGTGCATGTGTGTGTCGTGTGTCTGCAGTGAACTGTGTTAACGGGGGAGGAACACAGAGCAGGCAGGTAGGACCCAATGTAAAGAGCACACTCAGCGTATTACAGCCATTGTCACAAACTGAATCCATCACGGCGGAGCTTATTGCCATGACAACTGCTTCTGCAGCATGGCAAAGAGCAGGCAGACTGCAAGAGCACTGATAACCAAGGAAAAGCAGGCTTTTCTTCCCTATTACCGGATGTATTTTATTTGCTACGAAGCCCTGAACCCACGCCTGTATCCATCCCCTATTCAGTCAAACTATTTTCTTACCAAGAGTGATTAACTTTTAAAAGCAATTGGAATCTTTTGTTCTCCGACAATAACAGTGTGACCTTGTGCTTGGAGCATGCTTGGAGAATCAATTTATCATCTTTTGTTGACAAATCAGTTTTAAAAAGGGACTTAAAGGCAAACCTCAATTCTAACCATGTCAGAATAATGAGCACTCAAAGCCATAACAGGATGCACGACAATGCAGCGGCATCGTCAAGATAATTCATAAAGACAAATGGCACAATATCACAGTATGACTTCAGCATAAGTCACATATGAAAATGACATTTGAATTTGCCATCTATTAGACACGGACCGTCCCAATAAGCAATTTAGATGAGCTAGAGCTAGTAGTGGAAGTACGATGCAAATCAGAGAGCCATTCTCTTCTGCAGACACCTCTATCAAAAAGAATGAATACAAAATGGCTGCCAGCAATTAAATAAACTCTCTCTCATTTAATGTAGCCTTTAGAGGAGGTGAGGGCAAATCAAGAAATGTAGTCATTTTGAGACGCGAGGAATAATTACTCCCCATCAGTGAATATAAAATGATCGTAATTTGCTTTAAGAATGGAAAATGCCTCCTGAATCCACTGGCCCCACCCTTCTCGATTGAAGTGAAAAGCAGCAGCATTTGAGGGGAAAATGGGAGTGATTTCGCTCACGCTGACAAAGACAGGAGGGTTTGGTCCTCTTTAGAGTCTACACAGCACTAAAGAGTGGCAAAGCCGGTGATCAAGGGAAGAAAAAAAAAATCAAAGGATGAAAAGTAGCCATTTTATAAATGCTACAAAAGCACCCTCTAAATCACCTATTATCTCTCTTACACTGAAAATATACATATGCACCCTGAGGACCGCCATGCCTTCAGTTCACACCTACACAGACCTGAACGTACACAGAAACATGACAGGTGATTTTCAAATCGAAAAGGCTCACATAGATAGTAAACTCTCACACCCACTACAGGATGTGGTAACTGACAGACCAGTCCACACCAGCTGGGCTCTCTTTGTGCCTGGGATGTGGTCTCCTAGCAACCGGTCCCAGCAGCTATCGCAATGGAATGGGAAGAGGAGGATCGGTGCAGAGTCAGGGAGGGGCGGGCACTGCATCAATATTGCCTCTACCATATCACCTCCACCACAGAGCAGCTGCAGTCTGCAGCCTTCCCTGCCTCTGCACACAAAGACACCCCAATAATGCACGCAACGCAGCGTTTCTGCACATTTCTGTGCATTACAATGACACTGAGAATCCTCAACACAAGTCGGAGATCAATCGAGGCTAATTACCATGAGGTTCATTTATCTACGGTGATGACACGAGCAGAATCAATATGCTCGGATATGGGGTAGTTACTGTAGCATATGGTGGTTATTAAAATCACTTGTGGAAATAAGTTATCATTAAAAATGCATGGCACGGCAAAAAAAAAAATTAAATTAAAAATATATATATATATATATATTTCTGAGCGAGGGAGAGGGGCAGACGGAGGAACCAAAGCTAACCACAACCCAACCACAGAGAAAAATACACACACAAATATAAAAAGCACAGACAAAATATGATAACAACCATATTGCAACCATTGAAAGAAGGTGCAGTGACCTCCAATATCCAAACATCTTAACAAGTGTTTCTGTGAAAAAAAGGAAGAAAAAACAGTAAAAAAAAAAAAAAAAACCCAGGGCAGCCAGACTACGCCCCTGGGAGAGGGCATTAAAATCAAATTTGCCATTTATCATTTGAGTGCAGCTCCCCTCCTCCAAGAGACTGTGATGCTGGCCTTGTAGTAAGCATATTAATAGAGAGGAAAAAACTGAAGGAGCGCAACACCTAAAGGGGCTGAACACGGCGTGGCCCCCGGTCCTTCTGTAATGAATAATATAAGAGAGGTCCCTGCACGAGGATTAGTGAACATTTAACCATATCAAAGAGACGGGACTGAGGAACAGATGTACATGTTCATATCCACACATGCTTTCACGTCCGCTCCACCGCAGCCCTGCCTCCCTTCATTAACCACGCTTCACAATAGCCTGTGAAGCATCGCCACAGTTGTTTGGCCCATACAGTAAATTACAGGTGTGATTGTGTGGGACTGAATCTGAAGCTGAATCTGAATCTGAAGCAGGGCACTGCTGAAAAAAAAGACCATGCTTGCTTATTATTCCCTGGATAACTACAGGTTGAGAAAAATAGGGAACTATTGAAAAAATGATTAAATGAAAAAACAGATCTGTATTTTCAGCAGCAAAGGTAAAATAAAAAAAAATTGGAAAAAAACATCATTTTCCATCTGCAAATTATGCCTTCTGAGGATCTTTGTTTGTCACAATCTACTGTAGACAAAAAATATTTGAAGACCAAATTTTGACACAGAAGCTCTATCCATCTCAGTCCTGTTTGACCACATCCATCACTCACATTTTGTCTATTACATTACTATAAAGGAGCACACACGCCCAACATTAAGGGCATTGTCCAACACCCATCCCACAGACCTTTTCACATCCTTCCAGGTGGGTGACCCTGGTGGCTGTGGTTCTCCCTCAAGACAGCTCCAGTAAAGCATGAACATGAATAAAACATGCTGTCCTTTTAGCTTAGCCCTTGTGTTGAGAAAACAATGAGTCTTCCCCAGGGGTGACTTTTAGGCAAAGTTAAAGCGTGGAAGTGTGCCCCATGCGGATTGTTTGATTACCTCTCGCCATTCTTGGGCTTTTACCTCAGCTGATTGTATGTCCCGCTTGTGAATGTTTGCACAATCTGGCACTTTGGCTTTCAGAGCGAGAAGGTCCAGAGTGACTGCTGCTGCTTCTGCCGCTGACAATCTGCAGTTGCTTGTGTTAAAAAGGCAAAACTTCTGTTCTTTCCAAACTTGTTTATCATACAATCATGACTTTCAGGAGTGCCTTTATGAATGCAAGGCTGATCGCGGCTATAGCTCGACTACCATTTATTTGTTTGATAATGATCGTTGCAGTAGTGAAATCGATAAAAAAAAACCTTGTGGTGCATTCACTTTGTGTTAAAACAGATTCGGATTTTTCATTCAGGAGAGACTGTATTCTCTTTAATCTCAAACTTCACCATATATTGCTGTAGGTGTGATTTCAATACAAGTCTTTGTTGTTCATTCCCACTGATTTCTCACTACTTCTCTGCATGTGTCTTCTCATGGGGATTCCTGTGCCCTGAATTCGGTTCGGCTAAAACCGCCTATGGATCGCTGAACTGAACACAAGAGAGTACTCAAGGTTGCTCAGGACACTTTCACCCTTTGTGCTGCGGCTTCTGTTATATTAACCAAGACATGCCCTATTTTAACACATTAACATGCAGCGTCTACATAGCATAGCCTGACAGTGGGAGTTCATGATGAAAAGTGTCTTTGACGGATCGATTGACCTCAGGACGGTCTGATGTCTCTGAAGTCAGTCCGGCTTTTGCTACATTCAGAAGAAGCTGACCCTTTTTAATCTGAGTCTTCAGCATTATTTCCAAACATTTTTCCCCCCCCAACCTGAAAGTGGGTGTGTCTCAGTAAGCAGATACTACAAAAGAGACACCATTCACAACCTCATAGTATCATCTCCTCATATCCAAGTTAAAGTCTGGATAAGCTGCTTAATGTGCAATTGTATCATACTCAAAATATTCTTGCACGCATAAATAAAAAGGAACATTCCCAGTATTATCATAGAAACTGAGCTTCCACAGATCGCAAAAACCAAGAGTAGCCAGAGAGGAATAAGACGCAAGCCTCGATATCCCAGCTAATATTGGTATCGGTGTGTATGTTAACACACTCAGCGAGGTGTTTCATGACCCATATTGTCAGTGCTTTTTCTAAAACACCAGCTTGCACCATCCCAAATGGGCTAACAATAGGCAACAAGGTGCAAGGATCAAACAACAATAAAGGGCTTGGCCCTGTGTACACTGACTGAACACCATAGTGGGTGGAAGACAGCACTTCCCAAGACTTTTGAGCCTTTGAAACACAGATGGACTCAGAATTACCAATGGCCTAAAAAGTAACTCCATGACAAAGGCTGATGGACAAGACAGCAATGACTGGAACAACAAAGTAGGAGAATGTGTTGCGTGAGAAACTGAAAGTCAGAATAAAGACCGTGACAATGAAGGTCACTGTGTAAAGAGAAGTTGTTCTCATGGATTTTTTGGTCGTGTCATCATTGATTGAGGGCAAGAGGCAACAATAACATTTTGTTCTCTACCTACCATGACCATTTTGAAAGCGATACCGCTGAAGATCTCATCAGTCTTTTCTAGAGAGAAATTTACATGATCTTTTATTTATTTTTTACATATCAAAGTAAATCATATTTGTTTTCCTCCTTCCTTTGATCCTGCCGATAGTTGCCTGGGTGTGGGTGGATGTATGAATGTGTAATTGTCCTGAATCCTGACCACAGATTTTACTATTGTGCCGCTTTGCTCACATGCTACCTTTATTCTTGTTTTCCCTATTATGAAAACAAATGTTGCGTGATGGAGACAAAAGAACTATTAGTGTGTCATTATATTTGAACTACATGCAGAAGCTTTGAATTTTTCATTTGCATTGGTCAGTTTATTCTTAACACATTGAGTTAAGGTTTCCAGCATTGATCATATCCTGCGATCTTCTGTCTGATCTGAGAACACGATGCGAGGCCGTAGTTCAGAATGAGTCATACCTGCTTTCCATCCAGTGTGTAGATCCTCTTGACCACGCCACTTTCCAGCTTGATGGCCTCTGTGATGTCGGTGAGCACCTGCTCGAAGGAGTGCGCCGTCTTCTTGTTGAGCAGGACACGCACGGCCTTGCGTGGCTTCACACCGCTGCGCATCACCGTCACCAGCTTGGGCCGAACAAAGTCCTTGGTCTCTCTGGAGTCGCCGGCAGCCTTGGCGGCCAGGGACTGCATGTTCTTCTGGCTGGCCGAGGCCTTTACATTCACGGACCAGTTGGGGTTGACGTTCTTCGTGTAGTCGACCTTCTTGTAGAAGTTCTCTGATGCGCAGACATAGCTCTCCCCTGAGACGGCACAGAGAAATCGGGTTAGTGCGTTGTAATGTGATGAGCCATTCAACTTGGTTTGACACCTGAGAAGCCCCAGTAGCGTCAAACTCAATGAGGAAATATTTGCACCAACAGGAACTAGAGTTATGTGAGACACTAGGACCAGTGGGAGAAACGATCTCTAGGATTTCACTACCATCTCAAATATCACATTATGGGAAATCTAATTTGTTGCTTTGGAGAGGAAGAAAACATAGCACATGCTTAGGGTAAACATTGGTTGAAGATACCTACAAAATTGTTGAGGATGGAAACAAACTAATCGAGTTTCATGTTCATATTTACTGAATAGACTATCCTACGCTATAAAATCTGTGTAAACAGTGCATTTCCTTCACTGAAGCCATGCATTACACCTGAAGTGATGGTATAACAACCATTGGCAATGTGTGATAATCAAATTCTGCTGTAGCTCGCAGTGGCACATGTACATGTCTGGTGTTTAAAGAAAAGAGAGGATCTTAAGCTTCGAGGTTTTCCCATGAGAGCACAGCGCAGATGAGTCTCACACTACGCTGCTTCACAGTACAGTGGCACATCCTCACACTTTAAATATTGCTTGTTTTTTCCTGGAGAGTAAAGCATATATCCCTAGGCTCGGCCACGCTGGCACAATGACAGTCCTCCTTTCCAGATAAAGCATAGCTTTCTCCTGTAAGAATCATCCCATCAAGTAAGTCTTAACGTTGGACATTAAGGGAGGATTCCTGTCATGAAGACGTACTCGGGCGGTATGGCTACCAGATCAGACTGAAATCATGTCACTAAGCATTCCTTAGCGGTGTGGGTTTTCCCAACAACACGCTGTCAGGGGCTTAAATAAGAAAACGTGCTCCAGCCACACCTCAAATTCACTTTTCCTAAAACCACACATCTTTCCTCTAATCCTTTAACTAATCTTTTTCCGCTTCCGTCTACAGTACATCTCCATTTTCCACCCTCCATTCAGCACCTCTGATTGTGCTGCTCTTGTGCAGCGGGTGAGAGACAGGGAGAGGAGCTGAAGTGCAGACAAAGGGTAGCAGGGGGAAGAGACAGAGAGAGACAGACAGACAGTTTGGCAAAGGGGGAATCCAGAGGGCATCAATTAGGCCAAATGTAGAGAAATTACAGCACAGACAAAGGCACTAAAAGGGGATAATACAGTGCAGGGGAGATTGAGTAATTAATTACACCCCCCCAAGAGGAAGTACAGTGAGGTACACCCCACCCCCCCCCACCCCCAAACCCAACACACACACACGTACATACACAGTCAGACTCTATACCCAGACACACACTCTTCCTCTCCCATAGGGTGGTGCACCTTCCACTGTTCCCATCCTGCACCCACCACACACACATGCAGAAGAGCACTTAGGAAATGGGCACACGCACACGCACACGCACACGCACACGCACACGCACACACCTCTATTTCCTAAGCAGCTCAAATAGAAGAGATGATCACTTCATTTTGAACAAATTAAGCAGGGGTTTATCTTTTTGCTTCATTTGCTTTGACCAAGCTCACCCCATCCACCTCACCCCGCTTCCTTGGAACAATTTCATACAGTAATGTTTCTCAGAAGATGAATCAGGACCCAAAGTTGGGTTTGTGGCAAGATTAGAGCATCGTTATGGCATTCCTACTTCTGTGAAATGTAAAATTTGGTGAACAAAAGCCTTTTCTTCCTTGCAGGTTTAGTAGCCTAAAAAAAGGTCGATTTTGTTGCATTAGTTTACAAAATAGCCCTCAAAAGTCTTTTTGAGGGATATTTTTGGGTTGTTTGGGTCTCGAGACAACTTTTTCTGTCTCTCGTTTATAGGCTTGAACCAGCACTGCTTTAAATGGTCCTAAAGCAGTTTGGGACAACATCCATGCTGCAAACTGGCCGTGGGTGTCGAAACAATGATAAAGGACATATATCCAGGCCTAAACTGTATTTAAGTAACATTGTTGTCCTCAGAAAACACAAGTTCAGCATCAATATTACAGAGCTAGCAGGTTGAACCAACCTCATCCCACCAAGAGCTCTCCAAGAAAAAAAAAAAACTGTCACAAAATTGTCAGTGTCTTGTGAGCAAACTGACAGGTCAGCCTTTCATGCAGGCAGGCGAACGCATGGATCAACCAGTCAAATCCTGTGCAATGATTTCATTCAAACAGAAAGAAGGACTCCAAAGCGGCTTTGGAGGCTTGGCAGCATGAATTTGTCTGTAAGGCAGTCAAATTACTTCTTATTCTGATGAGCCTTCTGATGCTGAATGTAGCCGACTACTTTCTATCCTATAAATCATAAATCTGCCTGATCATACACTGCATCAGCATTAGAGGCAGCTGCACATGAAGTTGTCTATGAGATGAGATTATGCCTACTGCACATCTACCTAAACCAGACAGAAGCACAACAGAGCTTCCCAGGCAGCAACAATATGAAATAGCATGGCAGGGTGTAAAACTAGCCTACTGCTGAATGAAATGATACAATTATCATTATCATCTCACAATCACTTAGTCATTTAAAAAGGTTTAGCTGGTTAGCTTACCTGCCAAATGACAAGAGGAACAGATTGCATGCCTCCAAAAAATAACTATATTAAAATAACTATATTACAAGGATTTACTCTTTAGAGCTTTTTTTTTTTTGCACAACATTGCAGAGCTCCTGCTCTCATGGTGAGTAGGCTGAGCTGTTTGACTGTAAGGTAACAATGCTGATAAGTCACCTTTCAGGGCAAACCCTGGTTGTGTGGGTAGTTGTTCATTACAGTATATTGTTAAGTTAAGAGTAAGCTTTTTAGAAGCTTATACATGTTACAAGGACTCAATTAATCAATATTGCTTTTTAGTGAAAATGGCCTCCAAAGTTCCATTGTGAAGCAGTAGTAAAAAACAAACTGGTGCATCACATACAGTACAGTATGTCTTCTCAGTCACTTGTAGTCTATGTGGCACACAACAAGACAAAAGATGAATCTCAAAGATCTTCTTAATCTTCAGCATTAAATTTACCCAGCATAATATAATTCTTTCTACTTATCAGAGGCACATAATTGAGATAATTTCATTTCTGTCTTCAGAGTAGCACTCACAAACATACACACCAATTCTGGCCTGCTCATAGTCATTCATCATCAAAATTGCCCTTCAATTACTTATCTCCTGCTCACTGAATAGCATTTAGCAATGTGGCAGACAGAATCACCACAACTGTGGTTACTCAAAATATATTGACCACACTACTGCTCTAGTCCAAAGTAATTCTTCAGATTAGAAGTTGATACATCATAGGAAGAGATTACGGGAGTCTAGACCAAACAGATAAGACTCCTAATCTCAGAGTAGTGGAAATGTTATGCTTCTAAATCTTAATCTCAGCATAGACACTGATTTAAAACTGCAGATCTTCTTTAACATGGTGGACTGTGATATCTCAATTCAATCTCACATAGATCTATTGTAGAATGAAGAGTATAATCACCTAACTCCTTAAGAAATTGCATAAAACTACAGATATCATAACCACTTGGTAGGCCTACACAACTCGACTTACCTTCCTCTAGGTCATCCATGGACGCGATCTTGCGTGTGCCATCAATAGTGAAGATGAAGCGGACACCCTGCGGCAGGTTGATGTGGTCGGACAGCGAGCGTGTGAGGTCAGCCAGGAGAGCGTCGAAGGTGCGGAAACGGTCGACGGCCACGGCGTACACGATGCCCTTGAAGTAGCGGTCTCCGTTGCGGTAGAAGCGCACCTTTTTGGCCTTCTTCTCATTGGTGAGGGCCTGGAGAGTGCGCGTGCGGTAGAAGCTGCAGTGGGCGCTGTGGGTGGGGCTGGGGAGTCCGTTCAAGCGCCCGCCACGTGGAGTACGGGATGCCTTGTCTCGCTCGTCAAAATGTCCAAAGTCTAGCTCCATGATGGCTGAAACTGGTGATGGTTTGTGACAGATGTGTGGTGGTGGTGGTGATCAGCTCCGGGGAGTCTGGCAAAAAAGGGGAAAAGAATACAGAGTAAAAATCATGGTCTGACATGAAAGACTGACGAAATGATTACTGACAGAAATAGACCATTTTTGGCAACAGTAAATTCAATCAGAAGTCAGTGTTCATCACAACACCTGCATGAGTTGTTAATACGGACTTGGTATTCATTCATTTTAAGGCAGAGTGGACACCAAACAGCTGTCAATTGGACTTCATTAGGATGTGAATTCTATAAATCTGCCATGAGAATAATGGTTTCATCTGCATACAGAATGAGAGGTTGCACCAATTATTTTAAGTGAGACTAGGACTGTTTTAGATGCACTGGTCTTTGGGCTCAAAATGTGAAAGATTAACAGTAAGACTGGATAGCCTCGTCTCAAACAGCGATGCATCCCAACCACTTCAAAGAACATTGACCTTGTGCACACTTGGATTGATGGATTAGCGTTCAAAAATTTAAAAAAAAAAAAAAATCCAGATTGCTTTTAAACCAGGAGAGTTACAATTGTATTTCAGCCCTTGAACTCCTATTGTGTTGAATAAAAAAAGGGTTTTCAGCCCTTACAGTGCTTCAGCCTGCACTAAATATTCAGCTTTAGCAGAGCCAGAGGCCTCCGCACCTTGGAGGCTTCTGCAGATCCGATGCCCCTGGGCACCAGATGGGGAATTTGTCACTAGGTGCTTTGATGTCATGATGACAATAAGTTATGTCCTCTTATTTCTTAATGTCATATTTAAATAATCAGAAGGCCAGAGTTGGGCCTCACTGGGGAAATGTAACAGAATTAGGCGTGTTAAAATAGGATTAGGCACAGAGCTGGGAATCAAGAGGGCTGACTGGCTGACTGACTGACTGATGGACTGACGGACAGACAGTAACTAGGTTTCCCATTGACCCAGATTTGATTAACAAACGCAATGTCACACAAAAAATGATTACATCCTGCCTAATGAAAACCCATGGTTATTGGAGGATTTTTTTTAAGTGAAAAAGAAGTTGTTTGTTAGGAGTAGAGTTATTAGAATTCTTTTGACTAAGATAAATCCATAAATGACCTTTCTTCTGCACATAAAGCGAGCCAGACCTAGACTTGAAAATAATTTTAATATGATTAAACTACATGAAATAAGGTGACCGTTTTGCTGGCCTTACTTGATTAAGACTAGAATCCAGTGTGACATCCACTTTCAATATACCATGTGGTAAGTTGCATATGTCTCTGCCTCTTAACTCGCAGCATCAGCATTAGGCCTAAATACACCTGTGAACAGTTGTCTTACTTGCCTACACAAATCAGTAATTGGCACCTGGCCAGCTTGCAAAGTGCAATGGCACTGCACTTTCTTGAGGGAACAGGTACACAGGGAATAGAGAAAAAAAATCATTCCTTAAAGGGTTGTGTGATAGAACAACTGCTTGATTGTTGGTTTCGACATTCAAAAGTGATTAAGCCCCAAAATCTCCAGGAACCAAGTGATGATGACATGACAAAACTCTCTAGCAGATGCTGTTGCGATAGATTGGCACATGACAGGCTGAACTGTATGGGCCACTCACATCAGGATGTGCTTTTGTAAAGTTTCTTTTCTCTGGTGCCTATAAATTATTAAGCATTAATAATTACAGATTCCAGATTCAACAAACTTATAGATCCCTTGCGTCAACTATAGATCTATAATCAACTACAGATGTCCCTCACCCATATTGGGCCTTTGTTGTAGTAGAGCTACCTACATTTTGCTTTTGCAGGTCAGGGCGAACGGGCTGTGGCCAGTTCATTATAGTCTAAAACCTGTTGTTCTACATTTGAAACAGTTGAACCATGCAAATTCTGGTTTGCATTCCCAGTATATTAGGGGTATGAGGTTAAGAAAACTCTCTTAGAGATTCATTGATCAAAATGACTGATTATTAGGCTATGAGATAAAATCAACTATTTAAATGATATTCAAACCCTTGAATTTGTATATAGCTACACAATTATTAGATTTGGCATTACATCAGTGCTTATCAGTTTGATTATCAGCGAGGCTGAATTCCCCTCTCTAGAATAAACACGCAACAGTAATCTGCCACGCCACTAGAGTATCACTCCACTTACCAAATTTGGGGATGTAATGACACCAACCCTGGTATAAGTATCAGGCTGGTAACAATTTTAAATAGGGTATGGGTATTATACTGTATAATAAAAATCAATTCGATACTAAGAGATCTGTGTAACATGTCAGAAATTAAAGCCAAGTAACTTTTTACCCTTTTTATACATAGAAGGATGTTAGATCTCTAGTCATTTTGGCCTGTTCCAACCTAATGATCTACATCTGCACTGTTCAGTAAAAGTAATGGATTTGACAAGTGCAGTGTTTAAATACTTAGATGTTCTACAGCTGGAAATGGTTTCAGGAGGTTTTAAGTGTTACCAGTGCATCCCTACCCAAATTCATGTCCAATTTCACCACAAGACTGGAATGACATGAAGCTTTCATCACTATTGGGGAGGTGTCAGCTCTGACTTTTCTATACATTATGGATATTTGACTAACATTGTTACCAGCTATCACTTGATCCTGCTTCTTAGAAATGGTGTGACGGGAACTGGCTCAGCCATTTCATGCTACGATTTACACCAGGGGATGCAATGAGTCAGTGGATAGGCCAAGGACTGGACTGGAGTAGCTTTTCTATTTAAAGCCTGGTCACTTCCTGTTAAACCCCCACCTGGTGGCTGTGACCACACCTCAGTCCTCAATAGCCACAAAAAGTGATTGAACCAAACCTTTCAACCTCAACACTGATACACACCCATGAACACCCACACCCACCCACACACACACAAAAGAGGAAATGATCTATAGGAAACTATCTGTACACAGTTTAAAGCCCCGCTCCAGTGACATAATCTCCTCATTCAAATAGTTTTTTTTCTTTAAAACTAAAAAGTGATGTCACAATTACAATCTAAATGTCAAAATGAGGCCAAGATGTGCAGAGGGGATACAGAGTGACGTCTGTCACTTGTTACTCCTATGTTGCCTTGTAAACTGATACGTTTGCAAGACTTGCTTGAAGATCCGGTAACTGGGTTTTGAACACAACTCAAGGTGGCTTGTTAAAAGGACAACACCTATGTTCTGTGGGCTCTAAGTCCCTCTTGCCTTGATGGGCTTTAATACAGTCACACCATTGTATTTTTCAATTTTGCACCATATTTGTAGCAATGTTCTATCAATTTGCCAGTGACATAGGCTTCCAGTGTATCTGAAAGTGAACCTTTAACACCTTAAAACCTCACAGAAAATCTCCATGCAAACCTCTGGTGCCACGTTTTGCAGAAAATGTTCTATTGTGCCTATGCATGAAAAGCAATGAATCACACAATGCCTAATAATGCTCATTTGCCCATTTCTAATCCTTCATGGCTCAATGCCATATATATTTCACCACAATGACAAACGGAGGGCATTAAAATAGATAGAAACATATTGTCGCCACCCATACATGTGCCTGGGCCTTCCAATCCCCTGCTGGCTCCTGGCTCTGGCTGGGTTTTATGACAGACAGGGATAGGGATAGGGGTGGGACTTCTGTGGAATGGGTGCTCCTCGGCTGACAAAGGCCAGGTTTCAAGCCCATCTGCTGCACTAATGGGCAGAGCTAACAGTGACCCTTCCCCACTGGAGCATCAACTAGGACAGTCCATTGTCTCAAACAGGGTGCCTTCGGTGTGACATCACCGTCACTGCTGCCGCTAGCTGTAGCAGCAGCCTGCTCATTCTCCAGGACTGACTGCATAAGTCAAGAAACATCTTCTCAACTGTAATATCCTGCTTTCTTTATGGTCAGAACACTATACCATAGGTTAGTAGCATCATATGTTAGTAGTACTGAACTATATTGATCTCATCCATTATTATCATGATTATCTTTTTCATCATGATTGATTGATACAGTGTATAGACATTCATCAATAGAGGGGAAAAAATCCCCACTATAACATAAGCATATAGGGCATGCTCCCAAATCAAATCCTGTCCTGAGCATCAGACAGCAATGCAGTTGCACTGCGTGGTAGCATGACATTTTTGTCTGGTTCTGTGTTACTGACAGAGCCACCCACACAACAACCCAGTGACTACACACTCCCAAAAGACCAGCATCACATTATGACTGACCAGTCATCATCATCAAGGCTCATCTGTCATATCTAGGAACACTAAGCCACTCTGAGGTAGCTATAAGCCTTATTCAAAATGGGAAAAAAAAGTTTTTTGGCACCACACTTCTCATTTTCAGGTGATGAGGATGGATCAGTGCGGTCACACGGCAGAGGGCACCGGGTTTTAGGTTTTAACGCAAGTTGTTAGAAATAGGGTTGGGTGTGCGCACACCTACCCACAAACCACCTGCTCAATGGCCCCACATCTCTGTGCAGCAGAAGAAATCCTAAACATTGCTCCATACTCAAATAACTACAATGACATCTCAGCGTTGCCCACTCCGAGGCGAAAACATTTACATTTCATTTCTCTTTGAACCAGTAAAGTATGAGACTAATCCCACCCGGTAGGAGACTCACCTGCGTCGCTGCTTGCGGAGTGAAGGGAGTGGGTGTCGATGCTGCAGGATAGCGGCACGCCGTCTCTCCCCTCGCCTTTGTCTGCTTCAGTCTGAGAGCCGAGCCGCTGCCTGCCTCACTAGAGGAGCCACTGGGTCCTAAAGCCAACGAGTCCTGAACCCGCCCACCATGAAAATACCGAGCCCAGTATGGGCTGGGGTGGAGCTGACATCACTCTCTCACCCAAGGTAAATGTACAGTGAAACCTTCCTTGATTTGAAATCGACTGTTATGTCTTATATTATGCCCCTGAAAGATTATAGGATGTGGATGTGTGGGGTATGGGGCTAGTGTGTGTGTGTGTGTGTGTGTGTGTGTGTGTGTGTGTGTGTGTGTGCTACAGGGTCCTAAAGCCAACCACTGCTGGACCCCATCCATCATGGCAACATCATGGTCTGAGGTGGAACTGATTTTACTTTCTGACCAAAGGTGAATTTGAAATCTTCCTTGAATTCCTCCAGGACTCACAGTCAGATTGCTTTCAGCTCCTGACTTTGTTATCTTGTTATCACCTACAAGATTGTGTCTGTGTGTGTGTCTGTGTGACTGTCTGTGTGTGTGTCTGTGTGAGTGTCTGTGTGTAATCAACTGAGTCTAAATCATCACGAGTGTATCCCTTTGAGAGAAAGCACAGTTGGTACTCTGGGTCTGGTGGAGCTCTTTGTTGAGAGGAGATAAAAGCTTGAACACCTCAGTGCTTGTGTCTCACCTCCCTTTCTAGTTTCCTTTGGCAGGCCATGTTTTAAAGGGACATTTCACTCTAGGGTATAACATTATACTTGGTATTTTTACTGAATACCTCTATGGGAGGTCAAGAACGGTTAAACATCGAGATCTTGTATGGAGACGCATATTCAGCACTACTTTCTTACTTTTATTTTTAACACCTAGTCTGAAAATTGTACTTTTCACACAGCTACAACAAAGGAAAAGCAGATCAAGGTAACTGTATTTTATTCTGTGTCCTGGATCATACTTTTCAAGAAGTAATTTAATGTTTGCAATTACTGTTATTGAGAATTGGAGGGGGAAAAAAAGCCTGATGCTGCTGCTTTTAATCTCCAAGGCAGCTAATGTTTGAGGTGGACTGCTCATGAACTTGTGATGAAAAGTGAATGATGATCCAAGGTTAAATATCACTCTATGGACAGGTTCTCACAATTGGGATGTCCACATTTGTCAACCTCATGGCTATGTAACCTATTTCAATGAAAAGACTATGTGCTGTAGTCATTGTAGTATGGTGTTGATTTCAACCTCTGGCAAGCTCGTGGAGGCTCCTCGGGTAGCGTCATACATAGGAAACGTACTTGGAAGATGTCACAAGATACTCCCAACAGGCCGGCATGTGCCAAGAAAAAGAAAAATGTAACGTCAGACCAAGCATCATAAAAACAACAACCTCCATTGTTGTGAAACTTGAGCAGCAGTGACTTATGGGCCTCAAAACTAGGCCAAAATACAAATGTATAATGTTCCCTAAAACTCATCTCTGGTGTAGTGCTTGAACAGTAGAGACTGCAGGGCAAACAGGAAGAGAGCCTGTGTGTTTTTCCCCCAACTATCTAACTTTGTAAACCTGATATACTTTATCTCAAAGTGCATGCTGACAACACGCTAGTCAGGAAATGGTTTTCAGTATACCTTGTACAACAAACAAATGAGTAGTGAAGGTGGCCATTAGTAGGCCTACCAAGGAAGCACCAATCTATCCGACCATGTCATGATTTTATTTATTTTCTTGGTTCTATTGATGCACAAAAGGAGAGTGTAGGCCTGAATGTTTCTTTAATCAGGCCTTCTTCTGTCGATTTTGTCTCAGATTTGGGGTTTTTATATAAATCCCATTGCACTTTGTGGATTCAGAATTACAATCAGAATCAGTTTTATTGGCCAAGTAAGTTTGCACAGACATACAAGGAATTCAGCTTTATGGATTGCTCACATTAAATAGAACATAACACTAAAAATTCTAAAAGTAGTACATATAAAATAGAAATTTAGGAAATAGGTCTCTTTTCTATCCAATATGCACACGGTTTCACGTGGGATTTCAACTGCCAGAGGCATGAGGTTAAGGACAAAGCAAAAATGATTTATACCATGGTATGTTCATTAATTAATTTTGTGTTCTAATATGACACCAAAGACATCACTGAGTCCTTTCCTCCACTCCTTTAAAAGAGATAACAATAACAGATACCATGTTTTCTTTTTTAAAGAGCTAACAAAAGAACAGAGCTAACTCTTTTCACGGGAGGCCACTCTCTTTGTCAACTATTCCTCTCCCCTCGGGCGTAAAAGCTTCACTTTTACACTCAGCTGTTGCCACATTCTGCAGCCTCTCCTTTGCATGTCACACATAACTCTAATTCACTGTGATCTCTGGCTCCTCCGCACCTCCCTGGGTGAGCTCCCCGAGGGCCGCTGCCCACTGTCTGCAGCCTGACAGGGGGAGAAGGAGGAGAGAGCGTCCATGCGGGGGGTTACTTTAGCTGGTTGAAGAGGGGCAGATTTGGATATTGGGCTCTCAGCTGGGTGCCGTGTCGCACAATGCCTCATGCCAAAGTGAACATGCACTGAGCTAGTTTCCAAATCTGCTCTACATTATTCCTTGTTCTGCTATGAAATCGCCACCGAAATGCTTTGTTGCAGTATTAGCATTGCCATGGATGTTAGATATTTTTGTGTTTGAATAAGATGTATTAGGCTGACTGTCAGATGAAAATAGGTGGTCACCCAAACTTGCTTCTAAAAAGAGTAACCTGCTCAATTTTGGAAGCAGGTCTTTGGATTTGATTGGAAGAAAATAGGCCTTCTAAAATATTTTTTGGTCCTGTTGATAGTGAAAATGTCTTTCACCTGCAATAGTAAAAGTGAAGTCCCTACATGCAGTGTTAGGAAGTATTTTAAACCAAATAGATCTGATAACAGCTAGACATTAGAGACCTAGTTCATCCTTAGTCTACTCATGTAAATCATCATGCAAATGTGTTGTCTAGAGAGAAACGGAAGGGAAAACATTCCTGTAACACAGTAACACATGGGGCCACGTTATATTTGTTTGACATTGTATATCATTCCTAAAATGTTGCATCCTTCCCTCTTGATATTGTACTTCTGAAGACAACTTGATTTTGATAAGTACATCCAGATCTGGCCTGACAATATAAAGTGAAATACATCAATATATCTGGTGGAAACTGTTTAGAGTTGCCAGATGCCTTCTATAATATCCCCAATACTTTTTGAAATAATTAGATATCAGGAGAAGGCGGCCTAAACAAGCAAAAGTACTGATGTGTTTACATTATTTAGGGCCAGCAAATTGACATGACTTATAAATGCTTTCACCATTGTCTGTCATTGTCTTTCAGCTGCGTTAAACCATTACACACCATGACTTGCAAATAAAATGCCCCGTCATTACAGCTACTTTAAATATTGCTGCTTAAATTTTAGGATTTGATGCATTCTGGTAGAGTAGCTTTGTCATAATTGTATTTCTTGGTTGTAATGCCAAACCTTTAGATTGAATGTAATGAATTTAAATGCCATCTCAAATAAATAGCCTATAGCTTATGTCAAGATTAGGGTTTAGTCAGGGTTTGTAAGGCAACAGATTAGGCACATATGACAAATCATCTACTTAAATAGTTTCATCCCATACTGATTGATTTCTAATTTGACTTTAAAAACATATCAAACATCATAAAATGTAGATCAATCCAGAAATGAACATAATACACATCTCCAATGCTACATGTTATTAGAATTAAACTTTATTTGAACATGTTAAAGTCTAACAGCCACTCTGAAGTAATTGTGTATTATGAGCGCGCCTACAGTGTGGTGAAAAGATTTTATTAGCGTATCTTTACCATTCAACCATACACACTTATTCACATCAAGTTTGTTTTCTATAAATCCTGGAAAGACACATACATCTTTATTGTGCCTACCCACCTTTTGTATAATCTGGGTTGGTAAACCAGTACACACAGTGAAGTTCAGTGACAATGAGAGAAAGAGTGGTGGGCTGGCTGTCGATATGACATGGGTGAACGAGGTGGACTGCAGGATAAGCATAAGTGGTTCACAGCTGGTGTTTTGGGGAAACACGAGAGAGGGGTGGAGAGGCCCTGCCTGCGAGGGGAGGGGCTTGGTGGAGATGGTGGGAGGGGGGCTGCAGCCATGACGACTGATGGAGGAGGAAGTAAACAGATGTCCACAAGCTGGCAGACAGGCCCAGAATGGTAGAGCCACTGAGAGACAGGTGGGCATACAGGAACACAGTGGGACCACATAGGGACTGAGACCAAGCGGGGCTTCATATGCACCATTTAGCCCCAACGCAGACACTGAAGTTTCATAAATAAATCTTTATCATATAATACCTACGGAAGAGCATTAGGGCCACATGTGAAAAATTTACTTAACTTGCGAGTATCTTGTGAGTTCTGAGATTATTCTCAGAATTCTGACTTTAAACTAAGAATTCTGACTTTATTCGCAGAATTCTGAGATTAATCTCAGAACTCAAATACTTTTTTCACATGTGGCCCTAATCCTCTTCCATAAATACCTGAGCCAATATAATAAAAATTGTAATTGTCTTTCTTTAGATTATAGATCCCTGTCAGTAGAATTGCAATAATCACAGCTGCACCAAATTGGGGGTGTCTTTTCATTGCTGTCCCACCAAAGAGATCAAACTTCAGTCTTATGAATGTGACTCTGTGTTGTCCACCACATCAGCTATGGAGACTCTCTCACTTAAAATAACAAAACAGTCTGGTTAAAACCAAGATTTACTGATGATGACTCCCAAAATAAAAGTCCTTAAACACACAGCTACTATCTTAATGATTATCGTCTCTTCAAATCCATTCTAGACTGAGTGGATGAAATAGTGGGACAGTGATTACATGATGATTGCTATGAGAAAGCTTTTCCCCTCAGCAGTCTGAATAAATTTATCAGTGTCCTTCAGTATTTTGCAGAGCCACTACAACTTCAGTCGTCGTCTAAAGGTTCGACATGAGCTTAAAACTGGGAAGGCCCAGTTTGAATCCCCTGACCAGCTGCAAAACTCTGAGCGGAGGAAGTGGAAGAGACAGGCGCTCGCCTCCCTTGACTCCTACTGTCAACGTGACCTTGAGCAAGGCACTTCATCCCCAGCCGCTCGGAGATGCACTATCATGGTGGAGGACGTGACGAGATACTCACTACAGACCCAAAGGTGTCAAATTGTAATATCAGAAAATAAATGTGAAGGAACCGCTGTCAGGAAAAAGCTTGAACAGGTTGAGGCGTCAAGGTGACTTTGTGCGAGCCAATTAATCCCCAACTGGTCTGACAGCTGTGATGCTCAGCGGACAGCAGCATAACATCGCTGTCCAGTGAAAACCTTGTATCTCCCCAAATGTCAACTTTTCAGGAACTAAGAAAAACAGCCTTGTCTTTAGCTTGACCACCATGCATTTTTTAGTTTATCCGGTGTTTTTTTTTTTAAAGGGTTTCATAAGACAAAGGGAGGTAGAATTTTCTCAACCCATAGAGGCACATGGACTCCCTCAACTGAAGTTAAAGTCCCCATGAAATGAACTAATGGTCACCAAAATCACCAAGATTGGAGTTACAAGGATTTTGCAGGACAGCAGCGATAAGACTACTCCCACGTTTCACTGCTAATGTGTTCTCCGGTTAAATAATGGTTAAAGTAAGTATGTCGCATCCCACAGACTCTGACCAGGCTTGAGCATGACTCATCATTTCATCACGCTGACCTGTGGACGGGGGTGGTGGTGTGCTGGTAAGGAGAGAGATGAGCAAGAGAAGACTTTTGTAGTGATGACAGCATCGCGAAGACATGGACTCATCAATTACTACGGGAGCTTATTCATGGACAAATAGCCTCGAGAGGCTTATCCTGAGCCAAATAAGCTCAGCCACTGCAGGAAAACCATGATGAACTACAGAGGGTGACGTCATCTGCTGAGTAGATTGTAGTGAAGAAGAAGCTTTCTGACTCTCAAAGGCACTGTATAACCTTCACCACTGTCACCATCATCATCATAACTTCTACTGAATCATAGATGTCTGTCATCTTGTGTGTTTATTTGTGTGTGTCCTGCCCCCTTTCCCACCCTCTTCCCCTCATCTTCTTTGTCTTTACCTCTTGTTACTGCGGCAAACATGTTATTGTATTCTGAAAGTAAACACAGCAAATTCTCGTACAGTACAAAACACCGCCTCTTATTTGTTCTGTTAACTTCAGCACAGAGAAAATGTATTAACCAGCGAGTGTGGCGATCCTTGTGCTGGCACGTGGGAGCCGGAATATTCTCGTCGTAATAAAAATGGTCGATGAAACTAAACAGGACGTTGTTGGGTGGGCGGGTAGGTGGATAGGTTGGGGTTAGGGAGCGAAGAATCCCAAAAAAAACACAGTAAAACATGACCTGGATTTCCTTTATGCTCTTTCAAATCACCATGTGGGGAGTCACTATTGTGCAGAGTCTCAAGTAGCTTTGTCTACTTGGCAGGTTTTCTAATGAGGGGCTTTTTGGAGGAGGATGACAGAGCACGCTGCCTGTGCTGCCGGGGAGGAGGGGCGTTTAAAGGAAATGGGCATTACACTGTCCACGGGTGCGCCTAATGCTAGATCCCCCCCCCACTCAGATGCCCTGCTGGCAGCTTGGCAGTACCATTCACACTGAGAAGGGTGGCATTAGCCTGAAACTCTCATTATGTCAGATACGCTGAAAACCTCTAATCGAGGCAACAGAAAATGATAGGGGGTAGAATTAAACCAAACTGGGATCCGAGGGCAAAAGAAGAGGCAGAGGTGTAATTCTAAGCATTCGGATCTGCTTGTTCTTTACACTGGAAAACTTCATTTAGAGAGTAAAAGCTATGTTCATATATATAGTACAGTTTACCATTCTACCTAGGCATATTTTCTTGCATATTCTCAATAGTTTCAAATAATAATCCATGGCATTTTCATAGAAATAAATATATGTTTTGCTACTCTCTATCCCAATTGATATAACACAATAGTGATTCAACCTAGACCCTGTTGGTGAAAGCTTTTACATTTGCTGTTCTTGCTGTGTCAGGTAGGTGTTTCCTGGAAAAATCCTCTGGTGTACAGAAAGTGATGTGTTTTATGTTTACAGCATCAGCTTATTTTTGTTAACATGACCAATGGCCACCATGGCTGAACAGACAAAGAAAAGACAGATACTTCCAGAAACTCTGGCAACACTGTTTGATTGCAAACTGATCTCTAGGAAGTGCTGTGCAAAAACATCACAGTGTTTTATCACCAAAGATGTTGCCAAAATCAAAGAAACAGATTACAATTTGTAATCTGTTTCTTTGTGCAATGTTAATTTTAGGGCTTTTTTTTTTTTTTTACATTTTCCCTTCCCTCTATACTTGAGGAGGAAGGAGACACTGGACACTATAAATGTTTCAAGAAATCACAGAAAAAGCCATTACCTCACCCTGTTATTACTGTGGCACAGATGCATAACAGTTGGTCAATAAATCACTCAACCGAAAAAGTGTAAAGAAGGTTGGGCGACCCTATCTTAGACAATGTGGTGTTGGGTCTCCATTCATACTGATAAAAGGCTCCTTTCATGTGCGCATCCCAACAAATGTTGCTAGACTTGGTGCGTTGGCAAGGAAACTTGGCTGAGGCTCTCTTCATTACCTCAACTCACTGGAGAAGGCATTATTTACTCACCGTGCAGTCTGTTAATTTTATGGCTGAATAAAAGTATCCAGGTGAAGACAGCGGATGAGTTGGACCGTAGGAGGGTCTGCCTGGTTCCCTCTGCTGAAGGGAAGCCAGCTGTGCTCCAGTTGGTGCAGCAGACAGTTGAAGGCGTGGCATGAATGGCCCTTTCTTAGGCACTACCCCAGATGTCACTGTGATGAAAGACATGTGCACTTGGTCCATATGGAGCGTGTTGAGATACGCCATGCATACAGCCTCCTCAGAAGCATCACCGAAGACATGAGGGTTGAACACAGCTTCCTCTGAGGACAGATCTGGATGGAGGCTTATAAATCCCAGTAGTTTCCCAGGTGAGCCAACAGGAAGAAGGTAAGGATTGTCCCGGTCCCATTTGGTTGTCCAACGTTAATGAACAAGAGCTAAATTAGCTTTTGTTCATCAAGAGCTCTTGTTCTCTTGTAATCCCATTAAATGGGATTACAAATCAAAGCTGGTTATACTGGTCCACCAGAACTTCATGCATGTTCCTCATTATAGCTGGATGTCCCTCAAGACTGCAGGGTTTGTAGCCCAGGGTCTGAGTTACCCACAGTTCACTGCTCTCTGACTTGACAGCAGGAGGGTCACTGGTGGTTTTGGACTGCAACTCTATGCCTCTGTAGATACCTTGTATCTCCAAAATGTTAAAATTAAGAAAAACAGCGTGGATTTAGCTTGACGACCAAGCATTTTTCAGTTTATCTTACTGGTTTTGAAAAGGTTTCATAAACCCAAGGGTCATAGAATTTTCTCAACCCATAGCGAAGCAAGTTAAAACATTAAAATCACCAAAACTGAGTTATGAGGTTTTCACCTGACAGCGACTGTGTGTATAGTATGTGATTATTAGAAAGTCCTATCCCTAGAGTTCATAACCTGCAGTTATTTAGCTCGCCAGAAGATGGAAATATTTCACACAAGATACATGGACAGCCAATGAACAGCCTCTGAGAGATTAGGCTGTATTGTAGTCTCTATTGTAGACTAATCTAGTCTAATTTAATACCTGTCATTTCATATTGGACATTTATCATGTATTTGTTTTTAATTCATTATAGCTGTTCCATGGAGATATAAAATGTTATGAATGCTTGTGCATGGATCAAGGGGTTATTTCCAAAAGAAGGTAAAAATATCTCTGCTGTCAGCCTACACACACTGGCTCTGTGAAGAAGCCAAGAAAACAGGATTAACAGAAAGGACCAAGAACTTGCCACTGTTAGGATTTGACGGCAATTTTCAGCAAGCATTGGGTTTTAGTGTGTTTCTTGATCAATATGTCCGTAAAATGTAATCTGCTACTTCTGCTGCTGCTGCTGCTGCTGCTGGTGGTGCTTCTACTACTGCTGCCCATAAAATGTCATCTGCTACTAATACTTCTACAAGTATTAGTTGCAGCTGTGGTGGTAGTAGTAATACAAAAGAGTAGTAGCCTAGTTGTTGTTGTGTCATGGCAATTGTCATCCAAAATGTCACATTTCTGCCACCTGCTGGATTATTAACTCATTACAAAGTCTATTCAAAGCTACTTTTATTCCTGTATTTATATTATATGCTCCACTTTTTTTTTTACACGCTTTATTTTGTTGCATGATGTAGTGCATCATTTTGTTTTGTGATTGATTGTTGATTAGTTAAATCATGGTAGGCTCATTCTCTGTAAAGTCCTTTGAGACACGCTTTGTGATGAAGGGCTATAGAAATAAACTTGACTTGACTTTATATATATTTATATAATTCTCATGATTCTGTCCTCTTACATGTTCAATATCCAGAAAAGTTCTGCTTGCGTCTATCAGAATCTATCTCCCCTTTTGCAGGAACATTTGTAAATTCATTATTGACCATATCAGTGATAACTTTGCCCCATTGTGGAAAAATATTGTTTTTTTGTATGATCGAAGCAAAGAGGAACAAATACATTTGATTAATTCTATTAATGGATACATTTTATATATTTTACATTCATAAATGTAAATTTACAAATACCAAATCCCTTATTCTTAAAATTTTATGAGGATATTCAACAAAATGTAAATACTATCCTATCTTCCAATAACAAAGCTGTGAAAATGATAAGCAGGTCTTTCTTTTAAGGTCCTCTTAAAATTACATTATGTACCCTGTGCTATAATAATGATAATAATAATAATAATAATAATAATAATAATAATAATAATAATATGTATTAATGAATGTATATATGTATAGGCTATGCAGCCGATTTAATTTAAAATAAATTATGTTCTCTCTACAATTAGATCTGGTCTTGCCTAACCATGATGTTTTGCGCGTGTCGACACCTTTGTTGACGTTTTCCCCCTCTTGGAAACTCTTTCTCTTTCATTAACCTAAACTTTCTGACCCTCCGAAAAGATGCCACTGCGTCCAGCAGGGACCAGCAGAAATATGGTTTCCGGTTTAGTGATTTTGCCTTCAAAATAAAAGCTCTGAAATTGACACCTTTGGGGAAAACAATGTTGCACCCAAGTATTGGGGTGTACAGCACACCAACAATTATATCAAAAGTAATTTCAAAATACATAACTTTTATGAATTGTATTTCTTCATTCAATAGGACCTTATGCTTTTAATATCTCCTCATCTCCTCTGTTTATAGTTTATGGCTATAGGTGTTGTGTTTGAGCCTTTTTTCCAGAGCTTACTGTAGTCCTATAGAGGGTTGAATAGGGCCCTCCATTAGAGCTCAAAAGCAGGATTTATTAATAATTGAATTATCTCATTTATAATTTAATAATTTACTTTATAATTTAAATGTGTCAGTGGGTTTTAAAAACTCCTTTTTCTTATATTAGAGGTCCATCCAAGTTGTTTGTATGTTTAGTGGCTTGTTTTTTGTTTTTGAACTCTTGACAGTGCCATAGGATATGTAGCAACCAAAAAAAACAGTATCAAGCTGATAGGCTACTGATTTGGGCAAAAATAAGCAAAACTGTAAATATTGATTCTGATCCATCCATCCAAGTAATTTCTTATGGATTTTTTTGTTTGTTTGTTCTAGTCCTTCTTTTTGAACTTTTGTCAGATATTACCTTATTCGCAGCATCAAATATATGAAAAGGGGATTTGGGGGGAAATATTTCAAGTTACTACTTTTCACTGTTTACATTTTACATTTTAGGCATTTAGCTGACACTCTTATTCAGAGTGATTTACAATTACTGCAACAGTTGAATAAGCTTAAATTCCTGGATCACCAAATACAATACAAATAATTGCCTAACCAAAAATAAGAATAGAGCCTTGACAAAATTCCCGTGACCCTGCAACATGTAAGAGAGAAGTGATAGGGGAAAAAATAGTTTTCAAATCATTTCTCTTCACTTGCTATTAGCTCTGAAAACATTCTAGCAAGGCACGGGCAGTTATTTTGAAAAACGGACCATTTCGAACCGGATGACCTCACGTTTAGCTTTACTAGCTTGACAGAAGCAGCGGCGGGCTACGGTATGGTGGGTTAGGAAGACGTACTAACGGACCTTGCAGTTAGCGCAGAGTGAGTTATTAAAACCCAGCAGTTCGTCGGGCAGCCTGGCAGGGGGAAGATGTCTGTGAACGAGGTGTACGTGTTCCGGCCGTTCAAGCTGATCGCCCTGCTGTGTGTGTTTCTGGCTCTGTGTCTGGACGTCGTGGCTCTGCTCAGCCCGGCCTGGGTCACCGCCGAGCACTTCTCCCTGTCCCTGTGGGAGTCCTGCTCCAGATCCGATGCTCGGCATCCCACACAGGAGCCTCAGTGGAGCTGCTTTTCCACCCTGACATCTGGTAAGAATAAGGCTGTTTTTATGTATTTATTTGTGTGTATTGTGGAGTTTAACTTTCAGCACAGCTGGATAGGATGTTTTGTTGACAGAGGGAGAATCACCACATACGAATAAAGTAGTGAAAACCACTGTAGTATTTAACTGTAGGCGTTTTTCTAGTGTGGGATACTGCAGTAGAAAATGCTGTGGTGTAGTACTATGCTTAAGTTATTATAGTGTCCTTTTAATATAGTATTTTGTACGTGTATTACTGTTGTATAATGTAGTAAATTTCTTTTTGTGGGAAAAAGCCTGAGGTGTACTGTAGCATTACTATATGGTATACATAATGTAGTAAAGCCTGCTGTAGTATGTCAATGTAATTACACTGTTATTACAATCATCCCTGCTTTTCCACAGAATACCATGCCAACTTTAGTAAGTCTTAACCAGTAAGATGTGGAGATGCAGTTGACATAGTTTTACACTGGCATGTCACCACAAATATTTGACAAAGCACCAGTTCAGTTCACATTATTCTATTCACAGTTCCCTCAAATGCCCATTGCTGTTTTTGTCAGTGGCTTGTGGTCAGGGTCTGGTATTCGGTGTAAAGGCTACACGTTCCATACTTGGAAAAAATGTCATGATCTTACTGTAATGAGAAACCCAGAACCATCTACTCTGTCGTCAATACAATGATACAAGCACCCAGACTGGTGGCTCTGGAGATCATCTTCTCTCCCAAGCAGAGTTTGTTTTGGTAGCAATTACTGGTCTTTGTCCAGTAGCTGAGGCATGCAGAGTGTTCTGTACTAACACATTTCCCCATTCATACCAGACGTCGTGTCACTATATGTACGGCTCACAGTCTGTTTCATTGCATTTTTAATGGAACAACAGTGTTAGACAAATTAACAAATAGATGGTGAGGCAATGTAATATTTCAGTGTTTATTCCATTGACGCTCTAACATTGAATCTAGGTTGATTCAGTGTCAGTTTGGTGGCAACAGCACCATCATGCTTTACAGGATACCAATTAGTATAAAAGAAGAGGGAGACACAACTGTTCATGACAAAAAAAAACGGAATATATTCCATTTACTCCTTCACATGCTGTAAACAGTTACCCACATGAACTCCTTGGCACATGGGAAATAGTGAGATCACTCCAATAATCAGGCTGCTTTGATTGGGTTTGCAGGAACAAACTATGTGTCTCCATGTGACAGTAGTTTAAGAGATCTTCAGTATCTGTCCCAGCATCCCTCTCTGCAGGCCTGGGCCCACTGCACTGCCCTTTGTCAAGCAGATATTCATTCAGCAACTGCTGCCCCCCGCCAGGCAGGGTGGGAAATTAACATAACATTTACCAACATTTGGCCAGTGGCTGGTAAGTTTGCCTGCTCCTCCAGTCACTTTGACAGGTGATCAGTTATCAACTGGAGCTTCATTTCTACTAAAAATCATATTTGACTGGTAAAATAGTGAAAACAGATGGTGAATTTTGGAATCCATCAGCCAATGTGGCCAACAGATA
This sequence comes from Centroberyx gerrardi, assembly GCF_048128805.1. Taxonomy (NCBI): domain Eukaryota; kingdom Metazoa; phylum Chordata; class Actinopteri; order Beryciformes; family Berycidae; genus Centroberyx; species Centroberyx gerrardi. The sequence continues at coordinate 16,785,370 of NC_136007.1, forward strand.
AAAATAAATAAATAAATAAAATATAATTCAGCATTTGTCATTACTGGTTGCTCAAAATAAACAAAATACATGAAACATAGTCAATGAAGTCTGTTTGTCACGATGCATAACTCTCCAAAGGAACAAAATTGCTATTGGACTGGGAGTGAACTCAGGTCTCTGCAATCCCCCCACCACACACACACACAGCTACAGAAAATTTAAGGAAACCCTTGTGTTGGTGTGATTGATCGGTCTCTGATATAGTGGAATGTGTTGGGCTGAATAGGAGGCGGGCTTGTCGCTGTTCAGTGTCTGCACAGCTCATTAGAACAACAGTGGAGGGGTGTGTCGAGGTTAAAGGGGCAGTTCACCAAAAGACACCGCTGATTTATTATGCACATGTTTTCACACCTATCCCAAAATGCTTAATCCTCGGAGTGACGTAATCTGGAGGACACTTATTCCATGTAGGGTGAAATACAGGTTGATGAAATTATGAAAATGACCTGCAGCCTCAGTGACAGATACTCTTGGAAAAATAAAGTTTTTATGGGAGTACTCTGTATTATGTTCTTTGGAGAGTGAACAGAGGAATTTCACTCAAAACAAAAATTGTTATTATTATACAAAACCACATACGTAATGGACTTAACATGGTAGAAAAAAATAACTTTCCTGGAGAATAGGCTACACTGCACTGAAGGCTGGAGCAAATAGAGTTCAGATGTGTCTTGGGGGAAATGTCCCTTTTTTACCATCCTGAGGACAAATGAATCAGGAGCTTGGAGAGAGACACACCCACCCTGCATTGTGTTGTGAGCTCATTAGCTTCATCAAGTGAATGGGGGATCCTTTAGAGTCCGGTCTTTTGAGGATAGGCATTCTTCTGACATCTGGGGCATCAGAGAGGGAAAACACTTTGTAGCCAGGAAAGGAAGACAAAAGGAAGATGACACAATGGTTAAAGTAATAATCGGAATAAATTCCCGTTTGGCTACTTTGTATCACCAAATGACTGAACACAACAGTGATTCCACCTATTTCCAGTTCAAGAAAGCTTTGAATTTTGCTGCTGTAAACACCTGGTGTTGTGTAGATTTTTTCCAAGGAAAAAAGGAAGTGATGCGTTTTACATTTCCAGCAGCAGCAACGGCGGTTTGTTTGGAATAAATAGAAGAAGAACTGGGTAGTTGGCATCACCAGACGCCACCTACAGAAACCTCATCAACAGAAAATCCAAGGAAAGAGACGTTATAGACAGTGCTGGTCACACTGTTTGATTGAGATCCAGATCTATTTTTCTTAGTACCAAAGATGTCGCCAAAAAAATAAAAAATCAAGAATATCTTGGGGATTCACTTAGATTTTCACATAAAAATCAACAGCAAATATACTAAACAAGCATGGCATTAGCAAAGCATTGAATAAAATACTACAGAAGACCACGGAAATTTAAGGAAAATATATACAAACAAGAGGAAAAGATATTAAACAAAAATAAAATCAGAAAATATGAATTGGACTGTGCCTGTGGGTATGGGAGGGCGTTCAGTTACTTTTGGATTACTTTGCTTTCAAAATCCATGGAATGAATTAAAGTTGACAGTGTCTTCCAATATCCAGGCTCTGGTTTGAATATTATCATCAACAACAGTTACCAACTATTAATTCAAGATGTGTAAAATCATATTTGTTTCTACAAGCTCACAATAAAACAAACTATTACCCTCCAAAGAGTAATCCAGGTAAATTTGAAATATCTAATCTGATTACTGTATTTTTTACTGTTCCTGTAACTGATTTATGGTTACGGAGTTTGTGATCGGATTACTGTTATCCTGATACTTGTAATTCAGATGCAGCTCCGCTCTCATGCCTGAACCCCCTTTGCTTCACACCTTTCCCCCTGTGGGATTAGCTCTTGTTTGGTGTTTGTCCACACAGCGGTTCAATTCAGAATCAGGCCTTTGTCGGGACGCTCCGCTGTAACCTGTATGTGCCTCCTGTCCTGCAGACTGGCAGATCGCCACCCTGGTGCTGCTGCTGGCTGGAGCTGTGGTGACGCTGGTGGCCTTTCTGGTGGCCTTCATCTCCCTGTGCAAGGGAACGCAGAGACGGCACTATCGCACAGTGGCTGTCTTCCTCTTCACTGCAGGTAAGGCTCTCTCTCTCTCTCTCTCTCTCTCTCTCTCTCTCTCTCTCTCTCTCTCTCTCTCTCTCTCTACAATACAAACAATACAATACAAACAATTAAAAACAATACAAGTTCATATATGCTTTATTGGCATGGCAGGAAAGAAAAACCTATGTTGCCAAAGCAGTACAGTATTTCAAATGGGGTAACACTGCAACATTGACTAATAATAAATAATGAATAAACAGTAATCTAACGAATATCAACAATCATAACAACAATATAATCAAAAGCAGTTCAATAACATTACTAGTTCAGTTCAGTTTTGCAATTCAATTCAGTTCATAGCAATATTGGAAAGAGAATAACTTTTGAAAGAGTAAATAGATATAAAGGGAAAAGGAAAGGTGAGTACATCTGGAACAGACTGAGCTGCTGGTTCTACAGTCTCTCTCCCTCTCTCCCTCTCTCTCTCTCTCTCTCTCTCTCTCTCTCTCTCTCTCTCTCTCTCTCTCATCTCTTATCTCCCTCACACACCAAGTACTCAAAGCATCTGCGATTCGCCACCCCATGCGATGAGATAAATATCTATCGAATGCCTTTTACCTCCTCCTGCGGCTCGTTTATTCATAGGCTATATATACCATGCTCACACGCGTTTGGAAACAGAAAGATGGCGCATGGTGTGTTCTCCGCAACCACAACAATTTCCATACAGACAGGCCTCTTTTGTTCCAGCGCTCAGATCAAATATGAGGATGGAGAAGGAAAGAAGGGGGCAGAGCGAGCCATTTCGGTTGAGCTCACTCTTTCTGTGGTGTGGAGTCTGCTGTGAGCCTCAGAAAACCGGAGCTTGTGCCAAGAAAAAGCAGCCGCAGATATTTGCAGACTTAGAGAGAGGTCACAGTAAAAAAAAAAAAAAAAAAAAAAAAACCTTCTCCCACAGACTCCTCATCACCCAACCCTGCCTCGTACTTGAACTGGGCTTCTCCTGCTTGCTTTGTGTGAAAGTCCTTTGGGTGAGGCCGGAATTGACACAGGCGAGGGACGATCTATCCATAAATCCATAAAGCATAGAATTAAAATGATTTTGGCAGTCAGGAGACAAAGACAGAGCCCCCTATATATAGACTTTGTAATTACTGACTGATAGCCAGAGCTTACACTGTGTGCTTTTAAAACAGTGATGGAGCACTAACCACTTACCTTTACTTAACTTGTGGCTCCAACTTTGCCAGAGTTTCCAAAATAAAATTGGATTATATAAGGAACAGACAGTCCTGTTACGCAATTCACTTCACATACCCTTTCTCCGTCTCTGGCATTTTTTTTTATGTCATGCCCGCAGACTGAACTCAGGATTCGGCTTTTTTCTTCTATTAAACGTCATAACAATTCAGACATTTTCAAGGAACGGGACACAGGTATCTGGGCCTCTCCAGTGTTTGTGATATGAGCAATTTTTGTCTTGTTCTGTCCGTCAGTGAAAACATCAGTCACAAAGGAGCAGTGTGTGCTGGGGGAACGTGGGAAATGCAATGTTATCCTTTCCTGTGTGTAATTGCTTTAAGGGCCTTGCGAGAATAAGGTCTCCTTATAGCCAGATAGTCCTCGGCAGAGCAGCGGCGGAGGGGTGGGACTCTTGTTAAATGCCCCTTGGCAAGAGCGGCAGTGTGGCTGAGAGTGCGGTATTTATTTTCTGGCCAGAAATATGACCTCAGCAGCCAGCTAGCTCAGTCTGGGCTCCATCAACACAGCCACATTCTTGGGCTGATGTCGTCCCTCCTGCACACCCACCGCCTTGTCCTGTAGGAAGGAAAGGTGGAGTCTGAGTCAATTACACAAGGTCCCTTCTGCGTGAGTCGCTCCACCAGCATGCGCATTTAACAGACAAAAAGGAACTGTAGCCACTGGTGTGTGTGTGTGTGTGTGAATAGAGCACACTGTGCCTTTGATTACACACACATACGCTCGCACTGACGCCAACACATTTACCACTGGGAGTTCATGGTCTTTCGATGGATTGCAGAGAAGAAAGATTCAGTATGATGGAAGTGTTAAAGTTATTGTTCTTCTGTGGTGTCAAGGTCAAAATAGCAATGATGTTTGTTAGACAATATTTCACAATTCACCGAAGAGAGAAACTTCATAGACTTTAATTTGGGGTGAGGAAATTCACAGAAACAATGAATGGTTTTAGGGACAGTCAATGTCAGGGACAAAAGACAGGACATTTCAAAACAGTGACTGGGGTCTTTATTTTCCACTGAGCAGGAAGCGTCATCATACAAAGATTGTTTTTCTGAAAAGCTTTGATGTCAGACTTAATAGAACTGTAATACAATCCAAAAACATCAAGAGTAATCCAATTCATCAGTTTACTTACTTATTACTACTTATTACTTATTACACTTATTACTTATTATCGTCGCTGTTGGTTGAAACCCTCATATCTCGAAAATGTAGGCTAAACTTTTTAAGAACTAAGAAAAGCAGCCTTGTTTTTAGCTTAACTACCATGCATTTTTGAGTTTATCCAATGGGGCTTTGAAAGGTTTTCATCAGCCCAAGGGGTCGTACAATCAACCCACATAGGAACATGTAATCATTCAAGTGAAGTTACAACATGAAAATCACCAAAATTGGAGAGTTTTTTTTCTGATTCATGTTTGTAACTGAATGCACAAGCACATCGGGATGATTAATGGTAGAGTAATAAATTCTGCCACCAGTGAAAAAAACAAGACACTATGGTGCTAAAGGGTGACAGTAAATTTAAAAAGTACAATGCTCAACCAGAGAGCATGGAAACCAGATAGTCTATAATTACATGTGCCTGTTTTGACATATCCCTATTTTTAAGCTATTCATTTACAGTCACCAGTAAAACTAGTCTAAATTCTCATCATTATTTCTTTTCTAGTGGGTATCTCTTTTTGCTCATGGAAAATCTTTGGGGTGGATCATGCTGATGACATCTCCAGCTGAAACACTGACTAGGAAATATATATTTATATAACCATTTTCTTAATAGTTTGGTGACCTTTGGTTCCCACCCCAGACACTGAAAAACATCGTCCTACTCTCTCTTATCCTTCAGCCCCTTGTCATAACATCCACATCCACATTTCTGCCAATACAATAATAAGTTAGGCTGCCGTTACACGATGAAACTTTTTCACACAAATTGGTTGTATGCAACTGAGTTTCATCGGAGTTGCACAGTGTATCACCCCCTGCAGTTGCGCGCAACCTGGTTGCATCAAGTTGGACATAGTTTACGTTATTACGCCACAGTGAAGAGATTTAATATGCTGAATTACTTACTTTTTAACTTGACTATTTTGTCAATACAAAGTAATGTTTGCTGTTGTAAAACATGACTTACCCCCCTTTCAACCATTTAAACTATTGTAAACCGTGTTGTTGCGTGTAGTTTTGATTGTATTTGAAATGCATCGTGTAACAGTAAAGTTGCATGAACCTCATGCAACTCGCAACTCACCAACGCAACCAAGTTGCGTGAATAGTTTCACTGTGTAACACCGGCCTTAGCTGGTAAATGTGTATGTTTGCGCAACAGTAACATTGATAATGTTCTGTGTATGACTTTAAATTTGCAAGTAAGCATCAGCAAGAAATAGAGCGCTATGTTCTCTGTGTCTAGAGTCTCATGCTTGATTCTGTTTGGTTGTAGTGGTGCTGCAGGCCTGCGCTCTGGTCCTCTACCCCATCAAGTTCATCGACGGAACAGTTCTGCAGACCTACCACGAGTTCAACTGGGGCTACGGCCTCGGCTGGGGAGCCACCATCTTCATGTTAGGCGGAGGGATCCTCTTCTGCCTGCGGACGGACATATACGAGGATGCAATGTACTGAGTCCTGTCCCCACCCCCACCCCCACTACACACACACACACATATACACGCACACACACACATACACACACACACAAATCCCCTTACAGAAGGTGTGCTGCTTTCTTTGCCCTGCGCACAGCAAGTGTGTATGTGAGCACAGACACTCTCTCCCTCTCTCTGTTATTTTTAGCCAGGGTGTGAAGACCTATTCTAGGCCAGGGCTGTATGGGTAGGACCCCCCCCCCCGACCCCCCACACACACACACACACACACACCTCCACCCCTCCCCCCATGCAGCCAGTGGGTCCCTCAGCCCTGCCGGTATCAGGGTGAAGCACAGAGAGCTTTCTGGACAGGCACGGGCCACTGATGCTGGACGTTTCCACCGCACATTGCCCTGGGTCTCTATTGTTAGAGGAACAGGAAAGTAGATTCCCAGCAGCAGACCTGTGCGCCCAGCGGCTGAACATTTAAAAGGATTGATATATCTCCACTTTTTTCTTTTGTATTCTTTTTGTAGCATTTCATGATGTTGTTAATGTATTTATGGTATTATTTTCCACTTTATAAATACTGAAAAGCTGAAACCATGACTGTTCCCTCCGTGTTGTCCGAGCTGAAACATATCTAGTTATGCTAATGCTTCCTGGCATTAGAAGTGTAAATGTAAGGTAGTCAGTGATTGATATATGCTGTAGATCTACAGGAGCTATCAGGTGTCTATAGTTTGTTTGGAAAACTCACACTAGTTTGTCTCAAATGAGCATTGTAAATGTGTACAAAACATTTCTACATGGAGGAAAATCCAGAATAAACAATTGTTAAGAATTGGAAGTATGAATTATTCATGAAATTACATTGCAAGAGTTTTGTTTTAATACTTTGATGTTTTTAGTTGCAGCCTGTCCATTGCTCTTACACCTTGAATTCACAAACAGCCACTCTGACTTTGCCCCTCTTTGGACCAAATGGCAGGGCAGTGAGATAAAAAAAAAAAAAAAGCACAACTGTTTCATCATCCACAAAACATACAGATACATCCACACAACATCCTCATAAAAGACAACCACAGCCCATTTAAAGTTCTATTACCAGTTTAGCTGGAAGGTTTGCAGCTAGATGGGATGTCGAAATAAGACTTCAGGGTTGGAGGATAATGAGGACACTAATTTTATGGCTAACCACAAGACACGTTTTACAGTTAAACTTTGTAATTGCCAGGAAGACAATCATTCCAAAAATTCTCGTAATGCACTGGCACATTTTCCCATCACTATGTCATGTTAATTAATCATTGTAACAGGCAAATGTGCATAGATGCCAAAACTCAAGGCTTTGTACTGTGCACCAAAACATACAGCTGCCACTAATTCTGAAGAAACAAAAAAAAAAAACTATTAAAACTTGATCTTTTTTAACTTTTCAATTTGATTCAAAGCAAATTGGAGAGTTCCAATGTTTGCAAATATGATGAGGTGCTTTGGCTAAAATCATACAACAAATGTTACATATATCAGACACTGCATGACAGACCATGTTGTGAAGATGATTGCTTTGGACTGAGTGCCTTCCCCTTCGTCAGCCTGTACACGTCTGGACTGGAGGGCTGCATCTCCGAGATGCAGTTGCCATGGCGAGCGCTCGTCCTTCAATGTATTGTTTATTTCACACAAATGTTTAGTGTAAGAGAGAGCGGCTCTGCACTTCAGCAGCCTGGTGTGAAGTCTCCCTGTGCACACTCTCCTTGCCCTGCAGAGTGCTAACTCCAACAGCTGGGTCACTTATGTCTGGAAAGGGATCATCTTTAAATAAACTATTTTAGCTGCACCAGTGATAAAATGCCCCAGTTGTGTAGAAATTTTCCACCAGAGTCAAGGTCTTCAAAGGAGAGGCCTCGAATTACCATGTCAACCTGAGCTAGACGATGCTAGGCTTCTCTGTATACTGTGTGTGTGTGTTGTGTGTGTTGTGTGTGTGTGAGGTGCCAGGTCAGTGGTCGCCTTATAATAGAAATGACCTCTCAGGAATCTGTGAACCGCGGCTTATTGGTTAAAGGTGACATGGTTGCGTGGCAGGGTGGCAGAGGGGACATACATCAGAACAGTTTGCGAAGCGTGAAGACGTAATCACGTTTCACCTGTGACATGGTGTCATGTCCCAGATACAGGTGATGCCTGCTGTCTCCAGCTAAACATTTCTGTCAATACAGAACACAAATTGAAAGATGCTTTGAGGTAGTGAGGGGTCTGACATTTTAACTCAAAATGATTTGGAATCACTTTGGAAGAACATTTTCACTTTCCAACATACAATCATCCATATAATACCCCCAGTCCTCAATATAGATATTTTGTTTTATTTATTTAACCTTTATTTTACCAGGCAGGTCACTTAAGAACAAATTCTTGTTTACAAGGACGGCCTCTTGAGGGAAAGGGGAGGGGATCAAACAAAAACATTAACACCATTAACAACAGGCAATAAAACAAAAAGAGTGAGGGGAGCAAAGGGGAGAGGAAATTAAAAAATAGACTGGGCAGCAACCAGAATGCAACACAGTATAAAAGGGTAATAAACAACACAAATCATAGAATAGACACATATTACACTGACAGATGCAACCAGGCAAAATTAATTCTTAAAAAGTGGGAATAAGGACACAGAATGAAATATATTATCTGGAGCGAGTTTTCTTTTGTACATGTGGTAGAGGGAGGGTTTGCGTTCCAAATGAAAATAAGAATGTGGTTCTGACTGTGCTGCCCAGGCAAACAGCAGTTACTACTTTTGGTGTGTTTTAAAAGGTCAGAGGTTAAGCCAAGGGTTTAGACTTCATAACAACAGAAAGTTATAACTGCATTATAACTGCACTTCAGACATATTTCTACTACCCACGCTGTTATTGCTCGTTGGCTTTGTAGGGCAGTATGGGTCCCCAGAGCACTTTGGGGAGCAAATATCCTGGCTTTGCATCTATCATATATCTATATATAGTACAGAGGTGTATGCACCAATAAATTAAAATGTGCTACCAAAGTGAAATTTCATGTTAATGGTAAATGCAAGAGCTCAAATGAGAAAAAAACAATACTGAGTAATAGTGAATGAGTGTTAGAAGACTAATGGCTAATTATTTTGTTTATTTTGTTGTTCTGCACTTGATAAATGTCTGACCACACCCACACTATCATCACTGCTCCCTCCCTCCACCTAGTGGTCAAATGGATTTGAGCTGTGAGGCCCAGCAAAGCCATGATCAGTGCCAGAGTCAAAATGATCTCTCTTAATTCTTTCCCTTGATATTGAACTGTGGGTGCAACTGAAGACTGACTATTCAAGAATCGCAATTCGGTAAATGTAACCAAGTCAGTTTTGAGCATTACAGATTGTGGTTTGAGGAATAGTGGCTTTCCTGTTTTGGTTCTGTCTCCCAGCTCAGTTTGGTCCTGAAGGATATTACACATGACAGGATTCAGGGCTTTAGTCAAGACCGCTTTACTAGAGCGCAAGTCAATTCCAAGACCAGGTGCAGTCGAGTTTGAGTGAAGACCAGGTCCAAAGTTCGGTCAAGACCAAAATAGGCAATAAACAGTGTACATTTCTTTCCAAATGTAAAAATAATAATTAAGGAGTTTCTTAAGGGTCAACAGAGATGTAGATCATTCTGCAGGAACCCTATACTATACCCTTCAACATCCAGCTAGTAAAAGCATAGGACTAATCAATACATGGAAGTTTGAGGACCATTACATACTACACAGGAGTAATCCCTTAAATTGTTTGTAGTGCTCGGGAGAAAATAAACGAAGGTGAACCAGATGGAGAAAATTGTATCTTTGGCATTTATTAGAAAGGCTGGAAAAAGTCAAGTCAACATCCAATAATGGCAGAGACTGAGACAAGTCCGAGTCCGAATAGGTACAAGACCAAGACCGTACGACAGTCCTGCCAGGATAACTCTCAAAATGATAACCAAAAACTATTTCTAATCATATGTATATTAATGTGACAGAATTTAAAAATACCAAGAATTACATGGATTTTTTTTCACTATTGTATAGCTAATTAGCTAAAGCTGCTCCTCCAAATCCAACCCTGGTCTGATCTGGATGTTCCTGCAGCTGCTGCCACATGTCCTCGACTCTGGATGCTTTGGACTTGACCGCATGCTGTTTGACAGCCTTTCACCAGACCTGACCACCCCTCTTCTGTGGAGGATTAGCACAGCTCTTATGTCAATAGTGGCACTGCTGGAAAACACAAGAAATGAAAACCCGAGGCAAGAAAAAAAAACTTTACTTCAGCTGTAAGAACAGAGAACAATTTTACACACATTACAACACATTTTAACGCGGAACCGTCCCGGTCGATTAGACTGTAGAGAAGGGAGTCGGGCCTGTGGAGAGCAGCCTGACCCCTGGGTGCAGTAACAGGACAGGCCCTGCACCTTTTCACTCTGCAGGGACAGATTCCAGTTACTGAGCCTGGGGGACAGAAGACAGCGTGGCCTCTGACACCTTGTTGCCTGAAGAGGGAAATTATCGTTTTAGTGTTACTGTTATGACATTTCAACACTCTGTACACTAGGAAGAGAGAGGTAATACAAATTCAAAATGTTTTATAATAGTAAACCCAAACCTCAAGTAGTCTAGTTCCTCCTGTGGATTAGTCGGGTCCAGTGTTGGAGCTGCAGACAGCTGGAAGTGTTCTCCTGAGCGCGGTCAGCAGACTAACAAGGCAACTAAGCGCAACACCTGGGCTATACATTACCCTGCTTCTAATCCTCTATCAAGCATGGCCCCACCAAAATTACATATTAACCTGAGAAAAGCTCCTCGCCTCCCCTTCTCTGTCAAGCATCTGCTCTCCTGCAGTCCCCTCTGGGTCTGGTTTAACACATACTACTATTGTGTGTCCACAGTGAAAAGGTTCATATATAATCTTGCTCTGTAGAGAACACTGATCATGGGAAAAACTGCTGTCAATGCACCAGTGGAATCATTCATATAATTTGGATGCCTGATCAAAATGACTGTAGGAGTCAATGAGCCGCACAGATCCATTTTCTTCTTCTGTCATGTCGTGCAGTAAGGTTGCTTCTTTTGGATCAGCAACAACAGCCATTTATCAGCCACGTCCAACTTATTTGTGCAGTTGTGATTCACCCATGACACAAAACTGAGCAATGTTAGTGTGTGTGTGTGTGTGTGTGTGTGTCAGACAGAGAAGAGATTGAATATGACAGACTCCGTCAACACTGAAGTGGCGTCTCTGTGTTCCTCAGTAAACTTGTTGCATGCCTCAACTCACACTGAGTTTGCATGTGTGTGTGTGTGTGTGTGTGTGTGTGTGTGTGTGTGTGTGTGTGTGTGTGTGTGTGTGTGTGTGTGCACATGCACTTCATTATAGCTGCTCTCAGTCTCTAGTGAATCTTTACTGATTAATTAGAGGAAAAGTCTCTGTTTTATTAACAAGCCGAATGATGTAAGCAAGAGTGACACATCCACCCATATACAAAGGTACACACACACACACACACACACACACACACACACACACAAAATATAAGTCCAGTATGGACGGAGAGACTTGGTGTGGGAAGTAGACACCTGCTTAGTTGACCTTGTGAGTGTCAATAAATGTTGAAACACAAAACTCAAAAACACGGGCAGCCTGGAGCCAGATGCTTATTTTCCCAACATGACAGAAACTATCATTACGATATTCTACATTGAATATATACTTTCAAAACTTTGACTACTTTCAAAGTGTGCATTGCAATAGAGATTGTCCCTGCATACTATGTGACAGCTACAAGTAGATATCATATTTTGTTTTTTTAATAGGAATAACCTTTAGTTGCATTTGAAAAGAACACTTTCCAAAAAGGACATTTGCTTGGTTTTGGGGAATCTTCCCAATCTTCCTATTATGCATCTCAATAACTTTAACCAACTCAAGGCTTGTTGGCATAGTGCACAAATTGTCATCACATCTGTTTAGTCTCTGTTATATGTTAACTAAGACATTACAAAACAACTGAGAACCTAAAACAAAACTCCTATTGTCCAATCTGGCATATGCAGCTCATTTTGGCCACTTGCAAAAACTATTTTGCAGATATTTAAGAACAATAGCTTGAACTCATCACTTCTGGTGATTGTCCCCAAAGTGATGAGCAGAATATTCACATCGGAGCTGAGTTGGCTTTATCCATGGAAAACAACAGAAGAGTGCAGCTCTTCACTGTTTGAGATGAAAATAGTATCTACTAGTTGCAGCAAAACATTTTTATAATGACTACAGTGACTGTGTACAGTGGTTGCCAAGGGATTTCACCAACCTATTGTGCTGTTTTACAAAAACAAAAAACAATATTTACCCATTTTCTACTGGTAAATGTAATTGGGATGGATGCATATGAGGATCCACTTTAATGCCTCTAGTTGTTATTTCAAACTAAATATACCTGTATCAAAAAAAAAAAAAAAAAGAAGACTATAGAGCCATCTAGTGGTTCTGTATGGTAGAATAATTGAGGCATCTTTAAAAAAACAAAAAGAGGTCCATCTGTAATTCATAGATTTTTTCGACAGCTAAAATATTCTAATGATATGATTGATATGATGATAATGAATGATGATTTTAAAAAAATGGAAGGATAATTTTGTTAAACTGGTGCTAATCTATATATTAATTTGGTTGTGATGTTCATGAAAAACCCTTGAATTTTTTTGAATGTTTAAAACAATTTTTATATATGTTTTTATTGTACGTGGCAAACTGTTATTGTGTTGTTTTTATCAACATCTTGTTTTGTCTCACTGGTTTTTGTGCTTGTTTGTTTGTTTTCGTCCCCTTTCCCCCAATTCCCCATCAGGAGGCCTTTTATCTCTTGCCAGGCCATCGTTGTAAATAAGGATTAATTGTTAACTGACTTGCCAGGTTAAAACAAGGATAAATAATCTTTCCTTTTTGCAGAACATATTGACACACATTGTAACGGGCAACAGGACCCACATTGCACTTGAGTTGGGAGACAGAATGGTTGAACAAGATGAACAAGTCACTCCAGTGCTAAGAGAGAGTGCAAGATATACAATAGACAGCAGACAATACATATCACACTACTTATATACAATTGATATGTACATTCAGTTAAGTAGCGTGGCATACAGAATAATTACAGCTATAGAGGCTAGTATAGTGAGGGTCCAGTACTGACTGTGATTTGGTTCAGTGTGGTATGAGGTAGATACATCAGATATAACAAATGATAACAATTAGATAAGTTATGATCATTATGAAAGACAGGGTTGTGCAGATGTTAAATACTGATGGTTCACTTTAATGAACCATCACAATTTTAAGAACCACTTTAACCTCTAAAAGGTTCCTTGCGTCCGATTAAAGAAACTCCACCATACTATTTATTATATTTTGTGAAGTGCCCAGGCTAGGAGAGGAGATTGATAATTGGTATTATCACTTGCAGCTGCAGTCTGCATCCTCTCCCCACAACAAATACGAAAAGACACAAACATTTTATTACATTGGCTGTATTTTAATGATGCCTGGATAGGAGACACAAAGGGAAATTTGTATTGCATGATACAGCTCCATAATGAACTTATGTGATCAAAACATGTTTATGCTAAAATGTTCCATGACTCAGGACTCCAGCTGCATGTAAATGAAAAACAGAGACACTTCTTCCTATACTGCTGAGTTGGAAACTTTGGTTCTAATTGAGCCATTGAATTATATCAGATAACATATTGCTTTAAATAATACGTAATACTGTAGCCTTGTGTGACTTCGACAGTGGATTTCTGATATTGTTTAACAATTATGAAACAAAAATCTATATTTTACTTGTTTCTTATTTGAGTAAAGAAGCATAGGCCATAAAATGACAGGAAAAAAATCTACAGTTGATCAAACAAGTAGGTCCCCAGTGACTTTTTGGACATTTTGTTGAGAAATTTACAAGTTCTGTCCCTATATGCAAAAATACAGCATCTATCTTTTCTCGTCTGTACATCAACAGGGAACTTAAACAGGAAAAATTCACTGAAAAGTATTTTCATGGTGATGGAAGGGTGCTAATTTTTCTACATGAAACCCCAGCAATGGATTTTGAATGCCACCCATAAAATGAACTACATACTGTAATAGAGTATCCTGAGGTGAAGTACACACTATACATCCCAAACTCTATTTGAAAAGTATACTGTATAAGACAGCTGATGTCACATTTCTTCACATGAAAGGCAGAATTAGAATTAGAATAAATATGAAAGGAACATATAGTTAAAAATCCTTAACCCCATTTCTGTTGTCTGACAGCAGGCAACTTTCAGCAACAGCAGCAAACAGGCATCGGGTGAAAATCTTGATTAGGACACCTGTTACAAAATATTCAATTTTGTTTTGCCTCTCAAACACCATAAATACAGTTCACTGCTGATAGTCCCACAAGACATGGGAATATTATAAAGCAAGGTCTAATACATTCATTTTCTTATTTTCAGCTTCTGTTTTACAGCTAAGGATTATGCCTCTTGGGTTTTTTTATGCTGTTAAGAATAGATTGGGAGAATCAGCTATGTGACACAAACATGAGATGTAGACTGTATGTTGGTAAAAGTCACAAACAGTTTGTCTATTTGTGCAAACAAATAGTAGCAAAAGAAAATATCAATTCTATCCTTCTATCCTTTTATTCAACAAAATGTGCAAAAGTCAAGGCGGGTGAGTATTTTTTTTGTGTGACATTTGATGTCAGCAAAGCATTTTGGCTTTAAATATTTTAAACGATTTTGAAAGATACAGAAATATTGTTGTGCAGTTATGTTCAGTTATAAATCAAACCACTGTACACACTGCAAAATATAACTGAAACTGGCAAGAGTCATGGCATCAAAACCCTGACACACAAACTTCTACTGCATAATACATTCAAAGAAAAAAGTACAACTCAATTGAATAATGTCTGTGTGTAATAAAAAACTTCAAATACAAAACAAATCAATTTCCCAACTTCGCTGGCAAGAAGTGAGCAATAAAGACTCGTAGTACAAAACAATTCTACATAACATTATAAACTGCCGAACAATGGAAATAAAATGAATTCTAAAATTTGTGGCAAGAGTTGTGGCAAAAAGTAAACAAAATAATGATACATTGATCCAGAACATAATACTTCCAAGTAACGGCAAATGTACAAATCGGAACAAGTCAAAAACACAGCTGACAGTGCGCTGACAGCCTTGCTAACATTCATAATATTTGTAAATAGCCCAGCATTAGCCTACATCTGTTCAACATGTAACATCTTCAGTAATGTGTAGTGATGGATACAATGTCAAGTGGTCTCTGTAATGCAAAACCACTGAATACAAACTAAAATATGTGACATCTTTGAGAGCTTCATCGTGTGAATAAAATGAGAGAGGAGAGCAACACTAAAACATCCTTCTGCAGCCCTTTGAGAGCGGTGAAGTGAAACCTTTAGACTGCCGGCAGGTGTATGAAGGTGCGGCTTCCCTCGTCTTTTTAGGGTTCCACCACCGTAACGACTGATTTACTGGCAAACAGAGTGGTAGCGAGCGAGTCCAGCTTTTTCACTTGTCTTGATCTCCACCTACAATTGAAATCAAGTTGAATCAAGTTAGGTCATCGTCTCTTTTCGCTGCATTTATCTCAGTATGTGTGCGCGTGTGTCTGTGCATTTCCGTGCTCATGCACATACTCACACTCTGAACAGTGCCCACACACAGAGAGACAGTAGCAGCAGAGTGATTACGGCAACGGCGACATGCACACAGACAGTTATGACGTCCCATCCTGGGTCGGCACCAGTTACTTTCTCATCTATGACATACAGAGGGAACAGAGAATAGACATTGTGATGTTTTGGACCAGGAATGAGCCAGCTTAGATCTATCATCCTGAACCTATAGACAGATCCGTTGGTGGAAATAGGGAGGAGGAAGATGAATTTACCACCGCTCTGCAGTGACAAAGAGTGAAGGCAGGAACGTGTTACTCTGACTGCTGCTTGATTAAGCGATGGGAGGTAGGAGTTCAAGGAGCTTCTCTTACATTTTTCTTTCTCCCAAAGACAAATTACTTTTTCAACTTCAGTCAGCCGGATTCACATCAGCACATAAGTTTGTATGATCTTTATTCAGTTAAAACGAGCACCCTGTTGCCTAAGCCTTAGCAGAAGACGATCCATCATCCTGAGTCACAGCTGAACTGTCATATAGACAACGAAATGCAAAAAAGGCTTCAAAATACAAACATCAAACTGGGACTGCTGAAGACCAAGGGGACGTCTTGAAAGTAGGCTCAGTCATTTCTCTGCTCTGGCTTTTCTGCCACTAGAAGCGAAGAGAGATGCGCAGTGGGAATATGGACTCTGATTGGTCGGCTGACAGCCAATCGCGATGCTGGGCAACTTTGCCCCCCAAAAAACACAACATCAGGGTTACATCAGAGTTATTCAACCGTCTGTCATGTTTTCATTCCAACCAAAGACCACAGCAGCTGATTTCACTGACTAGATTCTCCTGTTTGGTTGAAGGTGTGCTAATCAGTGAAATCACCTGCTGTAGTGTTTGGTTGGAATGAAAATCTGAATACATTTGGCCCTCCGTGGCACGCGATCGAATACCCCTGATCTACACCAAGCCCAACACATAGAAGCACACCACCATAAGTAGCTCTCTAATGATACTTAAAAAACATACGCCTACATGCTCCTTGAGAGTTCATGTTCTTGTCAGAGTTCATGGTTTCCACAAATATTTGATGACGACATCAGTGTGATCCAGCTGGGCTTCCACCAAGTTGGAGTGCGATTCATGAAGACTTGTCTGTAAGATTTTGACTGTGCACCAAAAACTTGTTACAAGGTGCTTTACCTCTTGGTTTGACCATTGGAAATGTAAACATATGAATAACATGACTAACTATAGATCCTTCAGGAATGTATGATTAATTACCAATCCCTCAGCAATCGAAACTCATGACTTAATGAATATCGTAGTTGGAGTTTTTCAAATTTTGACAGCACAATTGGATATAACTATATATAATGAGAACACATGATACACATAATGTCGCCTAAACAAAATATTCAAACCTCAAACATTCCGATAACCAACTTATTTAAAAAAAAAAAAAACCCACAAACACAGAGGGTCATTCTAAACAAAAGATATTTTGCATCTCCAAATAGGAGGAACAACCCACAAAGATGGGTTGGACGGGGCCAAACAGTAAGACATGGAACACAAAATGGGAGGGGACTGGTGATTGACACCAGTCAAGCTCATTTGCATATTTTGGCAAATTATTAAACATTTTGGGGTCTTCCTTGTAATGGATACTACTGTACAGAGGCAAGGAAAGACTGGCCTTTTTATTGTAATGTTTTACAGTAAATTCTGGATAAATATACTGAAACAGCATTACCTGGGTGACATGTCCAATGACTCCAGTCGCTCCAAAAGCCTTTGTTAGCACAGTACTTATGCAACCTGGACCGGACCCTGAAGCAGTTTCTCTTCGTGTCAGAGATGGAGAGTAGAGTCAGGTTCATCTCCTTGGTTAAAATCTGCTGCTGTCAGTAACAAATGAAGTGAAGCGATCATTATTACTCATGCATATAAGAAACAAGCAAAGACAATGTTCATTCACCCCTGTTCATTACAGTAGATCGCTTTTTAACTTTTTGTGGTATTTCAACAGATGAGCTGAGTCCCAGTTCACAGAGCCTACAAGCTTTATAATAAAAAATATAAAAAACACCATTATTTTTTTTTTTTTTCCCCATAACCTTTACAACCTACATGTCTGCAAGTGCAGTGTGCAAGGCAATGCTGATTCCATTGCCTATTCCATTCAAATACAAACGGTATCATCTGCAACATTGCACAGGTAATTAATAATTAATAAACATTTAATAAACTCTAATTCTGTACGTTTTCAGAGGTTTTTCATCATCTTCTGTTAGGGCTACGTCTACCCCAAAATTATGATAGACAGGTAAAAATGAGGGATAACCATACATCATACACATACAAATGAACCCACTTTTTCATATATTTTTTATTTGACAAATTGATTATGGTGTTTTTTTGATGATTCAAGCAGTTTGTATAGGCTATTTAAACAAATACATTTGCTCATTTCTCCCGCCATATTATAACATTGTTATACAACACAATCGGTTAATATAGGTATCTTTTCAAGGCTGTAGTGGGCTAGAGCAAAAATAACAGTAGCATTCAAAACTAGACATCGCTGGGAATCCGTTGGTGCCAACGATGTTATGCTACCTAGCCGGGGAAGGCGACAAAAACACCTCCAAATCTATATAACATTGTTATAATCGGTTAATACTAGTCTTTTCGAGGATGGAGCGGGCTCAATTTTTAAGGTAGTGCAAAGATTATGGTGCCATTTGAAAGTCGATATCAAGAGGAATCCGTTGGAAACAATGTTATGCTAGCTAACTGGGAAAGGCGCTAAATACCAATCTAAGCTAAATTTGGTATTGGCTCATCATGCCTGCCAAGAAAAGAAGGAGCTCTTCAGATGAATCGGAGCAATCACATAAGCACCCTCCTCAAAACTGCATTTTACATGTAGTTGGCATTGATCATGGGTGCTTTACATCATTTAGTCATGTCAAAGAACCACCAACTGCTACTTTGGCAAAGCTTCATGATATTCGAAACAGAAGACTTTCTGAGCCTAAGGACTCAGTTCATTGCATGGCAGCGGCCTGTCAGTTAATCCCTGAAGGTCTTGAGGGTGTAGATTTAGGAACAACTGGCTATCACCATGGATGCTGTCAGTGCTTCATGAAAAACTTGGACCGTTTGAAAGGTACAGTCGACAGTTCAACTAAAGCGTCAGCATCACGATCTCCTCGAAAAATCTCTTCTGCAGGGTCGCTGTTCCAACCACAATGCATCTTCTGCGAAAAAGGTGAATTAAAAGTGTTTGGAAAAACCCAAGAAAGAGTAAAGTTTCCATCATGGAAAAACAGGCCAGCTGCTTGGAAGGAGGTTGAGCATCAAGCCCTAGCACTAGGATATAGCCGTCTGCATCGTGAGGTGAAAGGAAAAGATCTATTTGCCAGGAAAGCACACCACCCTTACTGTCGCAATTTGTTCAATACCAAATACAAAAATCATGTCCGTGCAAAGAGGCGAATTGATATCCGCAACTGTGACACAGAGCAGGCCCACAGGGCTGCTGCTCATCAGGAGGCATTCTCATCTGTAATCGATTTCATCAACAGCCATGTCATTGAGCAGAATGAGGTGGTGCAGTTTTCTACTTACTACTACCAAAGTGAACTCAGGTGATAAGGGCTTTGTCACATTCAATCTTGTCTACAATTCCAGCATTAAAGTCGAGGACGCTTTGTCCTATGCATACAAACTCGGCTCAAGGGACAAGTATAAGGATGTTGCTCTCCTTCTCCGAGGTGTGATCCTACAAGCCTTTAGCAAGTCCACGTCCCTACCTTGGCCGATGATCTCGACATCAAATCTGATGATGTCCTCCCTCCAGACCTGACCAAGTTTCTCAACACTGTTATTTCTAGTGAGGCAGCGGTTGGGGAAATATGTGCAAAGACGCATCGTCTCGTGCTGTCTATTGGCCAGGTAATACTTAATAAGACTTACTCCACATCATATAATGTTAATGATCATAATTAGTAGCCCTTTATCCATGCACTTATAATTCAAACACAACATCATAAAAGAACCTTACCTTAATATAATATACATTAAATGTTTACTTCAATTAAGATCAGTAATTAAAATTTATTGTAAATTATTATCTCTTGGCAATATTGTTCCAGGATCTTTGCCGTGCTGTGACAAATGGTGAGTGGAAGCTGCCAAAACACCTCCTCCTCTGCTGCACAGTCCGGCACCTGTATCGTATCAGGCAGCTGACCACTATACTCAACAGACTCAGCCATTCTGAGTCATATGACTTTGGCCTGGACTTGAGACGGCCATGGCCAAGGCCATTGATGAAATGTCAACTTACCTGACTCCTAAGATAATCACTGGTGAAGGTAATGATGTGTTTCACGTGGAATGGGATAACCTAAACAAAATCACCACCAATGTCCATGGACCCAACATTGTGAATAGTGCAGGTGGCATCATGGTTCAAGAGGTGAAACCTGGTTTCGAGACAGGGGCAGACGCTGCCTCTTTGTGACTGGACAAAGAATCGGTCACTCAAGGTGGATACCCCAAAAACCCTGCCTCCTCTGCATATGTGTTCATACCTCCAGCAGAGAATGACACAGTGTACAAGGCGTGTTTGATGGAGTATCATGTGTGGATCATGGTGCGGATGAAGGGAAGCAGTGGAAAGCAGCCGGTCCCTGCATTTGGTGGATTCATCTCTGCCACAGGAACCAAGCCTGCCAGGAAGTCATCCATTGATTATTTCACTCCAATCAACCAGCCATTCACAGAGTACTCTGTTATCCAGGAACTGCTGAGACAGTCTGAGGAAGCCACTGCTGAGGTTGGACTGAAATATGTCCTCAGCACATTTGACCTTGGTGGGTGCATGAAGGCACTTCCCCTCATATGGAAATTTCCAGAGAAGTACAAGTCACATGTAATCACTCCAGGCGCATTCCACACTGGGATGAATTACATGGGCATGGTAACTGGACACAAGTTCAGGGGTTCAGGCTATGCTGAGGTCATCCTGGAGGCTGGCCTGATCACCAGTGGCTGCTTGAACAGTGTTCTCAGTGGGAAGGCTTATGCGAAGGCACTGTTCTGCCTGAAGACTGTCTGTGAGGCGATGGAACGGCTGCTGATGGAAAAGTTTGTGCAGGAGGAAAGCATCCAGGTAGACAATGTAGTGTCCCTTCTAAACCTGGTCAAGTCCTGCAACCGAGAGCATCTTAACCTTGCTGTCCAGGACACCTCAACCCTCACCATCATCAACAAGTATATTGAGTTTGAGGACAAGGTGTGTGCCAATCACCTGGGCAAGACTGGTAACTTCTGGTTTGGCTTCATCAAACACGTCCGCCTCATCCTCATGCTCATCTACTCTGTGAAGACCAACAACCTCAAGCTCTTTCACAAGTGCAATGGGGAGATGGCTAATCTGTTCTTCGCATTTGATGGGCAGAACTACTCCAGGTAACTCATGTTTGGGTATAAAAACACATTTGTAAAAGACTGCCATGGTTAATTTTAGTACTTACTCTCTAACACATTGGTAATCCCTTGCTCCACAGGTACTTGGTCTGGTTAGAGGTGTTCCTTACCAACCTTGATCTGTCTCATCCTGGTGCGAAGGACCTTCTCGAGAAGGGTGGCATCTCAGTAGCACGCTCACTCATCCCTGGTGCACTCAGCACAGTGGACAAGACCATGGAGGAAACGTTCATGAAGTTTGCCAAGTCAGCAGGTGATTTTAACCAATAAATAATATCTTACCCTTTGCAGGTGGTCTAGGGGGACTGTTCTCCATGTTTGGTGCCTATCAGCGCTGGTGCCGCACCACATCTGCTCGCACCCAGTATTTTGAGAGGATGCTTGAGATGTGTGGACTCACTGATGACACTGATTGTCCTACTAAGGCAGGAAAGCATCGTGAGCTTGAGGCAGCTGAGGTCAAGAAAAGTGAGGATGCAGTGCAGAGAACACTCACTGCTATCTGAAACTTCATTGACACCTTCGCCATTACTGACAAAGATCACCTCTACAACATCGCATCTGGTGCTTATGTTTCCCTTGAGGTAGAGATTGATGTGGTGCGAGCCGACACAGTTGGCAAGGAAGCAAAGGAAGCATTCATCAGGGATCGCTTCCAAAATGGTATTCCTGCAGAGACCTTCTTTGAACCCATCAAGAAACAGAAGCTGAAAACAATGGAGGCCTCTAACAAGACCATCAAACTCACCTCCTCACAGGGAAAGGTATATACCAAATTACCAATTTCACTGATTTCATATCATACTCTTACATACATATACACATACTTTTAATATGACATTTCAAATAAACCTAAATGAGAAGTAAGACATTACTGTTCTATATTTTCAGCTCATCCAGTACAGCGAACAGAGCAACTTGGCCTTCATTCTTCTTGTCAAGTCACAGCTCCTGAATGAGCCTCTCAACCTTGATGAGCTGATGCGGTACTCCCTCACCCCTGTTCCTCCCAGCCTTGGCACTGCTGATGGGTTCTTTGCCAAAACAAATAAGGCCTCTATGCTGCACTTTTTGCTGGAAGACTCACCTGAGGAAGTTCCGAGGAAGTTCCCTACCCATGCCATCATGTTGCACATACATGATGGCATTGTTCCACGCACTCATGAATCTGCCAGAAACGTGTGGTGAAGTTTGCCTCCGGGTGCTGGACCAGATGGTTGCCAAAAAGAACTTTGTGTTCTCTACTGACTGCTATCATGCAAGGTCTATCAAGACACAGGAGAGATTGCGGCATGACTCATCTCAGAAATTCATCATGGGTGGCCCATCCACTAGGAAGCCTGCTGACTTCAAGCAGTTCCTAGCCAATGATGACAACAAGCAACAACTCTGCCAGCTACTTCTCCAGGTCTGGGGGAGCAAAGCTGCAGTGTCGACTCGAGAAGTGTGGAGTGGCGATTGTCATTGTGGAAGGAAAAGCACAACATCTGGACTCATCTCATGGTGAAGTAAGTACATACAATGTGGTAAGATTGAACAAATATTTCTTTACATATCGTATATCCTAAGAAACTCACAATGATGATTACACTTTACCACTGAATCTGCAATTAGATGTTTCATGTGTTTCAGGTGAGGATGCATGAGATCCATGAGTTGTCATCAGACCAAGAGGAGACAGACACCCGGGTGGTTCTATACCTGCACTACGCAGCCAGACAAGGTTACAAGTCAGCTGTGGTGAGGACTCCTGACAGTGACATATTTTTCATCTTGCTCCACCACTCACACTCCATCGGCCTCACGATCTTCCTCGATACTTGAACAGGCAAGTACCGCCAGATCAATGTCAATGTAACAGAGCTCGCCAAGTCACTGGAGCCTGAATACTGCACGACGCTGCTAGGGTTCTACATGTTTACAGGCAAGGACTGTACCAGTGCCTTCAAGGGTAAGGGCAAAGTGGCTCCCCTGAAGATGCTGCAGAAGAATCCAAAGTATCACAAGGCTTTTAGGTAAGTAATCGATGTTGCTGTATGCAATAACTTCAATTTGTGCTGTTTATAATCATTGAATTCTAGCTGAAATTTAAAACCATTTGTTACATTGTAAGAGAGCATATCCATGGATTTTTTATTTAGGCAACTTGGTGATGACTGGACGGTGAAACCAGAGGTGGTGGCAGATGTGGAGGCCTTCACCTGCCTTATGTATGGTCAGGCGCAGGAGAAGTCAGTAGATGTGGTGCGAGGAAAGATGCTCAGGAAGATGGTGGGAGATGATGACAAACTCACCACCAACAAGTCCAAAGTTGATCTGGCTCGCCTTCCACCATGTAGGAATAATCTAATTCCACATATTGGCCGGGTCAATTACAGACTGGCCAACTACAAGCGTGCCAACCAGCCTCAATTTTGGAGACCAAAGCCCTATGATGATGGCCAGGGATGGATGTTGACCGAGGGGGGTGTGCTGGAGCCATTGTGGTCATGTGGGCCCATCTTGCCTTCCTCCCTCATTGATTTGATTGAGGAAGTGTTTGAGGATGAGGATGGAAAAGAAGAGGACAATGACCTGGGAACAGACTATGACAAGCTCCTTGACGATTATAACAATTAGAATAGATGATACTAATAGTTTGATGATACTGATGTAGTAATAGTTTTTGTTTAATTTATGTATATAATTATAATTATTAACGATTAATCTGTTCCTGGCCTTAGCGTTGTTAGTATTTGGCATGATTTCAAATGTCATGCATTTTGAGGCTGATAAATGCTCTGAATCATCAGAATAATAATCTCAAGCACTCTGTTAAATTAATATTATATGAAAAAGTGGGTTCATTTGTATGTGTATGATGTATGGTTTAAGAGTTATGGTTAGCCCTCATTTTTACCTGTCTATCATAATTTTGGGGTAGACGTAGCCCTAACAGTGTCCCTGACTTTATCTTTTAGGCTACAGCAACATATTATCAATCAAATGAAAGCTTAGAATATTGGGCAATTTTCTATAGCCATTAAAGGGCTGATGTTTTTCACCAAATACCTACAAATTGGGAAGATTTACTAAAGGTCATCTATTGTTAAATATTGT
This sequence comes from Centroberyx gerrardi, assembly GCF_048128805.1. Taxonomy (NCBI): domain Eukaryota; kingdom Metazoa; phylum Chordata; class Actinopteri; order Beryciformes; family Berycidae; genus Centroberyx; species Centroberyx gerrardi. Next base: position 16,809,676 of record NC_136007.1, read on the forward strand.
TTTGGCAGAATTTTGCAATAAAAAGCCATTTAAGCACAGATAGACATTTCAAATCATTAAAATAACCATTTCAATCGATTCCTCATGCTTACATTATCCAAAAAATTGGGTTCATTGGTCTTTGTACAATATACGGTTCAAAAGTTGTGGATATATTTGATTTTTAACTGTCGCGATATGTTGTGTTTGACAAAAATCAAAATGGCCGCCAAATCAACCCCTTCGGAATTTTTTTTGCAATGGGAACATCCAGATTTGTTTACTAGACACCTTCAGGGTTGCAAAAATATAGGTTTCATTTAGAATTCCACCGGGTGCATGGGGACCCCCTCTTCCTACTAGACTAGTTAGCCTGGAAGCCAGACTCACTCACTCACTGAGTCACTGAGTCACTCAGTCACTCGCCGAGTCACTCACTCACTGAGTCACTGAGTCACTGAGTCACTCAGTCACTCGCCGAGTCACTCACTCACTGAGTCACTGAGTCACTCAGTCACTCAGTCACTCACTGAGTCACTCAGTCACTCACTCAACAGCCCGTTCGTTTATTTGGCCTATACTATTTGTTTTAATTTAGTTATTTGTAGCGTTTCCTAATTTTATAATGTTACAAAGATCCACAAGCGATGAACGAGAAACAAATGCACTTGTTCTTCTAATCTACAAGCACAGTTCTCATTTGGCTACGTACACACTGCAACTAAATACGGTTGTCACTCCTCATTCGTTGCTTAATCCTGTTAGGCTCACATTACATCGTTCACAACTCTCCTAAGTGTACTGTATACATAGAGTGGAGCCAACCCACTCTTTCGACACTCATTCACCAAAAGTCTTCCCTCTCTCACCCGCGCATAAAGGCCAACTGAATCAAATGAACCAAAGAATCAATTGAGCGAAACTTTTGTTTTTTTTGTTTTGTTGTTATATATTGTAGTATAATGCACATACTTCACATATTTTTATTTGCACATATTTTTATAATGCACATACGGTACTTTACATATTTTTATTTTATTGTAGTATAATGCACATATTCTACATATTTTTATATTTATTTTCTTATTTCTATTTTTCTTATAATTTCTCTATGCCTATATATATTTCTGTGAGCAACTGCAACGAAACCTAATTTCCCCTCGGGGCTCAATAAAGTATTTCTGATTCTGATTCTGATTTTCACTCAGTGCGGGTTATAAGATAAACATTGTGTCCTGGATCCCTGACTCCATGGCTAGATATCCAGGTGAATGTTCAAACATGCTATTGTCAATCTCTGTTCACAATGCATACAATCTAAGATGACAATCAGGTGATACAGGTATTATGGCAACTTCTGCACTGTGCTAACAGCCTAGCCCAGTTACCTGCATGCTCTGCACTGGTTTTATCATGTCATGCATCTGTTCAAGACCAAATCTGCGTTATCAATTTTAAAGGTTTAGAAGTTGAAAAGGTTATGGGAAATTACACAACCTTTGCACTACAAGGCATCTTGGAAACAGGGCTCTGGTCAGTATAATGAGCATGTTAGCAAGTAGAAAAACACAAGACCTAAGTTACTTTCAGTTAGCCGTACCGTTAAGTTGTTCCCATCAGGTCCCTCTTGGTTGCGTTCCACTTCCCATTCGAGGCAGTGCTTGGGAACCCTCCCAACAGGACACTCCCAGTGAAGCTCCAGCTGCCTGTCTGGACCCGCTTGCAGATGCAGTGTCTCTGTGACTGCAGGCTTCACTACACATACATATATAAAAAAGTGTTTACTTTCTTCTTCAGGTTTCAATAGCAGACAGCAGGGCTATGTGAGGGTCGGGAGATGGGGGTCTTGTCCATTACACCATCACTGAGCACTTCATTGTGCTTAATTGAGTGTGCACAGCAAGGTTGTATTGTCAAGATAAAGATATATGCAGCTTGGGAACTAAAACATTAGGATCCATCAAGGTACTCTGTATGCTAGGTTAAGTCAACAAGAAACAAACATGCATGTACCGTGGTTTTGGATTTGCAGGGAGATGAATGCTGGTTTCAGTGGTCCCCCAGGAGAGGAGCCATTCACACAGAAGTTGATATCAATGAAATCAAGGAGAGATTTCCGTGTGAAGTTGCAGCCGCTCCTAACTCCATTAGCAATGATATATTTTGGGCATTCCTTGGTCTGTTCAAGTTGCTTGTGCCTGGGGAAGTACCACACCCAAAATCTTAAATAAATTAACATTTCTTCAATGCAAAAACACGTCTGATGATTGACTTGAGTGGAATGTTGTTTGTTTTCGGATGTCTCTATGTATTTGTTTGTGGTTTCAATTTCGGATTCATTTCAGCTATACTTTTTAGGCAGGTTTACTAATTTGGGTCCAGCTTGTATTTTTAGTATCTACTGTATTTTCAGGGTCAGGTTGCCAAGTAGCTTTCATGTGTATTTAATGTACACAAGTAATATTGGAGAAGCACGAGTGCGAAAATTGTTTTTAATCGCCAGTTTGTGGTGGCGGCAGGATAAATCAAATTAAATTACTCGCATGGACTGAAATCTGACTCATGACTATTAGTTGCAGGTTATCTGTCTTTGTCCCAGCTCAACTCTCTTCTCTTCTCTTGAAAACAATCCATTATGGTTTTGATTTTAATTTTAAAGTGTGGTTTGGAGGTTAAAGAGAGAAGAAGAGAAGAGAAGAGAAGAGAAGAGAAGAGAAGAGAAGAGAAGAAAAGAGAAGAGTCTTGAGTCGTGTCAGTTTTCCATATGCTTTATATTTTACTTCTTGTCCTTAATTAGTGCAATATGTTGGTTTTCTTGTCTTGTTCTGATTTATTTATCAATCCAGGTACATGACATACCAGAAATAGAGACGTTGGTGTGAGTTGGCCGGCTGCTTTGGGCCTCTTTCCCAATTGCACTGTATGTATTCCATCTTATGGAACACACAGACAAAATCCTGGACCTTGGTGCCCGCCAGGCCTAGAGATAATTCAAGAGAGGTGAACAAAAAACAATCAATGTCAATCTAAGAATCTGTTCAAACCAGCACAGATTACAGGAATATTTCACTTGGAGAGAACATTTTAACTTTTCTACAACAAATCTATAAGTCTCCTGGTTAAAGATGAATAAAGTTTCATCACAACACAATAGATGTTTCTCCTTTCTCTTGCCACTCTCATCAAATGCAAATGTCTTTTGGAATCCCCTCTTGCTTGGACGGTGTCGTGGTGGGAAGATGGACATCACCATGTCAATCTGGTAAGCTATCGTCTGTTTTACAAGGTCTAAACCTTCTTCTGCAGGTCAGCAAGCAACGTGAGGCCTAACTAGACGCGCTGAAGTTGATCTTTTTTGTACCATTGGCTTCATCGTTTCTGTGCTCACAGCCCAAGTAGCTATTAATGTGAAAATTTACCATCTCACTGGAAAATGTATTGCTTTTCCAAAAAATCACTTAAACCTGGGCAACAAGTAGAGTGGCTGAATGCATTTTTGAATACCTGAAAACACTTATATTCCAACTATTGTGGAATAAAACTGTTACCTTTTGACTGTTTAAGTGTCAGTGTTATTAAGTTAAGTGTCTGTGTTATTGTTGTCTATCTTTCATTGCTGTCACCTCTTTCCCTACTGGTCTCTTATCACTGTCACCACAGGCTTAAAGAGTATAGTAGGCCAAGACTGCCTTCTGAGTAACTCACCAGTGCTGTCAGGTTTCTGGACCAGCTCGGTGTAGCGCGCACTCTTGACCTCGGAGCCGCTGCTGCAGGATCCTCTCAGTAAGGTGTACACTCTCACTTCAACTGCTTTCCCCAGGTCAAACTGGGCACTGTATGTCCTCTTAGTAGTCCTGATAGCCTAGCAACCCAAAAACATTATCCTGTCATTCAGAGGTTATGGCTTTGGTATTTAGGCGAGTTCACATTGTTCTAACCGCCAGACAGAGACAGAGGAGTCACAAGCTGGAATTTCCGCGAGATATGTCCTTCTGGCAAAATTTGGTGAAGTTCCTGTGCTTCCCTACTTGTATTCAAAGCTGATGTTTTCCCTCAGTTAATCCTGTTAAAAAAAATCAATTCATGCAACCACACATGCAATATCACTTTTTTTAAGTTATTTGCCATGACATTTGTGAACAAATTCTAGTAAGATGGCTCTGGCTCCCATGGCTTTTTTGGACTAAAAGTACATTCAACTCTAAACTATGTCTTTAAGAATTAATGGGCCTCCAAAATGCAAAGTAAGAAATTAAAGCCATATGACCTTAGTCTCTTCCCAACAAAACAATTTTAAGGGACAATAAAAATCAGTGTTGTGCTAACAGGAGCAAACAACCTTACTGGATCACTTGAGGATATGGCTACAGAACTGTATAAACATGGAGCAGAAAGATGAGAAAGTTTCCACTGGGCAATCACATTTTAGAGGTCATGACCATTGTACCACCCCTCTGTCTGTCTGTTTCTTCTTCTTTGCCTGTGTTCCTTCTTCTTTACAGGAGCCAGGTAGACAGAGCTGGGTGGGTCTGTATCTAGGGGGGTGGGAGCATCTAAGAGCCCCGGCTTTGTGCTCTCTTTGGGCAGCCTTGAATATCTGTTCATGGTTTCCACTTTATCTTTAATTTGACTCGTTGGTTTTCACGCTACACAACCCTCACACTTCACTTTCCATTCATCCACACATGCATTACACCACTGACTCCCCAAATCCTCACATTCTATGGTTTTTGACTTTGGTTAGAGCTTTGAGTTTGTGTGTGGACTCTCTCATTTGTTACGAGCCTGAGCCAAGTTTGCAACAGCTAAATCACAATAATTCCCGAAGACAGCAAGGAACAACCCCACTGCAGTTTGCACAGAACACTTAGTCTCCTTAGAAATCAGTGACTCCTTATGAGATCAACCAGGATACAGATGAGATGTAGCTCATTTATGAACTGGGGAGATTTCTGCAATTAAGGTTGAGATTATTTTATTTGGCCAATCTACACAAGGTAAGATGGGGTAAGGTAAGGAACATCCCTCCTAGTTAGAGTCACATAGAGTACACATACATCTCACCAGGTCAGAGCAGGGTTGGTTGCTGTTTGCTCAAGGGCACTGCAGAATACCAGCCATCCTCCACTCCTGGCTTGAATACAACCAACAACTTTTTGGCTCTTATTCCGGCCCTCCACCCCACGGCCAACCTGCTGCCCTGCTGCCTAAAGAGCGACTCAGATGGGTTACAAGTATTCGGTTTTCCTTGCTACTTATTTTCATTACTTGTACGATTCCATTGTTAAAAATGTGCTTTAATGTCCCACCACCATGATGCCTCTTGTTATCAATGGGAGATTATGAGGAAGCTTTTCCCCAAAACTCTGAAGAGATGGGCGAGCGCTGCCACTTACAGTCCATCTGTCCTGGTATGTGTTGAAGTACTCCAGCTGAAAGTACTGCTGGCAGTCTGTCATGTTCAGCAGGCTGGCTGCGGGGCTCCACTGGATCTGGAGAAGTCCGAGGTGACCTGGGTCAAATATCACAAGATCCTCTGGAGGATCCACTGCAAGTGGAAAAAATGCAGATAATGCAAGATAATTATATGGGAAACAAACTGTTAGAGACTTCCAACACCTGTTTCTTGTCAATACTGGCTCAACAGAAATGCTTTAGAGTCAGTCTGCCTCCAACTACAAAGTTACAAAGTCACATTCTTTGGCAACCAAACTCCCTGCAGACCAACACGTGAACTTTACTTTCAACAATTTGCGTGTTGACCCCAGAAATGTATGGCTGCCTAATTAAGATCATATAGTGCAGAGATTTATTATGCTCACTTCTAAATTGTGATTAATTTTAAAATTGTTTTCCCAGTCCAAATGAATCGCGGCTACCAGTGAAACGGGAAAACACCTTGGATTTTCCGTCAAGCGTTTAATTAACACGTCAGCGACGAACAAAACCCGAGACCGCCGGTGTAGCATGCGATGGATAATGAATCAGGAAAAACAAATCTGAACCAACCTGTAATTTCAGTGAATTGCATGCATTGGCTCCAGTTTAGCAAGAAGAGCATCAGTGCAGCTCCTCTAGTCAACCAGGTTTTGCCTGCCATCGCTCTGTATGGAAGTCAATAAGATGAATGATGGCCGTTGTAATCTTGAAACAACACTGAATAAAACACTGATAAATCAAATAATGTATAAATCATCAGCGTGTATGAGTGATCGAGGGTTTAAATTACGAGGTGATCAATATAATGCAGAAATTTTAACTAGCCATATTCACACAAGACACCTTAACTCATAGTGTTTTCTCTGTTGTGTGTGTCAAAAAACACAACAATCTACCATCTTACCTTATTATGTCTACAAAATGCATTCAGAATTCCTTGTTCTATGCTACAAAATGTAAAATAAATACTGGATCAAAGGATGTCATCCATAAAAAAAAAAAAAAAAGATTTTGAAAGATACCATAAGACGAGGATACTTACATGAATGGTGAGTGAGGGTTTCCCTGTGCAGACTTCCGAAAGGCAGAGTGTAATGCTGTCAGACTGCGGCTGGGTGGCTGAGCCGTTTGTCTGCTGCTCAGAAGAAGCTGCTGAAGCCACAGTCCAATAACCTCCTGCCCCTCATGCAGCCTACCTGGAAATCAGTGTTTAGGAGGGAGCCCGGCTTCCAAGTAGTCGGGAAACGGTTGAGTAATGACATCCCGTATCCGCACTTTTTTTTTTGGGGGGGGGGGGGGAGACAAATCCATGACATTGACACAAGGGCATATAGCTGTGACACAATTGGTATTTTCTTTGGACAGTCCACTGTTGATGCTCAACTATCAGGTGACAAAAATGTTCAACAAATTGACACTTGGCTATATTTGCTGCGTCTCCACAGACTCTGTAAACCCCCTGACTGCAAACTAACCCCAATCCAACCCATATGATTAACCCTAACCCAGGCACTGGATATCTGCAGGATCTTTTTCACACTATTGTATCACCTGAAACTAGACTTTTAGTGACGCATATAGTCACTTGATAGTAAGATGAGTATCAGTCCTGACAGACACCCCACAGTGATAGTCAAACTCCTGATTCCTGAACTAGCTTATCCACCTTATCCTACAGCAGTGGACTGTCCAAATCATAACTGTAACACTAGCCTATACCAACATGACTAATAATAACACACTTTATTTGTATAGCACCTTTCATACAAAAAAGTAGCCCGAAGTGCTTCACATAATAGCCTAATACATATAAAACAGGAAATTAAATAAACCCAAGTAATAAAATAGAATCAATAAAATAAGTTATGAAGACTAAAAGAATGAGGAAATAGAGGAGTATGAACATAAAAGCCCGTGTAAACTATATGGAACAACCTTAATTAAAAGCCAGATTAAAACAATATGTCTGTAACTTTTTCTTGAAAGGGATATTGCTCATAGTTTAGGTGCGTAAAAACAGATGGCGGCTTCATCAGTGTTCATGTGTAAAACCTTTGGAAAAAAGCAGTGAGCTGGCATGGACATAAAATGATAAACAAGCTTTGATGATTGAAGATGTCAAGTCATTTAGTGCTTTATAGACTATTAAAATGACTTGAAAATCGATTCTAAAGGACACAGGCAGCCAGTGTAGTGGCATGTGTTAAAATTCTTGCATCTAGCATTCTGAATTATTTGTAATTTATCTATGGATTCAACTAGTGTGAATTAAGTGTGACCACAAAAGTTGCCATAACTGTCACAGGCTTGCCCAACAATCAGGAAACCTGGTGTTGAGTAGAAGCAAGGAAGCAATTAAACCAATTAAGGTGACCAGAATGGATACCAGAAATATCAGTGTAACTGCCTCACATTGTCAGTTAAGTTTATAGTTTTGGCACCTTGCTATTTTTTTTTTTGTTCCTAGCAATAATATAGTAGTCCTAGAGGCGGAACTAATCTTTGCCGCTCCAGCGTTCCTCACGCAATTAAAAATGAACCTTGCTAGCTAGCGATGTGGCAAAAAGCCCAAAAAAGAAGAATGGCATAAGAGCTTAATTATCAAGCATATACGCTCATATATACAGTATATACTAACCTAGAAGAAAGAAGCAAGATTTAGCCCCTCTTAGTAGTAAGCAGCCTACAAGGTATGTTTGAGTTTAAGTTAATTACCTGTTGTATAGCTGTAGGGGAATTAAGAATTGTGAATACAAGACATACATACATGCATTTCATTTATTGTCCTTTTTATTTTCTCTTTCAACCCAGTTCTCACGGGTTGGTCCGATATAGGAATAAAGCCCCGTTTTTTAACCATGACCTCGTGCATCGTGTCTATTACTGGAGGGAGCTACAATCAGAAATATCAGTATTGAAGAATAACTAAAAAACTAAAAAAAAAAATAAAAAAAAAAGCTTGTTTTTGATTGGTGCATGTGGGTGTGGTCTAGCCAAACACCAAACTCAAGGTGGGTTTGCACTATCAGTATAGAAGCACTTTCCATCTCTGCTCTGAAGGGCTTTATGCCTGGCTGGTCACCCAGACCGCTATGTTGCTACATCGTGAGCATTCAACTGCAGGATGTTTTCGTTTCCCTTTCCTTGGAATTTGGTGCTTTGGGGGATTATCCCCATTCATGTCTCATTCACGCTCATATCACATTCTGTGTACATTCTCCTAGTTTCACTCTGCTTTGTATTGTGCAAGCTGAACCCTGATGTCAGTTATTGAATATTGGCACAGTAGTGACAGTAATCAAATTCATGAGCTGACACATTTCCTCAGTAAAATGGCAGTAGTGTCAACAGACATTATGGAGTCACATCCAGCAAGGTGCGCCACTGGGCAGAGCTTGACATAGAGAGAGACACAGAGACACACAGAGTTGTAGAGAACTTGACTTTATTTTTTGTTAACCTTGTTTGTTTGATCTTTTTTTTTTAAGAAACTCCCTGGAATTTTTTACAGATGATATGTACAGAGGTTGGGCTTAAGTCGCTCAGTATTCTTGCATGCATTTCACTTTGTTTTTAAATACAAAAAGCTTATATACATACATCTGATTTCTTCTCGGCAGTGTCGTGTGTAGACATGACTCATTTCCTTTGATGAAATGACTGAATGATTAAAAAAATCCAAACCGCAGTGGTGACACATGGTGTCAGCACAGTCGAGTTGTTAAAATGAAAATTGAGGACAGGAAATTGCAGGGGGATTTGTCACATACACACACTGCTATTACAAAATGTAGGAATAAGTTAAACTATCTGTAGCAAATGACTTGCCAGTTTGACTCAATTATTACAAAACACTCTAGGCTTATATTTCCTAACAACTCAGTAACTCAAACAGTGGGTAATATTATATGTCATAGTAGACATTTTTGTAATCAAATGAAAGGAAGAAAACCCTCCTCACTGTTCTTGCTCAGCAACCCATAAATCTGTTTTGGTCCTCAGTTAACTGGCTCGCAGCAGACAGATGACAGATTGCTTCTGATCTGTGCAACAGAACGACAGAATCCTGCAGAATTGGATAGCACTATTCTTGAGGTAATACAATGTGTTGGAAAACACCCACAGAGGCAAACACATTCATTCATATTTAATTCAACATCAGCAATTACTTTTGATCAAAAGAAATTTAAAGTGGGACACGATGTTGAATGAAGGCTTGGCAATTGCTGTAAAACATATAATCAAGCTGTGCATAATCTATAATTTGGTGGAACATTGCACAGAACGTCTGGTTACTCTTGACGAAAAGTCCTGCAGGAGCAGGGTGTGTGTGATTTTCTTCATTTAGGCTTGACGTGATGTGTTGCAGTAAAAGCTTGAGCACTCCATTATCAATATGTCTTCAGAGTGCTGACAGTGGCCACAGTAATGTCTTTGCTCAATCACAGAAAGCCTGGATGGAATGTTGCCTTAGGTGTTTCACAGTAAAAATGATGAATGGTCGATATCATTTTCATGGCATGTGTTAATGTTCCATAGCACACAGATGAGATATGACAAGGTGCCATATGCAGGTGAGATAAGAATAAGGCGTGAGTGTAATGATAGGCACGGAAGAGAGTAACGGTAAATGAACGAAGGGATGAAAATAATAAAATGAAAGGAAATGGTCAAATGAAATTCACATGAAAAAGCATCAGAGGTATGAGTCACGCCAGAGGCTTACCGGTTACCATGGGCATATCTTTACCAAAATCTCGAGCCCTGTCTAGTGCCTCTGCCAAGCATGGTGCCTTTAAGCTGTGTGTGGCTGGCTATGAACAGCGCTCACGAAGACAAAGAGCTGTCGTGGTGCAAGATGTTCTTTTCAATGCCAGAGATGCTAGTTTAAATTCATGTCGTTTCTTGCCAATGAAGTCACCGTCAAAGGATAATACCAGCATTTCAGCACATAGGTCCTGTGTGATTCTTGCTTTGATAGGTGCTACTACTTCAGACCGTTCAGCATCTTTCCTCATGACTGAGAAATTCAAGCCATTTTGCCAGTTCTCCCTTACCACAAGCTTCATGTATATCTGAAAATGTACCTCAATCACCTTTAAAGCCACAAAAATAGCAAACAGTGTGTGGTACCACTTGTTTTCTGAACAGTTGCTCCAATGTGTTCTCACTTGTTCAGTGCCAGCATCATGTAAATGCAACCAAATTCAACTTCTAACCTCTAACCTGCTGTCATACTCAACTGTTCTCACCTATCCTACCACCTTGCTCACACTGGCACAAATCCCAGGCCATGAAGCAACTGAAAGCAAGTTATTTTCTGTGGAAAGTCCAAAGGGCGCAAGCTTCAGAGAGTGACAACAATGGCTCAGTGTTTCTCACATTGCCATGACACTGTAGCTTGTTTATATGTACAGTAACATACTATGAGAAAACTTTGGGCACCCAGGGGCATTTTTTGAAGTTATAATCTATCAGCTAGCCCTCCCAAGTTTGAATATGATCTTCAAACATCTAAAATCAACATAGAAAAAAGACTCAACAATTGGCATCCAAAGTTTGACAGAGCAAACTTGAGGTAGGTTACGAACCAGTTCAATTTCTTGGTAAAAAGAAAAATACAGTGTAATTATCTGTGATATAAAAGAGATCAGAGTTTGGGATCTTCTCTAATTCTGTCTTCACAGTCAGAGATTATATTAAGATTATAATGCTTCTGTGATACTACCTTGGCTGGGTGACTCTTATAGTTGCTCATTGTTCAGATAATCACAGTTTTGTTTTCAGGGATACTGTTTAACATGCGGCCCACTGTCCCGCATGATGTGCACTCTGTTCTCTTTTGGCCTCTCCAGTTTAGACTGACCAGACTGCTAATAGTACTGTGAATGTTGTTAAACTCACAGCTGCACTGGCTTTACACTGTTGTATTGATACACTGACCAGACTGATGACTGTGAATACTGTCAGCATGAGTGTTTTTATGTGTGCCCTGCAGCCGTGTATGATGCTGTGAGCGATGTGCACACTGTTGCACACTGAACCTTCCACACAATAAACGGTATGGCATTGTATTGTGTTAAGACAAAGTAATTAGGCTTGGAGACCTAAATGAACACAGTCTGTAATACTTTGGGATTCTCTGCATAAGAAATAGATGTGGCACGAGAGGTTGTGACCGTTTGTGTGTATTTTACACTCAGTGCATGTGAATTGGAAACACCGTTTTGTTTTGTTTCTCCGTGGCGTAAGTGCTTTGGAATTCCATGGCACAGAGAGAGTCAATACAGCACCTTGAGAGGGAGCGGTAGAGGATCTCAGAGGCTGTGTTAAGGCACAGTACATCAGGTTTTTAAGTCACGATGTTGTTTTCATCAAACATGGTGGTATCTGTAGGCTTTAACGGTGTTAAAGGGGCATTAAGTGTAATTTTGACTGCCCCATAGCACAAAAGGGTCATAATCTATCTGCGGGGGGGTTGTTGGTCAATACCAGTGACTCAGTGATTACCATGCCAGGTACGGAGTTTTCTGGGTTGGAAAATTTCAGTAAAGAGCACAAATTTACTCTGTCTTTCTAACAAAAACTCCCCACCCACTGGAATTTCAAAACAACCAATCCCTCCCCAATCTACTCGCATTTTTAGCTGCTCAAAGATGGAGGACGATGCCATGAGCAAGCGAATAATATCAGAAGACTTTTCAGCAAGAGTGCGAGAGACTTGTGTAGGAGGAGGCAAGCTCTGTTGAAACTGGTGAAATTCCTACTAGTCACCGGTAGCGGTTAATAAAGTTCAAAGATTAAAGCCCCTTTAAAGGTTCGTTTTCAGATACAATGTAACTGAAAAATGATAAACGAGATTCCGCAGTTTCAACACAGATAATTCTATAACTATTTTCTAGTCAGTTCTTCAGCTGAGCCAAAATTCGCTTTACTTCAATGCCAGCAATTTGTGCAAGTACAGTAGGTATACATTTTTTCAAATGTTGGAAATCTTATTTTGGGATGAAACTCTTCAAATATCTCAATTCTGAGGAAAGATGCAGAACAGTGAGGTATTTACTCCTATAAAGACCAAGAATATAGGAACCAAATAACAAGACTGGCATTGCCCTATAGAAACAAAAGCAATATATAAAATTGTACAGTTTAGAAACAAATCCTGCATTTATGCAAAACAGGAAAATTAGTTTCTGGCTATAGGGGATAGCAGTGAATTTTCACTAAGACAAACTTTGTCCAAGATCACACAGAAAACAAATGCGAGATCAGAAATTCAGTAGTACCGCCTTTTAAAGGATGATCAGGGTTGAGACACACACAAAGCAACAACACATAAATATAAAACAAATGAATAAATACATAAATAATTTCATTTCCCTGATATAATATATTGTATAAGAAATGATATACAGCAGGGTGGCCCGGCAGTCAGTGACGTCGTGTCCAACCCGTCCGTCGGTGCTGAAGTGTCTCACAGCGAGACACTGAACCCCTTTCTGATCCCACCAGTCACATTGGCATACATATACACATAGGAGTTCAATGTCTGTTTGTGTCTGGGGCTATTCAAAGCAACAAACTCAATTTACAAATTACTTTGTGTCTAACGTGGCAAACTGGTGCTCTAAATTCCAGAGGTCAAATGATAATCGGCAAATGACACTACTCGGAAGAAAGTTAAAAGCTTAAAAAAATTGAAAAGTTAGGGAAAAAAAGCCTATTTGTCGCAGTGAATTTTAAAAAAATGAAAGCCTGTACACTGATGTACAATGAAAGATGCTACAGCTCATGACCGCCGTGCTTTTGTCCAGTGCTCAAATGGCCACAGCTAAAGCACAAGTTGTCACAGTGGTCAAGTGTCGCCTCTACCGGTGACTGGAGGTTCTGACACAGTAAGAAAGGGATATTTGATCCATAATGCTTCAGTATTATGAGGCTGCGCGTGATCTGCAGCAGCTCAAACATACCAAAATCACACCGAAATGAGAGGCACGAACAGGCAGAATGCTGTCTCTAGTATAACTCGACCTCCTGCGAGACAATATCCACCCAAATCCTACTTATCATGCTTTTTTAGAAGTAAGCCTTGCCTTCAATAGTACTGGTAGCTGTGATTGCGCAAATGCAATACTTGGCAATAACTGAATGTGCCATGTTGATCAGTTTTGGCTGCTGCTCCCTACTAAGAAAGGAGGATATGGAAAAGATGTACAGCATGTGATAACAGAATGCTCTTATAAAAATAAGAAAATTTTCATGGGAAAAATATATTCCACCAAAAAAAAAATAAAAAAATGTAAATAAAAAAATGAACAAACTCAGGAGTTTAAGGACCACTTGAGTTCAGTCAATGGTTTGTGGCTGACTGGCCAGCATGCAGCTCAGTTCTCTAAAGTGAAAGAGTGAGTTACATGCCTTTTAAAATCTCTCTTCACTGCCGGTGTCTCCAACAGCAGCATGGACAGTCTGTCAGTATTGGCACTTGCAGGCTCAATACTCATTGAACATGGCGAGTGGCACGAACAGGTCTTCTTCTGGACCCGTGTTTTAGTCCATCACTCCTCGGCAAATCCAAACTGTGCAGCTCAGGTAACACACAGTCACATTGGTAGTCCACACACATACAGTATGACCCCAGTAACTAGGACAGAAACAAGTTAAAATGTGATGGACAGGAGGTGGGTAGCAGCTGACATCATATAAGGAGACGGGAGTATTTTGTCCTCCTGTCTCCTGATTCAGTCAGGCAGAAGCAGACTCCCTACTCCCGCGGCCGCCGGGGCCTCGCCCCTAGAGGCTCTCTGGTCCCTGGCGATGGGGTGTGGGATCGGGGCGGGGAGGGGGTGGCCGGATGACTGCGGGACGGATGCAACATTCAGGCTGGTGTCAAACAGCTGACAGTTGTGTGGGCTTACAAGGAGGCAGCTCCAGCAGAGCCTGGACGGTCACACCCACCTTCACCAGGCCACGCTCCTCCAGGATGTGGTGTGGCAGGCACAGCTTGTCCTGATTTGGCAGAGTAATCCTTTGTCAACACAACAGTCAGCTACCCAGAGAGTAATGGATGGTCACTTTCTGTTTTATAGCTACTTCTCTCTGTCAACATCTAAATCCAACTTTGGTTTTCAGACTATAGTTTGCTCCTGTGTCTGTTCAAGGATCAGTTCCAGTAGGTAGCGATTACAATTGCAGTTGTTACTTTTTTTGGGGCAGGCTTATAAATAAGGGCAGATTATGAATTTTCATTGTATTTCCCTTTTTTTCCCCCCTAGCTATGGGAAAAGGTTTCCATCTGTGGGGTGGGGGCACAGCTAAATTAATGTCTGAAATCAGCCTAGTGCGTGTGTTTGTCATAATTTCATTACAGTACAGTATTTCAGTGTTAAATTGATAATAAATAAATAATGTGCTGTTGATATTAATCGCAGATCATACAGTTTTCATAACAATAACAACAAAAAACATAACGCAAAGCACATTTACTATATTTCTTTCAAAGACAGATGTTAATCCCCCCTTGTGGTGAGAAACACAAACTGGCGAGCGTGCATGAGTGTGTGTGCTGAGTTTACCTGTGTGACGCCCAGCTTCTTACAAGCATCCAAGAAGTTCTCCACATTCCTGCGGCACTTAGCCATGCTAAGCTTTGGCTGGAAGCCAGAACATCAGTCATGTTAGCAATCACAAGCGGGAACACAAAACACAAGCTTGGATTATGTAGGCAGTGTTTACAACTATCCCTTATTAGTCTCTGTTGATGGAGAAGTGAAAAGCTCATTCCCTGTCATGAAGTGCTACTCTTCAAGAATCGATGCCTGTATACCCATTTTTAATATGCACCTCAAAATCCCAGTTTTTGGAGGTAAAGTCTGCTTACCACAGCGGGGGAGGGGACGTGGATGCTGGCAACAGACCGAGGACAAATGTGATTGGCTAGATGGCAAAGGACAACCCCGTCCATCAGAGCGGCTCCAACATCATCTGGGAGCAACACCTTCAGTCTGGACTCAATGTTCTGAAAACACATTGACAGGGACCCAATTACATCACTGTCCTCTTACAAACAATGCATATCTATCGCAATTCCCTAAAGTGTTTTCTCATATGGTGAGCCCTGTCTCCTAGGGCGGCACAATTACTAAAAAAAACATGAAAATCGCAATCTGAAGTACTTTAATTTCCAACTCCCATGAGGCTACAATTATCTAATCAGTGGTCGGTGCTCAAAATGGACTCATAAACATGGTATTCTGCTGCTGAGCCCAATTTCTGCTCTATAAATTCAATTGCACATTGTAAAAAGACAATGAAAAAGACAAGCAAATCTTAAGCAACATCACAGTTTTTGATTAAAAATGTTTCTTGTTTGCTCAAAAATAGAAAATATTGAAAAATCTGCATCTGTGTCCCTATGTGTCCTGTGTCCTGTGCAATATTCAGCAACATAATTGTAACATGATTATTTGTCTGTTTTGTGCAACCCTAGTTTGGACGGCACCACTTTGATGCTTTGGCTCCATACACTTATTACTTTAGAAATAAAGTTTCTTTCCTAATAAGTTTTTTCTTGCATGCATTGAAGTTCCAAGGTTGGTGGTGTGAGTAAGCTAGGCTAGGCTGTGTAGGTTAGGTAGCCTTGTTGTGCCTCTCCAACATGCTATTTTGTGTCTGTGCTTGTTTTGCCTCCTTGTCTTTTATTTTCTTGCATAATGTATTGCATCTCTTTGTTCTGTGAATGAATGTTTAGTTAGATCTAGGTAGGCTCATTCTTTGTAAATTCCTTTGAGGCATGCTTGTGATGAAGGGCTTTAAATAAATGAATTTGAACTTGGCTGCAAAAGAACTGAGACTGTAAATTTTGCATCTTGACACTGAGCAAACATTGATATATACACAACGCTCCTCTTTGTACTCTGGCCACTGAACACCCAG
The DNA here is from genome assembly GCF_048128805.1 of Centroberyx gerrardi. Taxonomy (NCBI): domain Eukaryota; kingdom Metazoa; phylum Chordata; class Actinopteri; order Beryciformes; family Berycidae; genus Centroberyx; species Centroberyx gerrardi. Next base: position 16,826,029 of record NC_136007.1, read on the forward strand.
TAGGTACAAAGCTGTTAAATGAGTGCAAGCAAGCAAAGGTCTGACTCACCACATCGGATCATATATCTTACAAATGATTTTGTAAGATTTGCAAGATTTGAATTTTATATTGAAAAATAAGAGAACATACCAATTACCCAGATCAGATCAGAGAACTCTCTGATTATAAAAGGGGCTTTGGGGTGCAAGGGTGCCAGCCTGGTTAGATTAGTCTTAAAGCTGGAACAATTTAAAGCTGCAATTCGTGCTTGCAACAGGTGATGAAGGGGGCTATTTGCTTGCACAGTGTTCTTTTTGAGGGTGTGTTTGATTTGCATAAATTTCTTAGTAAATAAGATGAAAATTGTGCTCTTAGCTCAAACAGTTGAGGCACAAAAAAATAAAATATGTGCAAACTGCCCTTGCAACCCAAACTTAGTGAATCTGGGTTTTAGACTCTTCTTTGCTTGCTGTCATTTAGCCAACCGTCTGCTCCATACTGCCTGGGGGTATTTCAGAGTGAATCGTGAGGCACAGCTAAATTCTCATCGAGATACATGAAAATAACACATCAAGCCTAATAATGTTTAACCTTGTTTAACCTCTTGAGCTGACCACAAAAAAATTGAATTTTGTGCCTTCAATGACATACCTCAAACAACTTTATCACTTTGTATACAGCAAATGCATATAGGCTATTTAGTATTGTTGGAAAAGAGAAATGCTGTCACCTTTGCCATGTGCTCAATTAACAGTTTGGTCTAAAAATGCATAAAATGCACAAGCGAAACATCAAATGCAATTCAAGTTTTAGTTTGTTGTTTGTGGTTTAGCACTTGCATATCAAAATTAGATTCAAAATTAAAACATGCAAATTAGTGCACACATACTGGAAATAATATAGCGCATGGAGCCATGCCCTTACTTGGAAGAACACTATTTATGCATAATTCACTGCGGCACATATTGACTCGTACCAAAAGAAAGGGGAGACAGTGAACTTTCATTTAATATGCAACACTTGTAACTCTGAACTGCAATTTGAGTTAATTATCACATTTAAATGTGCAAATAGTTACCCAAAATTGGACACTGACAGCTCTTTATCTCTTTGTTTTTATGCATTGTCTATAAATTTTTCCTTTTTAATCAAGCCTTTTTCCTTTGTGTTGCTTTTAATGATCTTTTCTGTTGGTTCATTTTATCTGTTTTTATGCACCTGCTTTTTACTCTGTAGCACTTTGAGATTTACTTGTAATGAAAAGTGCATTACAAATTAAATGTATTATTATTATTATTATTATTAGATGGTAGCTGGTTAACTGTACATGCTACAGTATATGGCTCAAAATGGCCTTGAATTAAAGCTGACTGTCTACATTTTAGCCTTAAATAACTGTCATTTCACAGGTTTTAGGAGTATGAAGCCAATGTCTCACTATAGTTCACTTATTTTGGAAGAATGTTTACAAATGTAGATTCATCACTTAAAAGTAAAAAGGTTTGATGCTGAATTCAATGTTAAAAACAAGTTACACCCAGAGGCCTTTTGAAATACAGATAGACATTGTTTGCATAATAAAGCAAGTGGCGACTCATCCGCTTGCTCTGTGGAACTCCAGACAAGAACATGCTCATACCAGTGTCACAGTATGATACAATCACAAGTGTCATTAGACTACCCACCAGTAATGATTTAGTCCTAATCAGAAAAACAGTGCAGCATGAAGTAACTGCCAAATCCTGAATGTGCCAAGTCTATTATCTGTGCTATAAATATTGTCGATAGCACGTATGAAGGGCTTTCTTCACACATGCATTCAGTTCTGAAGCATTCATGTATAGCTGAGTGAGAATGAATCATTTAGATGAATTACTGCCAAGTAATTCAAGTCTGTGCACTGTCTGGAAAATTATTCTGGGAAGTGCCTGTAATATAGGTGGAAAGCCTTAACAGCCTGGAAGGATGCCAGCAACCACCTGTGAGCGATCCTATTCACGCCTCTTTAGTGCATAAACATCGGATCTCAGGCAGGATCTGGCATGTATCAGGATTTTGGTCAGTGGACGAGGTGCTGTTTTGTTCACAAAAACAAAGGCATGAATAGGCTGTGAGGCTCCTGACCTGCCGCAAGAGTCCAATCTGTTCCATTTCCTCTCTCAAATGCTCCATCTTCCTCCTCATAGTGAAGCTGGGGTCTGTAGAGGCGTACTCCTGACGGCTTCCTCTGGTAAATGCTGAAATAATACAGAAAGCGCACAGATACTGTACAGTGAGATATGCAGAGGGAACCAAAAAGCTCTGGCCATCTGAGGTCTACTTCTGGTCCATGCTTTTATTTTCGTCTTGGACAGTTCAAGCTCAATATTTATGAAGACAAACAACTCTCTTCCAAAACCACAAACCACAGCACTAAGGCTGAACCCTTGACATTATCAGTGCGTACAGTCTGGAGCTGTATCTGGAGATTAGGTCAATTTTTCTGCTTCAAAAACGATAACCTTACTATAAAACAAAGCTCCTTTGTGCAGAAAAGGTGTAGAATAAATCTCTTACCAGAATTAAACCCTGTGATAAGAGCAGTAGAGTGTCTTTTTACAAAGATGGCTATGTGTGGAATAATCATGGTAATAATCTGTTGACTGATGTATTATTAAATGACTGAACTTCATTGTTTGTAATGTAATCTGAAAGTGAATTGTAGATGGACAACATGCATTCTAGGTTTTCATCATTGTACCTTTTGTTTGATCACTTTGTTTCCCTTACAGTGTGTTGCAAGCCTATGGACTGGGCACCAGTATGGTGTATGACGCTATAATGAAATTTAATCAAAACAAAACCCTCAACGTTTACAAGAAAGGGTATGAACGGTAAGTGACTGTTGGAGTTTAGCATACTGCACCTGCCTCCTTTATAATTTCCTATGAAACCAAGTGTAGAACAACGTATTCTCTCTTACAATGACGGGAAGGTTGTTATTGTTCTTCTGATCTGCTGATAAGTGGATTCCTGGGAAAATTCCCCTTTCACTCTCAACAAGGAAGACAATGTGAAGAGTACATCTCATTAATCAGGCAGCAACGGTGACCGTGTATTTGTTTATGAAATGAATGTTTTAAGGTCAGACACTGACGGGGAGTCAGGGCCACATATAGTTTGTCACAAATATCTATCAGTCGTATACGAGAGAGATCAAAGGGCAGCTCACACAGCAGCGTCTTTTTTTGTTTGTTTTCACTCATGCAATCCTGCCACTGAATTTCTGCAGCAGGTTGCATGATCCCTTGGCATTGTTTTCATGGGTGGCCATGAACGTTTTTTTGAAAAACCATAACTGAGAAAAAAATCGAATAAAATGTATTTGGACAAACTCCCAGCTATCCGTTTACTGAAACATTAGCTATCATACAGTTAAAGAGGTACAGGTAAAGAGAACGCACACACAGCGAGGTGCAGACCTGTGGTTGGCTAAGGTCTTTCATCAACTAAAAAAAAAATCTGTTGCATGAGTCTTCTCTGTTTTTGCTTTGTGCTTTAATCCATCACAAGTTTCATCTACATGGCCTTCATCCCAGTAGCACAGAGGAAAATGACTGGTGAACTATTTTAGGAAGTGATTACATTCTTCTGTACCACACTGATGAAGGCCATGTAGCCAAAACTGGTGATGGATTACAGCACAAAGCGGAACCAGAGAAGAGTTGTGCTAATTTAACAGTAGCTTATCAGTAACAGACAAAGGCTCATTCATGCCGCTATTCTTTGTCCTTGACTCCTAATCGAGGCGCTAACAAAAGCATTTACAGATCCGCAGTTCCTCAGAATCCTCCCTGACTTCCACTGAAAAGAGGGCTGGGTCAGACTCCACCTCAAATATTTTTGGCTTGCTGATAGACTTGTGTGATACACAAGGAGACACTGAAGAAAGGAGCCTTATGTTGAAATGCAAGCAGTGCCACAACTTTTAAGCAAGCTCTACCTTATCTCCTCTCTATTGGCACTAAGCAACCACACCAATATATTATATGAATATAATATATAAGTACAAATGTTACAAATTTATTTTCCTTAATATGACAACTGCATGGTAACAGAATAATAGACTAAAACTGATAGGGTCCTATGAAATCCATGCTAATCTTTCCCAGATTCCATTCCATTTTTTCCCATTTACAGGTTTTTCTGTTTAACTTTTCCTAGAGTTTTTTTTTTTTTTTACACCTTTTTACACTCATTGCTTGAATGCAGTTTTGTTGTCACAACATATATACTCAGGATAAGCATACAACACTTCTTCAGTGTTTCACCTTCAATGTTTATTATTTTAAAAAGTTCATCCAGAACAGGTCATGGACAGTTTGAAAGTGAAGTGTTTCTGCTGTAGTGTTTGTATTCCTGAATATCTGTCTGGCAGAGCAGAACATGCAGGCTAGAAGTGGAGCAAACGGGGAGCGCAGACATGTATCATTAATCCTCAGTGCAAAAGCAGAATGTGCATAGTCTTATGCTAATATGCACATATTCGACTCTACATGAATTGTCTCACAAACATGTATAGGTAGGTGTGTACACACATAGACACCATTTCCACAACAATTTTAAAAGATAATTATCGTGTGGTATTCCAACTCAGGTTTCCATGTTCCTAATTTTGGCAAAATGGAAAACACAAAGCCCTAAATTCACCATGTATTTGCCATCTGAGTAAACATAATAGCTTTACACACAATGGGCTTTACCTGATCGCGGCTTTAGTCCAAACACTGTCAGTGTCGTGCTGAAATCTGTGCTGCGCAAGCCCTCCTGAAGACAAAGCATATAATTAAATGACTGCAGAGTTTAGTGACAGCTTGTGACAGCTGACAATTGATGCTATTATTTTGACATTTATTACACTGGATGCATCCCACACTCACCTCACACTCGTCATTCCCACTTGAGTTTTTGCGAGCGCTCTGGCACTTGTACTGTAAGGAGAGGCAAAACAAATTCACTGTATGATTTGACTTGAAGTTTAACTTTTTTTCAAATCATGGCCTCCAATTGAATAGTCATTTGACCATAGACGCCCATGTGAGAGGATTTCTGTTGTTACCTATCCATATTTATAGATTTTACAGTGATGAGGGTGTGACCTATGATCGCTCGTTGTGCTATCTTTCATTAAATAAAATAACAGTAACATTATACATTATATTAACATTATAGACCTGGCTCAAGGATCTCAAGAATCCTTGCGCATACTTGGATCGCATCTTCATTGAAGTTGACATTTCTTGATGGCAATATGGGCAAAAATATGACAATGAAAGAGCCACATTAATAAAGGGGTTGTGTATTTGAATGTGTCAGGTTTATAAAAACCTAGATAGCTCTCCTTGCGGTCAGTACATTTCAGATTTCCATGAGAACACAAGCCACCTCCCCTGCTGACTCAATCATATATGACTCAGATGTATATGAGTCAGAGTGAGGAATAGCCTGAAAACAAGTCAGCATGCAGGATGAGGGGACTAGGCTAAAACTTCAGTGTCATGCTCTCTCCACCAGAGCATTTGCAGCGACTGATCTGTTGTTATTTTTCAGTCTTAAACTCACATTCCAACTGATGTGGTAAAGGGTCACAAGGAAACACTGCCAGTTGAAATGTGCAAGAGGCGTGTCTGTCTCATGTTATGTCAATCGCAAAGAATTTATTATAGGGTTATAGGGTGAGAATATATCCTCAACTTTTTGCTTCAACAACATGAATCAACACGACCTGTATGGGCCACACGGAGACATGTGTGTGCACGGTCACACCTTCAGATAGTCTTTTCTCAGGTACTTGTTCCTCCTGCGGTCCTCATTCTGGTTGAGGACAGGCGGGACCTCAGGCCACTTTGGCTCCGAATCCGACTGCTCCGTCTTCAGGCTGCCGTCGAAGGAGCAGGAAGAGGAAGGCTGGGGGAGCACATAGTTTAAAGTTCAGTCACTGACACTGTGTTTTTCATCCGTGAGGTCAGCATCCTTCAGAGAGAGAGCATCACAGGAAGAGTGGAAACAAACCCATGAACAAAGTGACTAACAGAGAAATGGAAGAAATGACTGTAATGAAGCACAGATAGACTTCTCACATGTGGAGCTCTGTGTGACTGCTATGAAGTGAAAGAGCAAAACACATTTTAATCCAAGTACCTGTCCGCTCAGCACTGACGCTCCGCTGCTGCCTTCATCCAGTGAAGCGCTGGGATAGAGACAGGGGGAAACATGAGATGCCTGTATTTGCCTTGTTACATTACATAATCTAGAGATAACATTAAGGACACAACATCGTCACGGCTAGTCAGAATTAGAGATTCAACTAGTGCTGAAACGATTAGTCGAGTTTGATAATCGATTAAGCATTTTAGTCATTTATCAATTACAAATATTGAACATTTGCTGGTTACAGCTTCACATTTGCTTGCTTTTTTTGGCTGCTGGTCAGACTAAGCAATTTCAAGACATCACTTTGGGTTCTGGTAGCTGGTGATGGGCATTTGTCATTATTTTTGACATTTTATAGACTAAATGATTAATCAATTAATTGAAAAAGTAATCGATAGATGAATTGATAACGAAAATAATAATTAGTTGCAGCTGTGTTTTTCATGTTTTTACTTGAAGGCTTGCATGAAAGCTTGAATTCCACTTCAATTGAAAGCTGGCATCCTGGGTAAATTCCATGACCCTTGAGCCCATGAAACCAATTTGAAATTGAAAACATGTTTTCCAAATTGCTTAGGCATCAATCAAGGATGGGAGGGGAGAGGGGTGGGTTTGAGGTTTTCATCACACAGCAGTGATATAACAATATCACAGTTCTGCCTCTTCCAACATTTTCCCTTTGAAAGATAGTCAAGAACAAAGCAGATACATCACTAGTTAGCCAGTCAACAATATCACATTCCCTCTACAGGGGCTGAGCTGCAGCTGTGTACCTCTCTACAGTGAAAGTTTGGGGTAGTTGAAATGCGAGGTAAATAAAAAGCAGTGCCTGTGGCAGTGGTACAGACCTACGGGTGGCCTGGGCTGGGGGCCGCTGTTTGCTGCTGGAGCTGCCAGAATGACTCAGGAACCTGCAGACAGAAAACAGGCTCAGCTTGGCTGTAACAACAAAGATATATTTTACATGCAGGCAAAAAATCCCATATTTCTAAACCTAAGATAATTGTTTCAACAACAGGATATTATCCTGCAATTAGAAATGCGAACTGGTTGGTAACCTTCCGATCACACTGCGTTATAATGTGCATGCTGTGACACATCCACACTCTGCATGGGATTTCTAGGTAAGAGCCTTTGTTTATGAAGAATGTTAGTCAGGAGCAACAGAGCTTAGAAGAGACAAACTTTTCATTCTGCAATTTAGACATTAGTTGTCTTCATGTTCACAGTGGAGCACTGCTCTTCACAACATTGTCCTTAGCTGCCCAGAGCACATCGTAGGGGACAATTACACACCTACGCACGTGGAAAATCACAACAAACCAATAAATAAATAAACCGGCCCATGGAAAAAGTGAGATCATTCTAATTATAAGCTGGGAAAGATTTCCCAAATGCATGCTCAAGCATGCAAGCACTTGCTGATTACTCATTGGTCAAGATGGGCAAAGAATCTTACTGGGAATGTGGTTTTCTGTACAAGCAAATACATGCTGAGGCACATACAGAGTGGTTCACCATCAGGTAAGATTCATGAACTGGAAATGAGAAAAAAAATCTCTCAAGGTCTATGGTATCAGTATATTCCACAAACACACCAATGGCTTGCTGTTTCAGAATGCCTTTGGTGTGTCTGATGACTAGTGGCTATCTACCCTCTCACTGCATCTTATATACTGTAACACACACAAACTGTCTGTGAATGATGAAAAAGAAAGTCTCTCCCTCTACCTGTGTGCTCGGCCAGTCACCCTCCGCCGGTGAATAAGACTCTCTGCTCTACATATTAAGGACCGTCGTCTAGAAGCCACACATCACGTGTGCAGCAGCCAAGTCCGGGGAGAAGCCAGGGAACAAGGGATGGACGGGGAAGGACAGGAGCGGGCAGAGACAAAGGGAAGTCAAGCCGACGAGAAATCAATTTGTTAGTGCAGAGCAGAGGTTAGAGAGCCAACATGGTGATGGTGATGGAGCGATATTAGGGGATGTAAGGGGAGGACTCTGTCTGTAGATTGAGAAGCAGAGAGTATAACCGCCAGCACAGGGGGATAAAAAACGCCAGAGAAGAGAAAGGGAACCACACACCTATTCTGCTGCTCCTGCTGCAGAAGCTGAACAGCGATCTTCCTCAGGTCCAGGACCTCCTTCAGCTCATCATCCTCTTCCTCAACTAGCTGCTCCTTATCAGAGCTGGAGGTTCAGAAACAGAGGTATTTACATTAGAAACTACAGACAGTTTCATTGTCAAGGTTATAACATGAGTTTAATCATTTGACTTTGGCATACAGAGATACAAGTCAGAATGCAAATGCTATCCACTAACCATGTGCAATGAATGGAGGGTGCACCTTGTAGTGCTGGTCAAAAAATAAAGCCTCTTATAAATCATAAATTAATCTCATTATATGCCCACATAATATTTATTTGTAGGCGAGGCCATGTAAATCAAGACGGCGCCTAATTCAGTAACACTTTGCAACACCAAATCCCCCAAATGATTGCAGATCATTTGAGGTGGCATAAAGACTGGTAGAATGGCTGCTATCATTGCTGCAAGACTGATTTTCTTGTGTGTGTGTGTGTGTGTGTGTGTGTGTGTGTGGGGAGGGGGTGGGGGTGGGGGGGGGGTAACAAACCCTCTTTTCGAGGGTTTGTTAGCACCACAATTTGATTTGTATACATTTCTTAGTGACTAATAATAACTCTATGCCTTTAGCTCAAGTAACAGTGGTGCAAAAAATGTGCAGACTGCCCTTGCAACACAGTATTAGAAAAGTTGTCTACCTGATATATTTCACTACAATCTCAAGTTGCAACAGTTTGTATTAATAATGATTTAAGCCTTAGTAACATAGACACAGTTAAATGAGTCATAACAACAAAGCCATGATGATGCATAAACTCACTTGATGGATAAACTCAGAACAACATACTCACCCCGACTCCTCTTTCCAGCTGTCTTTATCTTTGCTTTGGTGTGACATATTAAGAACCTTCTCCAGTTCCTGAAACACAGAGAAAATAATATTATTCTCTACCCATAAAACTTGCTTATTCCGTTGTCAAACTTTCCCAGATCAAGGACCAACAAATAGATGTTTTCTTCCCAAAGACCTCCCAAGAAATTCCTTTTAATTGACCTCATTTCAGAGAAAAATTTGCCCTCCAAATGGAGATGGCATTCTCCATCTCCATTCTCCCAATTTCCTGGAGAAAACTTAGTATGATGCGTCAATACGTATTTATACAGTATATAACGTGTATAGAAGGTTCATACCTTTATACAGGACACATGGCTGCTCTGCTGCCCGTCACCCTCTGACAGAGCAGGATCCTCGTCTGGGTTGGGCTCTATAAAGTCATAGAGATCCTGATCTGACGGGGGGAAGAAGCATCCGCGTTTGTCACATAAACTGTCACATTTCATACACTTCATACAGTAAACCCATGTCTTTGTTATTGCTTTCAGCATGAATATGTTATACTGATTTTAGGTAACCTTTGCAAGAATCCATCTTGGAGAGGAGTGAGAGGGCGTCTGCACGGACTTCTGAAACCTGAGAGTGCAGGCTGATGGTGTCGTCGTCTGAAGGCTGATGGAGGAAGAATGAGGAGTGAACTCTACGTTTGGTTCTGATTGGGGCGATTTCAATGCATTTTCCACTGCTGACCAACCTCCTTGTAATGTAGAAATCAGCTAATATTTTCGCATATCATCTGATTGTGATGATACTGATTGAAAACTATGGATAATTGAGCAAAATTGTTATTTTATATTGATCTTGTCGAAATGAATAAGATTGTGCAGCAACTGGAGTCAGTGGGTGTGGTGCTTTTGTTTATAATATATATCATTTATATAATATGTTGAAGAGTGGACTGACTTAAGCAAAAACTAATACTAGCTGGCTAGCAACAGCAGTTTGTATCAAAAAAAAACATTTCCAAATCCCACAATGCGTACTGTGATATGTATCTATCTTACAATGTCATATTGTGGTTAAGTATAAAATGCATTGTATGCATTGATGCCAAGCTACACTATTGCTTTATGGTTGATCTGATGACTTGTGTGTTTGAACTCTGACCTCAGTCGTTGACAGCCTCTTGTCACCATTGTCACTACCAATTCCAGAGTCAGGCCCGTGGTTCTTACTGGGATAAAAATCCTCCATGCTGGAAAGATGCAAAAGAAACAGCTGCTCATCAGGGTGTTTTTCTAACGGTGACTGATTAAATTAAGTTTACATGTGCAGTAATAGTACATGAATAAATGTAGGCAGTATGTAATAAAAAAGTATGAACATCAAGTTTGTGCAGAAATAATACATAAATGCACTATATGCTGTATATAATAAAAAGGTCTGAACAGAGTCTGAGCTGAAGTGATACGTGAGCAAGCGCATGCAGTATATAAAAATATGAAAACAAATATATTAACATCAGATTTGCAGGTGCAGAAGTAATACAAGAATAAATGTATGTCAAATTATGAAAGTGTTGTGTTGTGTCATGATGAAATATTCCATGTAAAGTGTGTTACTACCTGTCTGTGAGCGGCTGTGGAAGGCAACGTTTGCCAAGGGAGGGAAGGTCCAGGGAGTCCGGCTTCTTATCCATCCTACATGCCTGGATATTCAGGTACTTGAATATGTGCACTTTACCCTTGAGGCAAATCTGAAATACACAAATTCATACAAGGAGTTATCTAGAGTTTGAGTTCTCATAATCAATGACCAAAAACTGGGATACATTTATCCACTAGATGGCGCAACTGTTCTAAATTCATTAGGATGTGAGGGAACTGACAACTTGTCATCTCAACTCAAGCACATATGGAAAATCCAGGCAAACCATTTGTACTGCCTCTTTGGCTCCGCGCACATACATGCACACCATACACACCTTATCCATGCACACTCTCGTGAACATGTACACACACCTGTGCGGGTGGAGACTGCATAGGGTTGTTGTCTAAGATGATGTGCTGCAGTTGCCTGAGTTTCCTGTAGGCTGGAGGGATCTCTGTGATCTTATTGCAGGAAAAGTCAAGTCGGATGAGAGGCAGGTCAGCCAGCTCTGAATGGGTGGAAGAAGGGGTGAGAGAACGTGTAAGAAGTACATTAAGAGATTAAGCTTTTCAAAAGGAGCTTAGTGGTGAGTGGTGATGGATGGGGCAAAAGATGTTACACTATGTTGACCTGATGTGTGGGTCAGACTGACAGAACCCCGCCTGACTCGACTTGAAGCGTTTTACCTAAACTCAACCTGACTGGTAATCTATACGTCAGGGCTACCATAAAACAAATTCACAAATCTGGGTCAAACCCTACCAAAATACTGCCAGTCCACCTTGGACTTGCTTCGGGGTTGACCGACGCATTGCTAGTGCGACAATCTAAGCTGGACCGCACAAAGAAGACGCTGCAGAGGCGTTAATCTTGCTTGGCAGAGGAAATGTAGGCTTAATAAAAAGACAAGCACAATAAATTATGTGCCACCCCTAAAGGTCACACAGAGAGAACACAGAGAGGAGAGAGAGGAGAGAGAGTAGAGAGCGGCGGACGGACCCTCAGGCAGCATGTGAAGACAGTTCTTCCTGATGTTGAGTTCCCGTAAGGCGTGAAGCCTCCCCACCTGAGCGGGCAGCACCTGGATCTCATTGCAGCTGATGTCCTGCAGGGGGACGCAGAAAGGGGTGATTTAAGATAAACGTATAAGAGATGGTATTACACAAGCAACATAATATGCATAAGTTCATATGTATCTGCAATGTAGAAACCACACACACACACACAAATGCATACACACTGCTCACCAGTTCCATCAACTCTTTGGCCTTGCCGATCTCCTCTGGGATGGACACCAGCTTGTTGTTGCTCACAACCAGAACTTTGAGAGGGAGGTTGAACAGGTATTTTGGCAAAACTGATAGGAGATTTCGGCTATGGACAAAGACAAAATGTTGACATACAGTCAAAACAGTATACAAACTCTGTCCTCTGTGATGACAATGAAGATGACTTATGTTCTCTCTGTGTCTGACAGTCAGTATGTGACTAGTTTCAGCAAAAGAGGAAATGCCCCTCTTTCATGCGAGCGTCCCGGTCCTGTCAACTTACTGAAAGGGGAACAAGCACTTCTTCAGAGACATAACTAAACACGGTCACTTTCCTCAAAATGAATGCAATGAGGCACACAGACCAAAGTAACAGCGTAGTGTTAAGCAGTGACAGACCTGATATCGAGATAGGTCAGCATCTGCAGATTGATAATGGCTTCTGGGATGCATTTGATGCAGTTGTGGTAGAGGCTGAGCGACTCCAGGGGGGCGAACAGACACACTTCCGGGGGGATTTCTGTGAGACGGTTCTTGGACAGATCTGCAAGGAGAAAGAAGAACAGCAGATGAAATATGCGTACACTCTGAACATACAGATGACATGCAAAGTGTATTCTTTACAAGATCTGTGCACCATCCAGTATGTTTGGTTTAGGTATGAGACGCCAAACAAAGGCTCCATAGACTTTCAGACTTTGATTTGATCGATCAATATGCCTGAATGACTGAGTGATGGGAAGCGTGCCTTTTCCTCCAACACAGGTTTAAAATTACACTGGAGTCTTGGGCCTAAGGTTCAAGTGCTACTGGCACTGTAATATCTCAGTACTTCGAGTATCGATTTCACTGGGAGTGGCGCGGTAATGGCTCTAGATTTGTATGGATGGGTGAAAGTGTTGGACCTGGAACTCACTTTTGCACGTCTTTAGTTTTTTGCTGAAGCAACAGAAGGTATAATACCAAAAACAGGAGGTTCAGAGGTACGAATTGTAGGAGCTATCAAAGAGTGGTATGTTTTGTTTCCTATGCCCCTGGACAGTTCTGTTTGTATTAGGATGGGAATTACTTACAAGGGACATCTAGCTCTTTAATCTCATTGATCGTTTGATCGATTTTTTAATGCTCTCTATTAAAGCCTGAGTTACATTACACAAGGATGTTGCCATGTTATTAGCCCCTGTCAGTCATTTTCTTGTCAAAACTGCTCCATGATGCAGTGTGCTGACACTGTTAGTATAAACCTGACTATACCCAGTGCGCTCTGCTTTAGTACTAAAGCTTATCAGCTGCAAAATCACAGCCCTGCATTAATCAGCTAAGAGTATGTGCCTCCATTCCACAACATGAGAATATACAAATATAACTGTAATCCCTGTCCTGGTCAATGAGTCTGAGCCCAGCCTGCCATCTGCATAAAACCTTAGCTTCTTCTGATAAAATATTCAGAGAGAGAGAGAGAGAGAGAGAGAGTGAGAGAGAGAGAGAGAGAGAGAGAGAGAAGTATATGCATGTATCTTCTTCCAAATGGCTATTTTTAATGCCGGGATTAGGACAAAGTGGACAAATTACTGCCCCTAATAGAAGGAGTTTCTTAATTTTGATTTTGCATAAGCAAATCAAATATAACAATATGTATAAACATAAAATATAACAACAAATTCTATGTATTTGTAAATGCTAAATATACTGGTAATGTTATGTCACCCTAATTGTTTCATGTCTCTGCAATTTAATGTAGGATGAACATAATACTGTAGGCTAGGGGGTTAGTAAAGAGTGTTGATGTTATTAGATTAGCTAACACAGCAGCATCACAGGTCTACTACAACTTGAGGAGGACTGTAATATAATATGAACTACAGTAATCAGACAGAAAGAAAGTCACAATAAAGGGGGACACACAGGCAGTTCTCTCCTCAATTCAGATTTTGCCGATACTGTGACTACAGCAGAACTAAATGTAACGTATAATTGTGTCATAAATGTGTAAATTAATGCGACCAGGGATACAATAGGCACCGATGGACTGCAATACTGTATCACTCATGAACTCACTGTCCCCACCTACAGTCAGGCAGGCAGGGTGTCTACAGAGTAACGGCCTGCAGGAATGATGCATGCTCCAGGTGTGGCTACCTGGGAGACCAATGTGCCAACCATGGTGCCAACCCCTCAGGTACTGTAGGTACACACTACAAATACAGATTTGTGCACACACACACAGACACACACACACATAATAATAATAATGATAATATGAAACTCTAAATCCCTGTAGGGAAATTCTCTAAAGGCTGGAAAGTGAGTTTACTCAGATTTTTACTCAAAGCCCAAAAACTCAGCACCTGGTCAAGTAGCCTAATCATTGAGTCAATGGTATTGATCAACAGCCCTATCAAACCCCCACGGATATATTATGGTCATTTTGTGCAATGGGGCAGTAAGCATACGTAATGCCCCTTTAAGTGGATAGTAGTGCTTAAAGATGAAAGACTCAGCTACTGCCCAAAAAGGGGATACTGGCCCCCGCCCCCCAACCCTCAGTCGCTCCTTCAGCCAACAAACTGCACCCCTCCTGGGAGCGTCTTCCTCTGCAGTAGGGTCACTCTCAGTGGAAGATGGGTAGTAGCGGGTGGGGGTGGGGTTGGGGGGTGGGTGGGTGGGTGGGGGGACATGGTTTGCCACACTACATCATTCCCCCTCAGATCCCGCCCCTAACTGACTGCATGTATCACTTACACCTCCCATGAGACGGAGCTGCAAATGTAGATACAACAGGGCCGCCTGAGTGGCTGCGGTGAGCAGGAACACCAAACACGGTGACATCATTCTCAGAGCAATAACTAACTATTGCCACCTAACTGTCATTGCCTGGTGTTGTTTGAACAGTCTTGGGGCTGGGCGATAATTCAATATTGTCGCTTATCGTCTTTCAGTGGAATCATATCGTGATGATATGGTGATTTTGGGATATCGTGACGCACAATGCTCAGAATGATTTCATGCATTTCCATCCTCATTCTTAGTACAACTACGTCACACTGTACTGTTCCTCTGTGCTGCTGGACTCTCACCTCTGGCTGCAACCTACTGAATGTCATACGGCCTGAATACAAATACTCCACTAGTGTTGAGTGTATGTATGTGTGATAAATATAATCTACTGCCTATTGTATTTCCTGCACTGGTCTCTTGCACAGAATGCAAAGTCTTGGTGTTCCTGTGTCTGTATGTAGCTTTGACCACAAAGTTAGATGTAGATAATCCCTGCACTAATGTCACAAATTTCTGTATATTCATTGTATCTGGCTGATAAAGTGATTCTGATTCAGCCATACAAACAAGACTGTTAACGACTCCTGCTGGCCAGGAAACAGGCTAATTCCTATTGCAAAAGCCATTTGTTATCAATGTTCTGGCTTTTGTGTTGAGAAAAAAAGACCGTTTTACCACATTGGCTAGTTTCCATATATTCCCATAGCAACTACTACAGCACCACCGAGTCTAACTACCTAGTAGGAGGGGCAGTTGGTGATTTCTCATGCACATAGACGTGGTTTGGTCACTTCATTACAACACAATTATTATTATCATGATTATCATGATTATTATTACACTTTTTGTGAGTCTGTATTACAATAAACATAATTATTGTAGATAGATAAACACAAAAAGTCCAAGTTAAGTCACACTAGTCCCTCATGGTTGCTGAATCACTCAGCCCAATACAGATTCATGCACACTCATGCACATGCAGACAGACACACACAAACCCACACTATCTTTTTCTTTCTCTTTCTCTTTCTATCTGTCTGTCTCTCTCTCTATCTCTCTCTCTCTCTGTCTTCTAAGAAATAACCCCCTGACACAGACAGTATATGTAGAGATCTATTTATTTAAACAAGAAACATGAGGATACATGGGAACCCATGGGAACAATGAATGTAAAAGCAACCTAGCACTGCACAGAATTCACCTTCAGACACATATTGACGCAACAGCTGCAAATTGACGCACGTGTGTGTGTGTGTGCGTGTGTGTGTGTGTGTGTGTGTGTGTGCATGCGCACCCCTGTCTTCTGGATTATCTCTGGGTGACACGATAATTAGAGACCTATGTGAGGAGCTGCACAGCCCCTGATAAACACACAGAGCTTTCAATTATTCTGCCCCACCTAACCTGAAACTGAAACACTGCTATACCGCAATCCCATTATTACACGCAATTACATATAGCTAACAGCCTTTATTAAATAATTAAGCTATATGTGCATGGGTTTAATGGAAGCAAACACACAGTGACCCGCTGGTAAGAGGTTTCTGTTTACTGTGTGGGTCAATTAGCTCAAATTCAACTACTGATTCAACATCTTGCATCAGTAGTTTCTATTGAAACAGAGTATTTGTTTTAGGTATCTTTACAACTGCCAACAGAAAAATGATATCTTTTACATACACACGCACACACACACACACACACACACACAGGAGACATCCTTTGGTGCTACTTCTCTGTGTTGAGATATGCTGCATGAATCATGACTACTTTGACACACAAGGAAGCGTCTTCTTCCTCATCTTAAAAATAGACTATATATCTACACACACATATAGTACACCGTCATCCCCATTCAGCGAGGTTACAACATGGGGGTGTTGAGGTGAGCAAAACTGTGCATGTGTGTGTGTGTGTGTGTGTGTAAATAGCCTTTCATCTCTGACAAGCCTGACCAACAACAGAGCAGACAGACCCCGCTCTGTGGCTCGGATCTAAGCAAGACAGCAGCCAGTAAGCAGAAGTGAGAGCCAGACTACGAGGCAGAACCACCGTCAGCGACACAAAGACAGGCGAGGGAAAAGGTTCAGAGAGGTTCAGGGAAACAGAAACGACCGCATGGGGAAAGACCAAAGCTGGGGGTCACAGGCTATACCCGTTTCCCATTAGGAGTAAATTCACACTCTCCCTAAGGCTTGGACCTTGATGTTGTTATAACCCAGCTGTATATAGAGGAACCCCCCCTCCACACACACACACACACACACACACACACACCACTGGGGATTCATCCGTAGCAGAGGAATCATCTGGGTCGATGGGAGATGGGGGTGGGTGGAGGCGGTCTTTGTGAGCCTGTCCATCTCCATCTCCTTCCATGTCCCTGGCTGAGCACCATCTGCGGCCCACAGTGGGCCTTTTGTCCGCCTGCCGGTTGCCCAGAGCTGCAGCAGGACGGGGCCCACCAGGCAGGCTAGTCCCTCACTAAACCTTCACAATGCTGCAGCCTCATCGCCAAGTCCAACAGCTCTCTAGTCAGCAAGCCATTAATTTGTGCTGGTGGTGTAGATGAAGTTCAGTGAGGCTAAAACCGTTACTGAGCTTTACCATCATGTTTTATGTGCATGGTGTCTTCCTATGGCACAGCAAACTGTCCTACATAGATATCCTGCTGGGTGTTGGACCGAAGCAGCAGACCACGATCCAATCTGAGGCTGATCCTGATGATCTCTGTTGCTGGGGAGGGACTGGGAGCAGGAAGCATTAGCTTAAAGACTATAACAACTCTATTTTGTTAGGAACCTTTGAGGCTAGATAATATAGTCATTTATCATCTTATCCATAGATTTGAGGACTTTGTTATTTAGACCTTCAGTGAAATGATGACAGCATATTCCAAAAAGATCTGAGGTGGAGCGAGCCACTTACTCCAAAGGAAACATCACCTAACTGAAGTGGTCTAAATTAGTCAACTTGCCCTAAATACAACCATGTTACTCATTGTCTACAAGAAACAACAGTAAAAAGTGCAGCAACGGCAAAGAGACGGACACCAAAATAATAATAGCCTAATCTAATAATAAATGTCTTTTTTTTCTGAAGCACTTTAGCAACTTAGTTATAATGTGCTTTATAATAAAAGGAAGGCAGGAACACAACAAAAACATGATTGTTGGGGATCTGGCCTGGGTCTGGTGAGTTACACAGTTTCTATTTCTCATCACTGAATGTTGCATATGACAAAATTCCTATAGCAGTTTCCCCTTTATTTTTAACGCCATCTTCCCTGGAGCTCCTACTCACTGTTTTTCCCCTTATTCTCCCACACTTAATATTGTTGATTGATTAAAGTCATTGATAGCTAAGGGAGTTGACACTGTAAGCATCAGCTGGCCTACAAAATAAAAGGTGGGAGATGCCACTTCTAATTTCTGATCTAATTTAACCATGCTTTGAAATATGACAAAAATTTTAAATGTAGCATAACCACCTTGATATGATAAGAGTTGTCATTGGGTTTGCTGGCTATTTATATAGACTATTATTTCCTGAATGTGAACTACCTCTGAGTCTGTGTCTATAACATTGTGAAGTTTCCAAATGCATTGTTGCTGTTAATAAGGATGCTGACAATGAGGAAAGCCAGCACAGTTCATTTGTAAAATAGGACCGACAGAATTGGTTTGTTTATAGGCCACTCTCTAGATAGCCAGAGAATGGCATTAAGCATCACATCCTTAGAAAAATATCAGTATCAAAAATCAATCCACTATACAACTAGGAATTATCACTGTGTGGTTTAACAGTAGGCTATACAGCTGGCTGCTGGGTTATCACCTCCTTTTTCACAACTCAGTGTTAGGTGGTCCATCCAACACAAAGGCCCCACCCCCAGCTAGCACACCCAAACAAAAAAACACTTCCTCCTTCCTCCCTAGAAGTAATGAAATGAAAAATAATTTTGTATCCTGTATGTGTCTTTTTAAATTATTTAAAAAGAAGTTACAAGCTGGCCTGGTTTACTCAGAAGGTGCTTCCAAAGTCTATAGGGCTTCTGGTGAACAAGGCTCTTATCACATTGTGTTTTCCGTCCCGACTTTAAAATGCCCTTTGAGGTTTCTGCGCCCTACCAGAGGAACTGAATCTGGCTATTCTCTGATCACTTTTAGGCGACGCCTTAAAAGGCTTTGTGTTCTTACTGACAGGTATGCATATATCTTGTCTAGACATGCAGAGGCACAGCAACATGGAGTCCTGAGGGGGGAACGCCAGACGGGAATTTGGCTTTGCAGGCTATGTTTCTCACTGTGTACACTCGTGTAGCTATGAACACACTAACAGTGGCCTTATCTCTCTCATGTGTTGTTTCTCAATTTAAACCATGAAATGTTGCAAATTCATGTGTCTCTTAAATGGACGCATAAAAAATGTTGCAGTTCTTTTGTCGTCCTACAGCAGAGTCTGCCCTTCTTCACTGAACAGGCAGAGCCAGAGAGCAGAAATGACGCAAGCAAAAACAGACAGGTCGGTCTGCAACATGTGCTTGCAGTGACATTTGTTTACATTCAGTGGTTACCATCCAAGAATGCCAAGTTGATACTTGTGTTCTTCTCAAGTTGTCTTGGAGAGAATGAACTTCTCAAGAACGCGAACACAGACAAGCATCCTTACAGTTTGAGATGGGTTGTGTGCTTGCCGTGCACGTGATCAATCAAGACGCAGAGCTGTTCACTTTCCCGTCTGTTTCAATCGGCTCTGTAAGAGCGGCTGTAGATGTTTGGACGTGATGAATCTTGAGGCTTCCCATTCGTTCTCGTCGGTAAAGCCACCATTAAATGCATCCTTGGTTGGCAAGTAAACTTCCAGGATCTGTTTCCGTCCTCCGTCCCCACGTTCTTTTAATTTGGAATCGCACTTTGGCCATTAGATATTACATCAAGCGTGTCATGGAGGACACAAGAACGCACAAGAATGCAATTTGAGAAAAACTTGTGTGATGATAGATCCTGCTTAGTCTTCAGATTCTTGGCAGAGTCACAGAACAAGAAGGAATACAAACTGAAACCACAACCTTCTACACAATTCATACTATAAACAGCAAATAGGGGCATCTTGTTCCCTCGGAAAACCGGCAATGTGGGTTTGAATCTAGTAAACAACCTTTATTTGTTTATTAGGATTCCCATGAGCTACCACACATACAGCAGCTGCTCCTCCTGGGGTCTACACTTTAACACAAATAATTGACATACAATCCGCACAGCTATAGGACTCAGTCATACAAGATACACACCACATAGGCAGGGACACCTCGAGCACATATAAAGTTATGCCAACACAGCAACACATGCGATACGACTAACATTAGTAACATCAGTTTCCATGTTAATACTGAGAATATTCTCATTATTGTTGTATATAGGGGTATTCGCCATTGGGACATGAAGATGCATATAAACTGCTTAACCCTAATAAGACCATAACCGGGAAATAATCTATTATCTTTGTTTTTTTACTTTTTTTTTCAGTGTCTCTATTTTCTTTATCTTCTACCTACCTTCATATGGTTTTTAATGTTTGTATGTCTTATGCTTGGTTTTATGGTTTTCATTGTGTTCACATGGGTGTTTACTGGCTGCTCCTGTTCCCAATCTAATTTCCCTCTCAGGCATAATAAAGGTTATCTTGACTCTTGACTCTTGCATGTAAGCACACTGTGTCGTCTGCCTTGTTGCAGCCACAGCACCTTGCTGTGTTTCGGACGTGTGTGTTTGTCCCCTCGGGGGCAGGGTCACGGCAGCCAGCAGGATATTAGCCTGAACATCTGCCCAGGTTGACGCTCCGCTCCTCAGCCCCCTCTCCAAGGTCAGGGCATCGGCTCAGAGATCGGCACTTTCCCATGGGAAAACAAACGGCCCGAAGACAAACTGCCAGGAGCACACCGCAAACAGACACCCTTGTGTGAGCGGGCGTTTCTCTTCCTCCGTCTCTACACAAGCTGGAACTATCTTCTAGTCACTTGCAAGAAGGACGCCGCTCAGTTATACCCTGCTATGTGCAACGACCGCTCCATAAATCCTATTAAACTCCGGAAACCACCGCTGGGATTTAAAGTGTTAACACTCAGTTTAATGATGGGATAACAAGCCGATGCTCCAGTGAAAGCTCCACTTCTATATATTACAATGGCGCACAGCTTTTTACTGTATGCTGACCATGAAGAAAATGTTTGCAAATGACCTGCAGAGTCAAATCCTATTAAAATAGTTTAATTTGTTTAATGGCAAGAGTCAAACAAAAATGAATCCTCTAAATGTATCAATGTATCTATGACTGGGTAGTAGCTACATGTAACCATATTGTGTTTACAAAGAGTGTGTGAATGAACTGTATCTCCAAATTCTAAATTAACCCTAAAACCAATGCTGTCCCCTAAGTGGGCGGGACAGGTTAAGAGGCTGCACACACTGACTGCAATGGTCAAAATCTTCCAATACCAAACGCAACACTAAACTGTGAGAAGAAAGAACTGGTCTTATTCCTTAGATTCCTCTTCTTCTCAGGGGCGCTGCCTGGTTTAGTGTGAGTGAGTTTTGATTCTATCTGAAAGGTTTCTGATGTGTTCAATCTAGTGACAGTGATTGGATAGAAATGAAAAGGCTGTATCCCGGTTTGTAAGGCTGTGTCTTGTGACTGAAGAGATTGTTGACCTTATGGTACTGTGGGGTTTAATCTTTCTTTGTACAATGGAAAGTAGGACTTCCCTCTTGTTCAGTCTATATTCAAGACATCAAGTTGAAGATATGAAAAAAAATGCATTCACAGTTATTGTATTAGTAGCTGTTTAAGCAAGAAGTCAACAGAAGTGCATGGTTTTACTCATCTTAGCACTCTAACATCTCTGTTGATGACCATCACTATTACCTGCACTCTTAAAGATAGCTGTTATTTTATTTCTTGATAATATACATATAATCTAATGGAACCTTGGCAAATCTGTATCTTTTGAAACAGCCAAGCTAATACCTTGGACAGAATATCCTAACAACTCGGCACACTCAGCCAAAAGGTCCAGAAATAGTTAGTGCACGCTAACTTCCTGTCTTGTCTGTCTCCCTTCAAAATGCAGCTGGCAGCATGCATAATGTTTAGGGGTAAAGTTATTCAAGGCTATAGGGGTTTCACACGTTCAGGCGTGAGCAGCATGAAATGACAGTCCCCCAGTTTGACATCATTACTCATCCCACAGTGCAGAGCTCCAAAAACACTGCTTCTAGTCTGTTTTGGGACCTACTAGAAACACTGAATGTGTTTTGCTCAACCAGGAAGGTTAACTTACAGAGATCCACCATCTTTATGCACCTGCTCCACTGTCACAGGACAACAATCTGCAGTCAGATCCAACTCCTGCTAATTTGCTGTTGTGTTCGCTACTGAAACCAGACAGTCCATCAAAACCCATAATGACACAAACCCTGACTCACATCCCCAGAGACCTGGAGACACAATTCTCTACGTGCTACATGAAGAGTCTGCTAGTGCCAGAATATCAGTTCCTTCAAAGCAGGGAGTGTTTCATGTGTGCATGAGATAGAGAGAGAGAGAGAGAGAGAGAGAGAGAGAGAGAGAGAGAGAGAGAGAGAGAGAGAGAGAATGATCAAAAGCATTTGACTTGGCTGCCCAC
This sequence comes from Centroberyx gerrardi, assembly GCF_048128805.1. Taxonomy (NCBI): domain Eukaryota; kingdom Metazoa; phylum Chordata; class Actinopteri; order Beryciformes; family Berycidae; genus Centroberyx; species Centroberyx gerrardi. The sequence continues at coordinate 16,848,502 of NC_136007.1, forward strand.
CACAATATTCTGACTATCAACATATTAATGTTAAGTGATTCATGTGTGGCTCAGTTTTGGAATCAGCAAAAAAAAACATGTATACAAAATACTTTGCCCACTCTGAGTTTGCTTTATGTCAGTTTGGTTAAACAAACATGTTGATTGTGCAAGGCTTGTTCATATTGGCTGGAGCCAAACACAGAAGTGTCTATAATGTAAGAAATTAGACTATTAAGTAAGCTTACTATTGCACACATCAGTTCAAATGCTGCTTATCTGAAACGTGCTGCCAGTCATGAAACGTATCATGAAAAGAACAAAGAGGCTTTTCCCCAGCAGAAAGCAGACATCCATCATTTTCCCAATGACGGATTATGGCTTCATTTGATGGAATTCCAAACTGAGTGGGATTTTATGAAGGTAATGCAACTTTTGAATTACATCTCTTAATGTGCTGTATATGAACAACCACCTATCTAGGTCTAAAGATGCACCAAAATCACAGAGCAGCAAATTTAAATCCCCTGGGGTGAGGCGGCTCTGTGACAAACTAGTGGCCTGTCACGGGCTGCACATGAGGAAGAGTGCCACCATATGGTATATGGACACTTCAGAGGAACAGACTACCATTTTATACTTCAGAGCTCTGACAGATGTTTTAAAGCAGTGGTTCCCAAAGTGTGGTCCATGGACCTACGGGGGTCCATGAGGGGGATCCAGGGGGTCACTATCAAAATGAGGAATGGCTTCATGTCATTATTATCTCACTCACTAAACATTAGCACAGTGAAAAGATGATTCATTTGATCAAATGTATTTCCCCCACTTGTTAGCACCCCACGTACATAACCTTCATAACCACATAAAATGTTCTTAGTTGTTCTCTAATGTTCTTTTATCAAATCGGGGTCTGTTGTCTAATGCATATCTGTCTCAGGGTCCTAGATGTGAAAAAATGTACGAACCCCCTTTTAAAGCACCATGTGTATTACACACTGATCATTTGATAACTTACCCCTGCCACAGCCTATAGTGAAAAAATGGGCCTACCAGCTCCTCTCTGATGTGACTGAATATTTAAACACAGTAGCTTACAGAATATGATATTCTTTACCTAATTTCCTCTTGAGAAAACACAATGAAACGCAAGACCCAACGAACAGAAATACAGCACACAGACCACACGTGAAACCAAAACCGGATCCATTTCTTCCTCCTCTCTGACAGATTACGGGCTAAATGCGCCCATGCACTACAGGCAGGCGGGCGGGGGGCTGAGGCTGCAAGTAGCATCAGCATGCATCTTTTGTCTCGGTGATGCCGGAGATGAAAAAAATAAAAGAATAATAATCTAATCTTTAGCACATGCTCACCAAAAAAAAAAAAAAATCACATTCAGTGATTAGGAATTTGCGCCTGGCCTCGCGGTTCATTCATATTCTGCTCCAGCTGCCCGGTGCCAAATCAACTGCAGGTCGGTGTGCAAAGCGCCTGACTTGGGTGCGCCTGCCGTCTCATTCATATGTCTCAAGGGGGGGTATTGAAAGCTATCGGCGTCGACCAAAACAACCACATACAGCAGCCGACCCCCGTGTGCACTAAACTGCCGGTGATAAATGGGGCCATACAGACAGTTATTACAAGCAGCTTACATCTAGGCGTTTACAAAAGCCGACCGTTTGTTCCGTCAGGTCGCTGGACTATATTCTCCGAAAGTGTCACCTACGCGTTGATACGCCTCTCAACAGATACAGAGGCAAAATCCGTGCACAATACCTGCCGATACCAGCTGGGTGTAATTAATTCATAATCGCATAATTCCGTGAGTGCATTATTGTATGAAGCACGCGAGGCAGCCGTGAGCAGCAGCAGCAGCAGCAGCTCGTCGCCTCGCGCTGTAGTGCAAAGCAACCCACCTGCTTGTGTAGTGTCCGTCAGATCGTAGCTCATCCCCGGGTACTCTCTCAGCTTCCTCCCGCTCATGTTGAGGATCCCGGAGCACACGGCATCCTCCAGAGCCCGGTCCAGGCTGCGGGCCGTGTGGTGCTGGTGCTGGTACTGGCTGATGCCCGGGCTCCAGTGAGGTCCGCTGGAGTAGTGATGGCTTTGTAGCGCCGTGACAGCTCCCACACCTCCCTGACTAGACGCCATTTTCGTAAAAAGAAATTACTCTTTACAATAATAACAGCGGCAGTTCCTCCGCCCATGCGCATACAGGGCGCATTCCCGGGACGCTAGGGGATGGGCTTCTGAGGTGGTGGTGATGATGATGATGATGATGATGATGATGGGCAGGGTACGGTGGCCATTTTAGGCTACCCTTCCTCCCACCTACCAATACCACATTCCCACCAGGGGCCCTAGTGCAGCACAGAGGCCCCTGGTGGCCCTTATTGATGATACCGACGAGATAAAAAGACATGGGTCCCAAATGCCTGGAGGGCAGTGGATGGTTATTATAATATTTAACCATTATAATGAGAAAGACTACAACATCAAATTTAGACTCACTGACTATCAGTGAGTGAATGTCATTTTAGGACACTAGACCTATACAAATATCAAACATGCATCAACAGAAAATCCTATACTTATACTAGAGATTAAAAGATCTATAAAGCACCTTAGGGGTCACTGTGTCACTGTAAACTCACTATTGACCCACATTATGTACCACAGATATGTGAAATACTGTGATTTTTCAGGAAGCCTGGGCATGCAGTTGCCCCTCACAACTTCAGAAATGATTTCCAAGGACACATCATCTGAAGCCGTCAAATGGCCAAGCCAGGTGCACTGTGCCAAACATAACCCCATTGTTTCTGTGTCAAAAATGGCTTAATGAAATATATATATTCTTCAGGTGGTTATCTATCATAAACTTTACAGCCCAAACTTAGTGAGCTTTGTTGATGAAATAGTCAATATTAAAGCAAATTCCCCATTAGCACATGACATTTCTAGCAACATCAGCTGTCAGCTCATGACTAAGGCCTCCTTTAAGGCCTGAGTGCACTAACACATCATTGATGTTCCTAATGTGAAACAGTGCACTGCAGCAGCACTGAAACTGCATTTCACCGCCATGATGGGTAACATTACTGGATCATATTTTCTATAGAGTGACATAATGCGATATGGCCTGTTTCTTGTTAGAAACCAGATAGTAGACCTGCTAGACTGTACAGTGTTCATATTTCGCAATCAAATATGAAAAAAAAGAAATTCACCAGTGTTAAAAAATTTGAACTATCCACACATTCACTGTAGAAGTGGATTGCTCTCTCTTGCAAAATTCAAACATCGCATTGCCAGACTGACAACGTTGTGTTTCAGTAAAATGCAAAGTTAGCCGTTTCATGTGTTATAAGCATGAGCTCAGGCTCTAGGGAGAAGGCACTGCTGTATTCTTATTACAAGAGGAACAAAAACAAAATCAAGAAATACAGCCAAGCACACAACCACAGAAACTAGCTATATGAGCATTTATTTTCACTTTATATCAATTCAGCCAAATGCCACGGCACGTTGCAGGTCACGTGCAATATGTCACACCCAGTGGTCTGATTTTCACAAAACCTGGTAGAATGGTGCATCTTATCGCATGCTGGCATTTACAAAATTACACCTGTTGGCCTAGGAGGGTGCTATACATTATCCCTTTGTTCATTCATGTGTCATGTAATATCTCAGACACCACTGGTTCTGATTTTGATTAAACTTAGAGGTATGATGCATCTTGCCCTGCATTAAAAATATCCTACATTATTAGATATTATTATTATATTATATTATATTATATATTATTAAATATGGTGCACATATCCAGCTATGCTTGCTCTACAATTTTGCCTCTAGAATTGCAATAGGACAATCCAGCAGCCAGCATACCTGGATAAACTATTCTCAGAAAGTGAATTTCTATAACATCAGCAATAGAGTGTTTTCTTTATACTAAAGCAATGAGAGAGAAAAATGTTAATGCATCGTTTAATTGAGACCTTTCCCCTTTCTTTCAGCCTTCATGTGGCAGATTGTCAAGTCAAGTTTATTGGTATAGCCCTTGATTACAGTTAGAGTCTCAAAGTCTCACAAGAAACATTAAATGAAAACAACTACCTCCAACTTTAGACCCTCAATGAGAACAAGGAAAAAGTCCCACCAAAGCCTTCCATGAAATGGAAGAAACCTTGGGAAAGGCCTCACAGAGAAGGATCCTCCTTGCAGGTCAGGTGTGCAACGGGTGCTGATAGTGGGCACACAAAGATTACATGTTGATATCAAAATGAAATATAAACAAGATACACAGAAAGAACACAGTAAGAACACTTGGGTGTGTTGAGGAAATCAAGCTCAGGTTAGGAGTGTCCAAGAGTATGGTTTCTTTAGTATACAAAGTCACACACCTTATAGAGAAGTGCAGCTGAATTTATACTGTGAAACAAACAAGAGTCTAGCTATGTAGGCTACTTGGCCTTGAAACAGAGATAAGTTGGCAGTAAAATGGTCAGTACAAGCTGGAACAAAGAAGGAATGACGTGTGACCCTAACCAACTGTAGCAAGATTCAAGGATAAGTGGTTGGGTCTTAAAAGATTATGATTGTTAAGGTAAAAGGTAAATGTTACTCTTCCACAGGTGAAACATTCAGATGTGCTGCGTGGCATCAACACCACCTCAGCCACCACTGTTGTTGTCATCATCATATAGGAACGACTTGAGAATGTTTTCATTTACTGCTGAAAATGTATCTGGGAGATATAATGGCAAACATAATAACAAAACGCTAATTCAGCAAACATTCAATATTCATAAGTGTTCATAATTTGCCACAAACGTACATGGAATCATGATGTCATGCAATTTTCTCTAAACATGTTTATGTTTTTTGGCTATAGCAAATCAGTGGCTTGTCTGTTGTCTGTGTAACAGTAAAAAGCTTTTTAGATGCGAAGTAATCATGGACCTGTAAAGTAACTCACTCACTCACTCACTCACTCACTGACTCACTGTCCTCACGGTTAGCCTATCTGACCCCTAGTGGCCGTTAGGAGGCATGACAACCTCTAGAGATGACACACTGAACCAGGATCATTCACTCGCCTCCTCTCTGCAATACAGCTGAACTGTGCAGGCTGCTTCACATCCATGATGACAGTGTGTTTTCTTCATCCACGAATGATGCAGTCACCCCACCCCCCAGTGGTGAGGTGCATAACTTCCTGATCGGTGGTGTCGATATGGCCTAAAGATGACACTTCACACCAGGTGTGTCCCGTGGTTAGTCTAAATCCCACCTCATTCAAGCCACTCATCTGAGGAAAAACTGAAAGTAGTTCCTATGACATGGATTACAATAACGTGCTAAGTAAGCACGTTATATTCTTTGACATGTAGACCCACAAATCAGTCGGACTTAATGATAATAAAAAGCTTGTTTCTTATCTGCAAAAATGTAGCTTTAGTTAAAATGTAGGACTCTACAAAATCGCCATGGTTCATGAGAGATGGCGCTTGGGAAAACATTCACCATGGCCACAATTATCGTTTAGCTTGTGAAACAGCACTTTCCAGTTCAATGTGTGGTCTCTCCAGTCATGAATATTTAGGAGCACAGCAGCCGAGAGTGAGCCTCATTATAATATCGTGCAGACCGAGCAGACCAAGCTGGGGTCCCCGCCTCCTCTGCTCCAGTCGGAAATCTAGCCTCTTGACAGCATGTTGTGATGGAAATCCATTTTCGTCGTAACCAAAATGGTGAAGCAATAGCATAACACACGTTGTAAGTTACAGGTTTTTAGCCAAGGTAGGAAGCTCTGTGCATGCAGCGTGTTTTAATACTATCCTGCGCAGTCGGTGCTTTGTGGCGATGAAAGAAAACGTTGCACTGTTCCGTTGAGGTTTTCTACTGTTAGAAATCCAGTCGGGTTAGCAGATGCTAACGTCTCGATAGGGCTTTTTTTTTTTTGCATCTGTATGGCTTGTGAGATTTGCCATCAACATCCTGGAAGATGGATAAGAAGCAGCTAGCTATACCATAACATTAACCTTACTCCTCCGAAGGCTAACACTGGCTTAGCTGGTCATCTGTCTGCACTTCAACGATAGTTTAACGTTAACGTTAGCTAACGTTAGCAAACTCAAGTGTTAGGTCCAGGCCTTTTAACCAACGTTTAGGGCTGCCAGTCCTCTCAGACTGACTGAAAAACTGAGTAATTTTGTTCAGGTTTTTGACTGAAAAACTCATAGTCTTCGATACCTCCGTTTTTAGGGTTGCAGGAAATCCAGGAGATTATTTTGACCATGTTAACAAATTGTGTTATTATATTATTATATGTTATTAAATATGTAATATAAATTAGGATGGTGCTCATCTGTTGTGGATCTATATCACATCCCTACTTTGCTTCACATCCTGACTCTGACCGTATTAAGCAGCCTCAGCCTCAGCAGTAAATTAGACTTTATGTGGGTTAGTGTGTGAATCTGACTAGGACTAGTTTTGCATTGCAGTGTGTGCTAAAGTTCAAAGTTTTGGCAGCTTTTACTGATTTCAGACAAGTATTCACTCACGCCCACCTCCAAACAATTTACAGTGTGGGGACCCTTAGGTCGTTTTTTGCAAAGACAGTCTGCTGGGATTTTGCACCAGCAAGTTGGCAACCCAAACTGTGCTTGTGGGTTTGTTTGTGTGAATCTCTCTCGCTCTCTCTCTCTGTGTATGTGTGTGTGTGTGTGTGTGGAGGATTACATGTATCAGGATTACAGTAATCTGAATGCAAAATTATAAGTGTTATTAGTGCACTCAGCTACAGTTTACACATCAACAGAAATCAGATACTTTGATTTAAAAAAAGACAAGTTATTTTCAACCTTGGCCTCATTTTCCCCTCATTTGACATCAAGGGTGGACAAATGGGCGAGATGGTGGCAAATAACCAGGAGTATCCTTTAAACTATGGGATTACATCATTTAAGGTTGATCGGATTGTGATAATTCCTCTCAGTTAACTATAAATGTCTATTTTTTTAGCTGCATATAATAGGGATGAAATAATCAAAAATAACGTCATTGGATTATGTCACAGAATTTGAACAGTCTGGCTATGTTAGTGACTCACCTTTTTGATTTAAAGCTAGTAATTACTAAATTGCTTTGTAAAATATTAGCATTTTTAAAGTAAGCTAACCAGCTGTTTTCTTTTTGCAGTTTGAGCATGGCAGATAGAAAGGGAAAACCTCTCAGTGCAGTGAAAACATTGACAAAGAAGGAACAAGAAGAGCTCAAGAAAAAGGTGAGAGGAATGGGGATGGTATAGTATTGGTCATCATATTGTCATTTTGGTTTTGTTTGTAATGACTGCCTGTTTGGTTTGGACCTTGTACTATAAGGTGTCTAAAACTGTACATTTTGTGGTATGTTACATGTTATTGAAAGCAAAGAAAATGCCTGTCCAAATATAGATATATATCAAGCAGTAATCACTAATCTTAAAATCTTGAAGGAGTTTAAGTCATTTTTGAAGGAAGGGATAAAATATGTATGCAGACTTTATTTATTTTTCTAATGTGACTTTTTCAGGAGCAAGAAAAAGCAGCTGAGGTTTTCGAAGAATTCTTGGCATCGTTTGAGAGCAATGACAAAAGCGGGGTGAAAACCTTTGTACGCGGCGGTATTGTGAACGCAACTAAAGGTTAGTAGCCAGGATATCATGGCTGTCACTATAGCTTTACAAAAGGGTTCACCTTCATAGCAATTCTGTACAGCTATGTTGGACAATATCTGAATATTTTATGTTATTTTACTTTCTCTGCATGAAATGTGCAGAAAGTAATACATTATTAACAATTACAATAATGTTAAACTGAATTAGCTGGACTCCAGTGGAGAATTTAAAATAATTGTTAAACAATATCAGGCTGACTCACCACCAGTGAGACAGTTCAATATCAAAAATTTTCCATGCCCATATCTATTTAATGGTCAAGCACAAAAAATGTCCACTCTGGGGAGCCATAGTCAGCATTACATAGTCACTTTCAATTCTCCAACTTGCTGTTACACTCAAAGACATTCCTATCACTTAAATTTTTAAGTTAAATTGATTTCCTGCAAACATACCCTTGGAAACAAGTCTCTATCTCTGTTAGTTTAATAGTTATGGCTAAAATAGAATCGGCTAATGGCGGAAATCCCAGATGAGGGAGCACCACCAAAATCTAATCAATTGTTCCCTGGCCCAAGGCCTATCTGTCCACCAAATTTCATGGAAATCTATTTCAAAGGTTTTCAGATATCCTGCTGACAGACAGACAGACAGACAAACAAACTAACTGGGGTGAAAACATAACCTCCTTGGCAGAGGTAAAACCCATGCTTCTACAACATCTTCAAGCAAGGAAAAGAAGATGCAAGTAATATTATTTAATTCTGTGTCCAGGATCATACTTACAAGGATTCATTTTGCCTGTTTGCAATTACTGATTTTGAGAATGCCTGAATCCCGGTGGTAAAAGCAAATCCCCAGGGCAGCTAATGTTGGAAGCTGACTGCCCCTGAACCTGTATAGAGGTGTATGCATGTTGAAAAGGGAAAATGTTCCACCCAAGTGAAATATTCCTTTGAAGGAACCTTAATTGATTGTATGCGTTTACCTACTGGGATAACTTGATTCTGGACTAGTGATGGGCTCTTACCTTTGAGCAGTTATTGATTGGCAGCTGCTGATGGTTGCATTTACTTACTGGAGGTTCAGATACTACTGACCATCTGGAACATGTCTGTAACAATGTTGTAATGATGAAGTTTGTAATGACGCTTCTTTCTTGGCCCGGTTTGTCTTAAAACCAGTGGGACTGCCTGGCTAAATAAAGGCTAGAAAAACAAGCAATGTTATTATTACTAGTAATTACTAGCCACAAGCTAACAAGCTAGTAAAATGTCCATGTAACGCTGAGACTGTTAATGTTCAGTCATTTCTGGTCTTTTTGCAGAGGAGGAAGCGGCAGAGGTCAAGAAAAGTAAGCTGTATCGACCCGCCTCAAAGTTTGTCCCTGCGTCCCAGCATGTCTCCCCAGTACAGTCTGCTGACAGCAAAAAGCCTGTAAGTTTGTACTCTTCTGTTTGTCCTGCTAACACTGTTATATAGAGTCATGTGTGTTGAACACCATAATGGCTGCTTGTTTGATTAACAGCTGTTTAAAAGAAAGGCCGAAGAAAAGAAGAAGAGTAACCTCGAACTCTTTAAAGAAGAGCTTAAGCTGTAAGTCCTTTCGCGAAAGTGCCATATATCGGTGCTTCAGTTAAGACATTTGTTATATTTTTGGCACAGGCTTGTTTTTATATCTGAAAATGTTGTGTCTTACTGACAGAATACAGGAGGAGCGTGAGGAAAGACACAAAAGAAAGAAAAATGACCCTGGAGGAGGAGGAGGATATGGAGATCTGGACACGCCATTATCAGGACGATCATGTAAGAGTCACTGGTTATTGTTGGTGTGTTACTAGCTGAACAATTTGGGGGGAATACAGTCAAATAATAGAAGCACATAATAGAAGCAAGTCACATATATATCCTGGACTCACGACACTTCAATTAGAATCCTACTCTTGGCCAATATCACATCATCCCCTCTCGCTCATATTTTCTGTACTGTTGCCTGTCAATGCATAAATTCCAGAACAATTACCTTCATAGATTTGGGGGGGGGGGGGGGGGGGTGTTGAGCAGTCAGGTCAGATGATGAACTTTCAGTGTATTTACATTTTCCCCACAGCTAAATAAATGCAAAGGAACCACTTAAAATATTTGCAAATGCTATAATTTGGCCCTGGGCAGGTGATCAGGAGTGTCAAAGACGACGCTAAAAGCAAGCTGGCCCTTGTGGCTTGAGAGCGAGTGTGGATAAGAGCCTATTGTGAACCGTGCTAACCTCAGTCCCATTTCTTCCCCTACAGCATTATATGATGACCTAGCGGTGCCAACTACCACTAACCTCTACATTAGCTGCATTAGCCCAAAGGTAAAGGAACTCACCGCCTTCGATTGGCTCAGCGCAGCGTAGATATGCGATTGACACTGTGTTCATGTCTGTCGCCTTTCAGATGAATGAGGAGATGCTCTGCAAAGAGTTCGGTAAGTATGGTCCACTGGCCAGCGTGAAGATCATGTGGCCCCGCACAGACGAGGAGCGCTGCCGGACCACAAACAGAGCCTTTGTGGCTTTCATGACGAGGAGAGACGCTGAGAGAGCCTTGGCTGCACTAGACGGTACAGTTGACACTTAAAATGATGTTGAACTTTGGTAGTACCTGGGGTTGTGTAGCTTCCTGGCCATGATATAACCCCAAAATCAGCGATTCTCTGTTATCTGTTGCTCCAGTAGAGGCGATTGGAGAATTGCGTTTTTTTCTCTCTCCATTCACTGCCATTGTATGGTGAAACAGGTCTGAAAAAATCACACTCCTAGCACATAAACGAACATGAACAAAGCTGATTCTGACAATATATAAAAAACTAGTCATGCTGCTGAATTGTTCTCAAGTGAATCACTTTCTTTATGTTTCTTAAACCTTTCAGTTTGAACAAGTATAACACCGAAATCCAGTTGGAGGAAACTTATAGAAAGAAGAAAATAATACGTTTACCAATAATTGTAAATAAAAACAGTGAGAGACTCGTTTTTTTAATATATTGGAATCTACTTTGTCAAAGTCCTGATTTTGGGGTTATATCATGACCAGGAAGTTACACAACCCAAGGTACTATCAAAGTTCAACATCACTTTAAAAAGGTGCAAAATTTAAAGGCTCCAATAGCTGCTTTATCTAACAGCAGTTTCCTCAGTGCTAGATTATAGCACGGTTAAATTCTGTACTGACTGATGCTCGTGGGATTATTCTGTTTCTGCTGTAGGTAAAGTGGTAATGGGCTTTGAAATGAAGCTGGGATGGGGGAAACCAGCTCGCATCCCGCCTCAGCCCCTCTACACTCCGGTCGGGGTACGGGCCACGCCTCCGCCCCCGTCGGGCCTGCCTTTCAACGCCCAGCCAAGGGATCGCTTCCGCAACGACTTCACCAAGCCGCTGGGCCGGTCCAAGGTGGAGTTTGACAAGGTAACGTCGTCTCTGTACTCTGGGGTGTTTGCATGGTCATTTCTCTATAATGTGAAGTTTCACTAGGCACTGTAGCCTCTTCTATCTTAGTGACAAGTAATGGGTGTGGAGTGAACTGGGGTGTTGGTGTACATTCATCGCTCAATGAATGAACAGACTTGCAGTTTAATTAGGGATTACAATCTGCGAGAGAGTGCAAACTAGTGGGACGACGAGCCTTTGGAGATGCTGTTTGAGGTTTTCCCTTATATCTATATAGCAGAATTGGCTCCCCACAATTGCCCCCACTTCTAGAAAAATGACAGACAGTGAAAATTCACCATTTGGCCTTTTGGTTTAATCAGATGAAACAAATACAAGAGAACCACAGTACAATTGTCCATATATCTTGATGGGTGTAAAATATCCAAATGAAAGCCACTTTTAAATTGCAACAGGTACTGGGACTGATTGTGAGACTGAAAACAAGAATGAATCCAGGTCCCAGAAGCAAATTTATCTGATGTAAAAAAATAAAATAAATGAAGAAATTTGGGGAACACTGAGTAATGTTTAGCATGCTTCTTCATTCAGTTATAGATCACCTTGCAGAACTCTTATTTACCTGCGTAGTGCCATATTATAGGATGAACATTAGATCCTGGCCCAGATTTAATTACAGTAACATAGTAGTTCACTGTGTAATCAAAATGTTGCAAATGTAAAGACGGGTATTTTGTAGATGATTTAGTAAATTAGTATAGCTGTGTGTCTCCCCTCCCCCATTTCAGTGACTATGACTGCTATCGTCGTTTTCTATGCTGTATGTATCCTGCAGTGTTTCATCTGTACAAATAATCACTTTTTAATATGTTCACTATTTGATTTGACTTCACGAACAGACTCTGTCCGAAGCCGTAGTCAAAGTGGTTATCCCAACCGAAAGGTACACACACTCTATCTTCTTACTACGACTGACCAGCTGTTGTCACACACGTGTTATAGGACAGAGGCCGTGGTGCACTGTTCCTGTATCCATACAGATTGTTACAGACAGGAAGCCCCAGTCCTAAGAGCTGTCACTGTACTTCACATATAGGACCTGGTAACCAAGCACATAACCCAAACTTCTGCCATACTGTTTGTAGTGTTGTAACACTAGCCATTGCCAGTGGACATTTTGACAACATAGCCTATGTGACACCTGCAGCTTAGGACTGGGGGCTCTTATTTTGAAATTCAGAGGTGCCCATGGCCTCAGATTTACGTAATTTTGTATTTTCTCTTTCCAGTTTACGCAAACACCTCAGTTTATTCATGTTGTCTCTATTATAATAAAGCACTGTCATTCTGGAAAGTGGATAGCAGTAGACTGGAGCCATTTATTTATGCCAACGTCTTAATATCAGTTGCACCCTGGGTTTCCTGTGGGTTGGCTGAGACACTGCAGACCGATACAGCTAGAAGGCAGATAGATTTAATAACCAGTGCCACTTGATGTCAGCAGTAGTAAGTTGTACTGTCACTATTACAGGTAGTGCCACTAATCAAATTAGGTACTTCTTCAGGTGAGAATAATGAGAATTATGAGAGTTAAATTGCAGTGGTAGACCTGACACATAATGAGCAACACTGCATGAACGTATATATTGCTGTAGTTCCAGTTTAGAGCAGTTTCAGGCTTAAAGCCCCAATCCGGAATTGCAGTTGAAAAGTGTTACCCTGCTGCTGGCTTTTTCTTACACCTTGAGTTATTAAGACTTATTTAATTTGGCTGAGCTGAACTCTTGATACCAACAAATACCGACAAATATGAATTTATTTTGAGGCTGTAAAAGATCCTGAATAATTCTGAATTGGTGCTGATTTCACAGCACTGCCCAAATGTGTCTTGTAATAATTTGTTATATAAGTTGACATGTCAAGGTAAATAGATGTAAGTTTGTTAGCCTTTAGAATTGAATTAGAACCATGTATTTTGATGAGGCAAATCTCATCAAGACCATTGATTGTAATTGTTACAACAAGAGTCTTACAGAGTCAAAGTGAAAACTGACCTGCATGTTGAGTTATAATGAGTTAAATAGTTTTGACGTAGAAATGAAACTCTTTAAGAATCAAGGTGAAATGACATAAAATGTTTATATAGCCAAACAAACTCTGGATTGGGGCTTTAAACTCAACTTTCAGTCAGTGCTAATGAACGGATATTGCCCCGTGCTGCAGAGTGATTTCTTATACCCCTTTCACACACATGTTGACCTGGGAATATTATGTTGATTCAGGCCCGTCCCGTGTCAAAGGCAATTCATACTGTGCCTCGTACCTTATAATATCATACACAGTCATCAAAAGCATGTATGTTACACTCCGTGTTCAACATGGTGGATGACACGACACCCCAGATACAGAATGACACAGGTTAAGCACTGAACTTTTACAGCAAGCGGAGCAGACTTTTACCCAGGTCTCAACCCTGGTCTTGACCAGGGTCGACTTAACCAAATCTCACAGGTCACTAGTCCGGTGTGAAAGAGGTATGAGAGATCTCATGCTGCATCTAACAGACAGAGGCTGAGGGGCTCAGGACCACTGTGCATTGAGAGTTTTGACCCCAACCCCGGTCTTATCTACTCTCCTCTTACCCCACAGGAATCTATTAGTCCTTATTCACAGGATGATAGAGTTTGTGGTGCGTGAAGGACCCATGTTTGAAGCCATAATTATGAGCAAGGAGAAGAACAACCCAGAATACAGGTAAGGTGTTCCTGTCAGGATTGCTCTGCCTGCTTATTTATTAGTCTATTGAGTAACCTTGTGGGATACATACTTATTTTACTGCCTCTTTATCATCTTAGGTTCCTGTTTGACAACAAAAGCCAAGATCATGTGTACTACCGCTGGAAACTCTACTCCATTCTCCAGGTATGTCACATTCTCCTCTGTCTCCTCCATGGCAAAGCCTTGGATCTAAAAAGTTGCAGTGTATCAGGAGAATTACTGGGACCGTACTGACTCCCCGATTCAGATTCTTTTTTATTTCTGGAAATAAATTTGTTGCCAAGCAATACTAGCCGATCTCTGCTTACTGACTAGAAATGTATGATTGTTCCATCTGCAAGTATTGGAGCCATGCTGATTTCAATAGCCCAACTCTTTCCAGATCGATGGTTTTACTCCATGGTGTATCTCTATGGGAGCCGCTGTTTTTCTTTCTCCCTTATCCATTTTCCTGTCCTTCACCCCCCACCGCAGGGCGAGTCCCCGACCGAGTGGAGGACCTCAGACTTCCGTATGTTCCGGGGAGGCTCCATATGGAGACCCCCTGTCCTAAACCCTTACAGCCAGAGAGAGGAGGAGCTGGCAGAGGTGGAGGGTGCTGCTTCCCAGGAGGAGGAGGAGGTGAAGAAAGGGCAGCTCAAAACTGAGTAAGTTGATCTAGCGGGCGTAGTGACATTTTATGTTTCTAATTTTAGTAAAATGGAGTGTAGACCACTGTTAATTCTTCTGTGTGCACCATTCAGGCACAAACAGAGACTGGGGACGTTGCTGAAAGAGCTCACTCCACGGAGAGAAGATATTGGCAGTGCCATGCTGTTCTGTCTTGAGAGAGCAGAGGCAGCGGAGGAAGTAGTGGGACACATCACCGAATCCTTTGCCCTGCTTCAGACGCCCCTACAGAAGAAGGTTAGTTAAAAAACATTTTCCCTCTTTACAGCCTTAATATGAGCATTGCACAGTTATATAATATGTGTATGTAAAGCACATAGGCGTAGGTGATATATTTTACATGTTTTTTCTCCTTATTCCTATAGATTGCCAGATTGTATCTTGTGTCAGACATCTTGCACAACTCTTGTGCCAAAGTAGCCGGTGCATCATATTATCGGAAATAGTAAGAGACTTGCCCTCAATTCAGCATAACACTTCTCTCGTATTTCATTTATGCTCCTTGGCCATCTGCCGTTCCTTAAGTGTCTCTGTCTCTGTCTGTGCAGCTTTGAAACAAAGCTACCCCAGATATTTGGAGACCTCAACGCAGCGCACAGAAACATACAAGCCAGATTGCAGGCTGAACAGTTTAAGGTAATCATGTCTACTTTTTATTACCTCAGACTCATACAAGGATATTAACAAAAAAAATCATACTGCACTTTCACCCTGTTCTGTCTCCTGTCTCCACAGCAAAAGGTAATGAGTTGTTTTAGGGCGTGGGAGGACTGGGCCATATACCCAGAGCCCTATCTAATCCAGCTTCAAAATATCTTTCTGGGCTTTGTCAAAGCAGGAGAGGAGTTGATAGAGAAGGCTGAGGTGAGCTGAATGTTTATCTCCTCTGTACTATTGGCATTATTCCCTTTTCCAGTGGCACTTGATCGAATGGGATGTCTGTTGCTGTATTGTTTATTTGATCTAATAAACAACTCCCAGCATACCTGCACTTGTCTGTCCTCTCATAGGAGGCGTCTTGTGATCTGGACGGTGCGCCGCTGGATGGGACTCCTATAGATGGGCTACCTTTGGACAGAGCTCCTCTGGACGACCTCGACGGCTGCCCCTTGGGCTGGGACCCTCTGGACGGAGTCCCTGTTGATGACATAGACGGTGTTCCCTTGGGAGCCTCCATTGACGACATTGACGGAATGCCCTGTGAGTCCATCATACATGAAAACACCATCTGTCACCCGAAGGACCCCAGTTTCCAGTGTCAGCAATTATCTGCCCTGCTGAAGTGTCCGTGGGCAAGACATTGAATCCCTGTTATCCCCTGTTGTGCTGTTCTGTATCTGGCTGTGCACGCTGACCCCCTGTCGAGGGGGCAACCAAAACAGAATTTCCCTACAGGGATGAATAAAGTCTCCCATCATTACATCATTAACATTACATTACTAAATAGGAAAAATAAACATGAATTTTTGGAGGCAAAAAAGATACTTAGGGCCAGACTTAAAGCATCTCATCATCTTGGTCATAATTGTTTTTTTGTCCTTAGTGGATGATGGCAGCGTTCCTCTCTCCAGAGTGCCTTTGTCTAAATGGGAGCAGATGGGTGATACTGAGACATTTCCCCAAGGTATTGTGAACACCTAGATCACGATGACCTCTGAGTCATATCACTATGTCTACATTCACCCTACTCATCTTTCTCCTTTTGTCTCTCAGCCAAGACTGAGTCTAAGTGGGATACTGTGGTGGAGCAAGACAGTGAAGACGACATGAATGTAAGGTAAGGCCTATGTGAAGGCTTCACTGGTTGGTTTTCATGTAGATTTCTATTGCATCTGTGAAAGCCATATACACATAATACTTAACGGCATGCACATTCATAGTTCTCCTCCCCCTCCTGGCGACAGTTCAAACCACCAGGATGGAGACGAGGATTCGGAGAGTGACAGCAGTGATGACTCCTGCAGTTCGTCCAAATATGACAGCGCAGACTTCCAGAGCTCGCTCAGAAGTTTTCAAATGTCTGAGGGCAAGAGGAAAAGGCTGAGAGAGCTGGAGGCAAGTACACACTGAAATGAAAAAAGACTTTTTCACCTTGTCAGCTAATTCTCCATATCATAATGTACACCTATTGAACAATAAATGCAAAGTAAGTTTTCTCGAATTTTTATATCAAAATCCAATTATTTTACTGGAAAGTGCCGCATATTTCGTGATTACTTAATGGCATACCAGGAGCCATACATACAAATTCTAATCAATAATACCATCACAGATTTGCCCCCCTCTGCCCCTCCCATCATACAAAACCTGTAAGAAGACCCTGTTTCCTTTTGCTAAGACAGCATGGTTGCAGTCCTGATGTTTTACCGTCCAACCCACTTTTGAACATTCGCTCCTCGTGTTAAGTCCCACTCCAATATCCTGCCCCAACTGGAAAAGCACTGGATTACAGAAGCAAGACACCACTGAAGTGTAGTTTCCTTGTGACTTTAATGATCTCAAACATCTTTGGCACCAAACATTAGTCATTCAAATGTAACAATTAGTGCTTTAGTTGTCGTATCATGTCAATACCCATATACCAACCTAAATTTGACTCTATGGAGAGTTGGCTATTCTCTGTGGCAGCAGCTTCAAGCCTTCAAAAATGCTCCTGCTCATATGTCTAAATTAAAGATAATAGAGATGTGCAGAGTTTATTCAGTGTTGTCTCTGACACAGGTGAAGGTTATGAAGATTCAGGATGAGTTGGAGTCTGGTAAGAGGCCCAGGAAGTCTGGGATGAGCATGCAACAACAGGTGGAGCACTACAGGAACAAGCTGCTACAAAAGGTGGGTTACTGGTCAGCTTTTTATTAGTATAGTGTTTAATTCATAGTGCATGTTGTTTCATTATGTTTTATTTGAGTAAATTGTATTGCTGTATTGGGTTTTAGAAGCATACAGACCAGTTTCCCCAGTATTTATTCAGTAGTGGTGAGCCTCCAAAGCAAACAGCGCAAACAATAGAGGGCCTTTATTTATAATAATCAAAATAAGAATATTTCTATGACAGTAACTATGACAGTACATTGAATGAGAACCAAGATAAACAGAAGTGACAGTTAACCGCCACAGTAAAAAAGAAATTTATTATATTATTTATTTTAAAAGAGAGGCAAATAGTGATACAGGCCCATATCTTAATTCATCTGGATGTTGTACCCCGTCTACCTTAGGAGTTCGAGAAGGACGATGAGGAGAAGAGCGAGAGATCCACATCAAAGTCCAAAGACAGGTCAAAGGATGAGAGAAAAGACAGAGAGAGGAGCAAAAGAAGTGAAGACGGGGACAGAAGAAGGGGACGGAGTAGAGACGCAGACGAACAGACCCAGAAATGCAGAAGCATCTCTCCTTTAAAGCAAGTGCAATGAGATATTTTCTGAGCTGTACCAACGTATCTGCCCTGATTATTCTTCCCAAACTCTGTCTCATTTATCCTGTTATACTTACTTCACAGGGCACGGTCTCCCAAACGGTCCAAACGTTCCAGATCACCGTCACCGGACAGGAAGGCACGGCGGTCCAGGTCCAGATCCCGGTCACCACATCGCTCCCACAAGAAGACAAAGAAGAGCAAACGCTGACCCTCAACTCTGGACCTCGTGTTTCACTTTTGCGCTGAACGCGCCTGTTGGCGTCCATGGATTGCTCAGCCAGTGCTTAACATCGCAGTGTGCACAACACACTCCTCTCTCCCACTATTGTCTTTGACTTGCTCTTCAGAAAAACTGACAACTCTTTGTTCTCCTACTTCCCTTTGGTCCCGACTTCTCCAGGCAAGACTCAGCACATTTTTTTGTATGATGAAGTTTGAACACTGTAATTAGTTATATATATTTTTGTTTTGTTTGTTTTTAAAATGAGGACTAATCAGAATGTTGCTGCAAGTCTATGAGACTTAATAAATCACTCTTGGTGATGGGGGCGAGTGTTACTTTCCCAGACCTGTCTGGGAGTGGAGGATATCATTAGTAGGGCCGGGTATCAAGGGCCTATTGGTACTGTACCGATTTTTGGCATTGATTGATTTTCAGGCATCAAAAAGGTGTCAACAAGCCTTTATAGTTTATGTGCATTTTTATTGAGGAAATTAATAGAGCATGATCTGGTTCTGTTTAGAAAAGCAGACAGTATGTGCAAATGTTAGACAGTAAATTTACAGTACTCTTATATAATGAAATGTGCTTTCATTCAACAAAGGTATCAAAAGTACTTAAGAGCCAGTATTGGTTTTGAAAAAAATTCCGATACCCAGCCCTAATCAATAGTAACCACATATAGATCTGTTGTACCTGTTTTTGATACTGTCATTAGCTGAAATGTTCGATACATTTTTAGAGGAAAGCTTAAGAATCTGACTGATAAATTTAGAAATGCAATCTAGATTTTGTAGGCACAAACGATTATTTGGTAAATGACAAATATTTCAAACAAATAACCTTGTTTTCAAGATAAATGATTACATCTTTTACGCACAATTAAGACACATTAAGATTTGTAATTGACATAACTAGGCCAGTGGCTTGCACTTCTTGAGTGTGTTATTCCTTGCAGAAATTGCTGAGACGTGGGAGCAAGTGAAACTGGTAAGGTGCCCATTATACTGTTACAGGTAGCTTCCAAACTCTACTAAGTCTTAATATCCAACAGTGAATTTACACATTTCTGAACAGATTCAGTTTCTGCTGAAACCACACACATGGCTTCTCTGGCTCTGGTTTGCAACTTATTTTAATGCAAAACACAGTTCACAGTTGCTTGGTATTAAAGATAAAAAATAGAAATGTGACGGGGAAAATCACATCTTGTCTGCTTTTTACAGTCCACTTCGTCCACCCTTTAGGGTCCCTGTTCTCCCGGAAAAGCTCCTAGTCTCAGAGCGCTTGCCAGTAGGTAGTTGTTTGAGTTTAGAGGCCACTGACAGGGTGCTCTTCATCTGTAGGGCTGAACGCCGACGAACGGGCCTGAATGTGGGAAGAGCTGACAGCTGCTGAAGTACTCAATACTTTTTTACATTGATGAAAACCTTGATAGCGCCAGTGAAGTCAGCGGAGAGTAAAACCTCTGTGTGATCTGTCTTTAGGGCTCCTGCAAAGGACAAAACATTTTTATTTAGCATTTAAAGTGCAGCATACTGATATTTATACATACTTTATACTAGTTAACATACCTGAGGGAATGGTCTCAGAGTCAGTGGAGTCCAGGCTCTTACACTCTGCATCAGGTTTCTCTGCCCCGGCCTCTTGTGGAACGATAAGGCCTGGGTGCGGCGCAAAAATGGCTGAGGTGACCACTGCATTGTGCGCTGAAAGATAAAAAGAGCTTTAGTCACATGATACAAACAAATTAGACAGGTTGTTAATTTTTTTTAAAATAAACTGATTAGCACTCAACACACATTACCTTTAATCCCTTCCCAGAAGTCATTGCGGTCCCGTCGCACAGAGGTAAATTTGCTCAAGTCGTGGTAAGTGCTCCAGATGTACACGTACTTATCCTCTGAGCCGCTGACAATGAAGGAGTAGTCATGGCTGTAGGAAGAGTGTTACACTTTAAGTCTGTTTTTGTGTTTGCCCATGTTTAATATTGGACACTGATGACACCAACACTAAAGAAATTCATAGATGTGAGACAAGAGTTTGGAGTACCGCATGGTGACACAATCCAATTACAATGAAATCTTCAACATGGAGAATTACAAGACGAAGTGTTAACCTCATCTACTACAATTTACAAACAGAATAAAAGGCAGCACACCCGAGGCAGAGCAACACCTCACATCTCCACTAGACGAGCCACACTTCGAGGCATCACAGAGCCTAACTGGCACATCCCAAAATGCTCAATAACACTTGCAGGCCCGGCCAAAAACACATGAAAGAGAACCACCCTGACCTGAAGCTAGCCTTGATCTGGCTGCTGCTGTTCACATAACCCTTGTATTTCATGGATAGAGACAGGTCCCTCAGGTCGTACAGGCGAATGCGGGAATCATTGGAGGTCACCAAAATCTGAGGGGAAGAAAAGAATGCTGCCATTTAACAGATCTGTCAAAAAGAACAAAGAAATCAAACAGATGACCAGGTATTTTATAGAGTAGATTCAACCTTACCTTATTTTCTCCAGGTAGAGGCTCAATGCCAGTGATTTTGCGTCCAACTCTGTTCCTACCTCTGGTGGACCTCACATGAATTTGGGTGTGGTACTTGAGGCGCTAAGGAATGTATAAACAGAAAAACACTGAGCACCATCATTGGTAAATCATTTACACAACATAGTTTACATTTAAACTTTTACAATAACCCGTGTGACATTGAAGGCATCAACGCATGGCCCATATTAGTAGAAAAAAAGCTTTTTGTTAATGTTTATTTTGGTTGGTCACCTTGGATCTAACACTGTGATATGACACAGAACAACAACAAATAACTGCGGTTAGAGAAAAGAGGAAGTAGCTGGGCTGGGTACCTCTGTGTCATAGAAGATGCATCGGCCGTCGTAGGTGCCGATGACGGCATACTTCCCATTTTGGCAGAAGTTGGCAGCAGTGATGAGGCGCGTTTGGCCGTCCACCTCGTTCCACAGCGCCACCTTCTTGTCTGGAATGTTCCAGAGCCGCAGCTTCCCATCCAGAGAACCACTCAGGAAGTACCTGTCATCCTGGGAGACAAGGGACATTATGTTACTCTAAATACTGTGGCGGAGCCAAAAGCAAAAGATTCCGTAAGACTTGTGTTAAATGATCCCCATGAAATGAACGGCCATTACTTTTACTTCCTGGAAAACACAGCATCTTTAGTGGTGACCTCATGCTGCACCAGTAGGCGTAAATATACATTTCTAACCAATAAAACAATCAGATTTTTGAACAATCCCAAACCTCTGCACCCCTCCCACCAAATAAAATTGCCTTTCTCTCCCTTCAACAGAAAATGCATCAAATCCAGGAAGTTAAGAAGCCATTTCATGGGATCTTTAAAAGCAGTAAATACTAAGTGAGTCAACTTACTCTGGGGTGGAAAGCAATGGCTGTGACAAAGTCAATGTGCTGAAAGCAGCAGAGACACTCTCTCCTGGATATGTGCCACAATCTGACCGTTTTGTCCATGGAAGAGGAGAGCAGGAAAAAGTTCTACATGGACACAAAAATGGAAAAAGTGAGAAATAAAACATGAATCGAGGGTGTTTGAAAGGTGTGAGGGTGGAGACAGGGTAGCGAGACATCACCTTTGACCAGGACAAGTCCAGCAGGTCAGCCGTGTGACCTTTGTACTTGCAGAAGGGGACTTGACGGAAGGGGGCGTTCCTGTCTTCTGTGTCTGGGTCCTCTGGAGCACAACTCGCCTGGGAAAAAGAGTACATTAAAATCTCCATTGTTAATAAGGTCTTCCAGGCGATGCTAGACCACCCACAAATTAGAGGGTTCCTAATTTCACTCACCCCAGGGTCTGTGTCAGATTTAGAAGAGCACAAACTTTCCTGAGAGGGAGAAGGCGAAACTCGACCTGGATAAGCCAAAACCAAAAGAATGTTTACCATAACCAAAGATGTGGCGGATACATTAAGACAATTAAACAATAATCATTATAGAATAAAGAAAGATATATTCCACATTTGTGACAGATGTTGATGTATTTACCTTCAGTGTTGTACTTCATCCTCATGTTATTGAAGTAGTCAAAGGCATTCTTTAGGACCCAGATGCGAACCACATTATCTTGGCCTGCGGTTGCCAGCAGCCTCCCACAGTGAGAGAACTTCATGGTCCAAACTGCCCCCTGAAGACAAGACAAGGATTCATTAAATATACATGTTCCTTTAAACATCATTCAAACAAACAAAATACCAAAAAAAAAACAGAGGTCCTCTTACCATGTGCTCCCCACTGAGGTCCTGGACAACCTTAATCTGATCAAAGTCAAAGGGGCCCTTGAAGCTGTGCGCTGCCTTGAATTTGGCTTGCCTGGTGTAAGGCATGCCCTCATCGTCACTGGATGATGGATCGTCCTGATCTGTATGGAACACTGACCCACCCACCCCAAAAAAAAGACCACAGTGAGAGAATACCAAAACCTTTGTAACAGTAGCATTAAATTATAATGAGGAAGTGAAGGGTTTGCAAATCTTTCAAAGTGAATTTTCAAGCTTTTTCAGCACCTCATTTTCCTGTATTAGGGGTTCAGGGATAAAACTGTCTGTTGTTGTTGTTACTATCATAATCATCTAACATTCATGCAAGCTCTTACAGCCACAGATGCAACTGTGAAACATCTTGTGACACTTGCATTCCTCAAGCAACTATGTAAAATCTGGCAACCTTTTTGAGAAATATTTGTAGAATATAGCAATTCAACAGACACCCTGGCTTATCTGTAAGAGTCTGCTACTTATCACAGAATACTACCACATACTCTACTTCATGAAACATGCAGATACACAGTCAACGAGACAAGCAGATAAACGCGTGGGCTGAAAGTGCAATGAGCAGTGAAAAGGAGGTCAGAACCGTCTGCACCCTCAAATGGCTCGTTGGTGCTGTAATTTATTCATTCCAGTTGACTAGTAATTCTGATTATGACAGTGGAAAGTTTGACAAAATTACACTCCTTCCTGCACATCTCACACCATCTCTGTATCCTATACTGGCCTCGGTGTCCACATCCATTTCAAAATGGCCACTTCGCCCAACTCTCTTCCGCTGCCTGCACTTAACTAAGCTCTTAATCTTCCTCTACTTCCACTTATAAAAAGACCAACCATCCTATCACTAGTTTTTACTGTGCAATTATTGTAAGTAGCTCTGGATGACAGCATAAAATATAAACCTACAATGTACTGCATAATGTACTTTAAAGTACTCTATTCATAATTCAAGCACTTTCTCCACATCAAAAAGACACGGTTAAATTTGAAGCATTTTCCTGGAATTCAAGCATCTGTACAAATCCTGTAAATTGCCGTTTTATCTTACCTTCATCACGCACACTTTTCACCTTGTTGACGGCCTTCTCTCCATACTCCTCAGCGAGATGCTTGGCCCTCTTCACAGACTTGCCCAGGAACTTTTTAAATTGGGTTCTGGGGAAGTATTAAGGGACAAGAAAATTATCGTATCCAATGCTAGATTGTGTAACAGAAAAGGGGAAAAAATCAATTACAGCAACAGGTGACAACAAGTCATCATCCTTACGTTTTCTGTTTCAGTTTTCCTCCATCTGTGTCCGACAGCGGAGCCTGGGCCTTGTCATCATCATCCGACTGTGCTGCATCATTCCTGAGAGGAAAAAAAACAACAGATCAACTTCCTCTAGAAAATGTACCATATTTGTTTCTACATGATCTGTGTTGAGCACTAAAACACACACAGTCAACAATTTTCATAGAATAGAGCAGCCAAGACATAAAAAGCATTTTCCCCTCACGTAATATACTCCTTGGTTCTCCTCATGATGTGCAGGGTGAGGGGGTTAATCCCAGCAGGAAGCTTCTCTTCGGCCTGGATTAGAGGGATCTCTTCCCCAGTGTCCAGATTCTTGATCATCACACTGGCCAGGATTTCCTGTTTTAAGACCACACATCAAAATATGATCCCTAGATACAGATGCACAGAAAGCTGCTGTAAGCGATATGCAAGAGGTACATTGAGTTATGGTTTGGATTCAAGCTGAATAAAGGCAATAAAAGAGTAAGAAACAAACACGCAGGGACTCTTACTTCGTCTGTCAGTTCTCTACCGGAGTTCGAACGAGGTCGCTGGGGGCCTGGAGTGTCTCCCCCACCGGCAGTTGAGGCCTGTTCTTCCTCATTCTCCTAAGGAAACATGCCAACCAACGGTACAACAGATAAGAACAGAACTCCTACATGCCATGTAGTTTGAAGTTCTGGTTAGGCACCAGATGCCTGACTAAGTGGTCCGGCCTGCAGCCTCACTGACCTGTGCTGTCACCACCTTGTCCCCGCTGGTGGCACTGGCCAGATCCAGGGAATGCTGCAGCTCCTTAGTGATACTCCTCACTGTGCTGCTAGGAGACACCAGGCCGGACGGCTCCAGTGCATCAATGCTGATTGCAATGGGCACAGACACTGGATAATAACACAACAAAACACAAGGTTTTAAGTCAATTTAGAAACACCTGATTTTAGTCAAAAAACATCAGGTTTTGGCGCCCTCGATAATATATAGATACTCAGGAATGTAACACCCACTCGCAGAGCTCGGTACTTCAAGTGTTTATAGTCTACAATTCTCTAACTGCAATCAGGATCTGATTAGCTGTCTTCACTTCAAAGAAATTGTATTCAGCCACACTGCCATTCTCTAGCATTGCTAACAAATGCAAATCATTTTTGCTGTTTTTTCCTCCAAAAACAACACTCGCGCAAGTGCTTTTGGGAATGGAGTGAAAATCCTTCCAGTTTATAATACATCAGGTAGGCTTCTTAACAACCTGAACTGCAGTATCTCTATAATCAGGAGACGAGAGCCTGCTCCCTGTCCATATCTGTGCAGTGGGTTGCTGTCATTGTAGTCAATATCAAGTATGTAAGCACAGTACATTTCTTACTTGTCTTCTGCCAACCAAAACTTTTTTTTTTTTTGAAACGTTCGTTTGTATGTTTGGTATCTCTAGACACCAACGATAGCATTTTGACAAAACTTGGCAGGAATGATGCATCTCACCACTGTGTTCTGGCATTTTCAAAATTACACTGACTGGCCCAAGGGAGGGGCGCTACAGTCACAGGTCAAAACCAGGTGACATATTGGTCACTGGACTGGAATTTTTTTTGTCTTTTTTAACAAAAAAACAGAGCTATCAGTCTACATCTACTAGTCCACTGTCGGCACTACTATAGAAAGGAAGTGAGAAGAAGTTGTGATGTGCGGTGTGAGGGATGTGAGACGAGAGAAATGACTATGCCCAGGAGATAACAGCATAGGGCCCAAATACTTGATTCTCTCTTTGGTGATCAGTGTTGTTTTTTAAATTTTCCCCTCAACTCTGAGCAGTGGGTGCATGTCCAAGGTCCATGTGTGGCAAGGTCCAGTGTGTACTAAGCCTAAATAAGGCATGTCAATTCAAGTTATAATAACATAGGTAAAGCCCTCTAACATTTTGGCACGGTAAGCAACGGATTGAGCTGACTGATATAGGGTGGGTGTAATGCTGCATCAGATCTCCCAGATAATATTAGCTGGTGGCATGTATGAAAATTTTTCAGTCATGCTATCTGCCGCACCTAAACCAATAGCAAAACCGTTGAGACTGCTTTGCTTATGTTCATGAAATTGGAACTTAGAATAACTATTGCTGTCTAACCTGCAACGGTGAATCCTTTAACACACAGACTGTTCCATTGTTGTTTTAAAGGTTGTTCAGTTCCATTGCTCAAAAAAACATTTTGGATCAACATAACGCTTATCAACTTTCGTGCCCTTGACTGTGTACTGTGTTATCTACCTTCAAGTCCACTTGGCCTCAGAGACTCCTGAGACTTCTTGCCGGGAGGTAGAGTCGGCCTGAACGGTGGAGGAGGCCTCGGTGGTGGAGCACCACCGGGTGGGGGTGGTCGTGTGGGAGGGGGCTTCTTGGTGCTGGCTACAATGTCTGGTTCCACTGTGAATTGCCGTGGGGGTTTGGTAGGCCCAGAGGAGTCCGAGTCAGTGGACCTGTCTGTGAGGGGGACCTGATCTAAGATGTCTGCAGGTCTCTGCTCCTGCTCCACTTCTGCACCCGCAAGAGGCAGATCAGGCTGACTCTGGCCTAGGGTGCTGGTGATATCTGGGGGCTGAACATGTTCTTGTGGCCCAGCTGATGGGCCTGGGATATCTATGGGTTCAGGGATAGATATGGAGCACGCTCCTTCCCTTGTTGCATTTTCCTGTGGTTCCTCTGGCCTCTCGACAAGCTGAGGTTCCACAACAGGCTCCGCTAGCTCCACAGGAACTTCCTGAGCGTTACTGTCATTCTTCAGCTCCGGCTCTGCCCTTACATCAACTTCCAGCTGATCTAACAGCTCAGCCACCTCACCAACGCTTCCCTTTTGGCTCTCCTCAATGATGCTATCAATGATCTACAGTATGAGGAACAGAAAATAACAGTTAGTCGATTTAACAATATACAAAATCTGATATAAGTGCCAATGTACAGCCCAACTACAACAGAACAAAACAGAACAATGTTACTGTCCACATATGTGTAAGTTTGCCTTTGGCATCACTGCAGTTAAATCATAAACAAAACACAAAAATACACATTTACAAATAGAGTAAGCACCTGCATAAAACCTGCCTTGGACAATACAGGAAAGGGTGTGAATGTGGGATATATGATTGTGCTTATAAAGTGGTCACCTCCCATCAGAGATGTTTGCTGAATTTGGCCCAAAGACACCTCCACGAGCCTGAACAGTACATTTTTATGACCCAAAGCCAACCCTCTCTACCCTTTCTCAGCACTGAGGATCTGGCACTCCCAGAGTTTCTTTATATGAGGGCCATCTAGTGTGGGCCAGTATTCAGTGAAAGAGAGAACCATACCTGAAGGGGATCATCTTGATGAGTGTCGGGTGTGGCCAGTCCACTGGTCGCATCTTGTACAGGATTCACCGATCTCTGCAAGAGATGTTCAGAAAACAAACAGCGAAAATATTATCATTAACCTGCAAAACATACAACAAAAGTAGCAGACATGCCAACTTTGTAGTAGGCTAGTAATGTCCACTGTGAAACACATCCACACTGAGGGAAACCCATTTGAAGAATAAATACTTCACCAAATTATTGCAATTGTTTACAAGCTTGTTTCTTTGATTTCCTTTGCCCAAAACTGCCAAACTCCACTGCACTTGAACTTTTTTTCACTCAACTTTTTCTCATTCAGCATTTCTCATCTGATGTGCAGCACTTGCAATGAGGGGTCAACTGTTTGACAGAACCCAATTATCCGTCTGATTCACAAAAAATTATCCTTGCATGAAAAGCTGTTCCAAGATTCAATTCACTTCTCACTGCTAAACCAGTGTTTCCAGTCTATTTTTAGTAGATGTGGTGTGTGAGGATAGTGTCGGTTCTGAGACCCAGGTTCACTCCTGGGCCCATTCCAGTGTCACTTCCAGGATGTGTTGCAGTGTAAGAATGGCTCTTATTTGGATATTTATATCATATCTTGATAACTGTAATTTCAATTGTAACTGTTGCAGGCTGAGTAACGATGTCACATGATTCATTTTCATTTTATTTAAATTTTTTCTAGCTGTCAGGGAACACTGCAGTTAAATGAATTTAAAGGAAACACTGGCTAAACACTGATAGAGATTTGTCAAATAAAAGTTATCATGGCAAGGTGTTGAACACTTGCAGTCAGAAAAAACAGATACATTTGAATGTTTTTCACATAGGGCACTAATATCTTCCCTTGAAGTGAGTCAAGGTAGGTGCAACTGCAAGGAGGACTATCAACATTGCAGTCACCTCTAGATAATGGGACACTTTATTTTCAACAATTACATGTAAAACTATTGTGTATTGTATTACTTTTGCTTCGTCTTCGAGCCTTGGCAACAGTCAAGCTAAAGCCAACACTCATGGCTATTTGGTGCAAATTCAGTTCCAATAGCGAGTGTTTAATCAAGAGATATTGCTTCTTTTCAACAAACCCTGGTTTTAGATAAACATACCTGAGGTGAGGGAATGACAAACTTTGCAGGTGACCTAAAAAACACACAGGGAAACAGTTCAAGAATACAACAAAAGTCCTCATCTAACATACAAGATTCAAAGGCAAATCCAATCTAAAAACAAATTCAAACCTTAGGCAGTTCAATTAATATTTGTAAACATGAACTAGCCTATTTTCTCCCAAAATGAAAATACAGGGAGCCAAGTTTCAGATCTTTAATGTCAAGACTTTCTGGAGGTGCTCCATTTATAACAAATGGTAAGGCTGACATACTGTAATGTTTTTTTGAGCATTTACACCAAGCTGGCCATTGACTCGGCAGTGTGCTGCGTGTTCTGAGCCAAAAATGTATCATGTTGTATCATAAAAATCATAATATTGTGAAGTTTTGAACTTTGGTCAATAATGATTGAAACGTTTGATTTGACTTGATAGCCCCCCTAAACGACAGCCCCGTATTTTTTTCCTGGCGTTTAAACATTACAAAAACATTGCTCTGGGAAGGTGTTTTTGGTTAAAAAACAACAACAATGGAGTGCTGACTTGGCTCTCGGTCCCAGCTTTTGGACAGACCTGTTCCTGTGCAAAAACCTTATCCACTGTCCAAGATCCTAGGAATAACATCATGTGACTTGTGTGTTAAGGTGGACTTTCCCTTCACTAACATCAAACGGCATGTAGTGTAATGTTAAAATCTGTCAGTCTGTCTTTCTGACATTTTAGTTGTTTAAGATGTCACTATGACAATTTCCAATACCGACTGCACAGTCATTAAGCACTCGAATAGGGACTTGTCTTCAAAACAGATGAGTTATTAAAAAAACCGAATAATAACTTAAAGCTGTGTTCTGCAAAACTCAATAGAGAGTCAGTGTGATTACTAAGTTACCTAGCTCGCTATTTAGTTTGACAGATAACAGCTGGCACATAACAAGCTGACGAACTTAATATCTAACGTTATATCCCTGCTCTGAATTACCAAAAGAGGTTTGCTTACACTTTTGGAGATGGAGTGAAATTAACGTCCTCGGGAGCATCATAGAATTCCTCTGTGTCACTTGTGTCTGACGCCATGCTAACGTGAATTTAGCTAGCTAATACAAGTTAGTCGCCCGCTAGCTCTCTCAGGCTAACCTGCTAGCGCTGCAAAGTAAACACATGCGCTTGTCTCTCTAATTTCGGCGTTTTCAATAAAATGCTATCATCAAAAAGCCTTGGTCCAGGCTACACGTCGTCAAACAACCTCTTTCCTGTCTAACGTCACGCCATAACGTTAAAGTAAGCTAGCCTACTACAGCTAGGCTATTAATTTGATCTGGTCGTGCGACTGACCACCACCTACAGCTTTATACGCCCTTTAAATCAGTCTCGTTAACAGCCTCGAAAATGTATCGTCACCAGCCCAGTGTCCTCCATGAAACCAGACGCTCAAAGTCGCGTATTTAAAACGGCATACAGCTGGTTAGCCTGCAAGCTAACTGACTCACTAACTGCCTTGAGAATCGCCTCGTAAACAAACGAGTGGTACAAAAAGGTACATCATCTCTTAGCGAAGTGAGTCAAAGGGCGGGGCACGGGCATCTTCTTCTTCTACTATGAATTGTGGCGGCAGGCATTCATTCACTCTGCTGCATTACCGCCACACACTGGAACCTTTAAGAATGGCTCTCAAACCCTACACCATACAAACTCGCCCCTTCCAAGTTACTAACCAATTAGGCATTGTTATAACAGTATGGTCCAGACTCTTGATCCAGAAAAGAGTCAAGGGGGTGAATATGTTTTGTTGTTGTTGTTGTTTTTGTTGCGGTTATATGGGCGTTGGATCCTGAAGGGTTCCCAGGGATTGGTTACACTTCTAGTGCATGTCACTGGCAATAAATACAAGATACCTTGTCTTCTGACAAACAAATAAATCATCTTCAGGCATAGACTGTTTAGTGTACTCTCTTGTCCTCAGCACCTCAGGAACCCACTGAATTATCAGAATATGACACTCTCTTCAATATATATTTCAGTATATATTCATTCAATAAGCAATATTTGTGCCAGATTAATGCATCAGTTGATTAATAATGAGGTTTAGAGGACAAAAAGGTGGAGGTGTTCGATGACTGATGATTGAAGCAACCTAATTGGATATCAATGAATCTATGCAGCATTTTGTTTTAATCATAAGTAGTTGGAGATTGTGGTGGCATTCATGTTTTTATTAATTTTGGATTGAAGATTAATTGTAGAAATCTTACCACTTGAAATGTGGTTATGTATTTTGCTTTAAGCTATGAAATTGAAGTGTTCAGTTTTGACTCACACAGTTGCTTTTTGAGAATTGCACTGCTTTGGCAATGAACAAACGATAAACTTTAGAGGAAGTTTGCAAAATTTGCAATGCAGATTTATAGGGTTGTCTCTGTAATGATGGACACTCAACATAACTTATCTAAGTTTATCAGAGTTCATTTATCGTAGGTTTATCGGACAAAAATGTTATCTACCAAAAAAATCTACAATAATAGTTTTTCAGGAATTAAGAAAGGACTGCTCATTTTTTCATTGACATCTATGTATTATTAAAACAATATAAATTGGATTTTAACCAGGTTTTGACAATGTTAGATAGATTATTTATTGTCCAATGTTTAAATTTAATTCAAAAGAGAAAACCACCAAACTTGCAGTTGCTTTTTTTTTTTCTTTCTGAGGCAGCAGTGATAGGCTGTCGCTTGGTAGTAGAAGTCAATAGGGGCCAAAGCTGTCAGCAGTTGTAAAGACAGCCAAAAGTCCTCTGTGAAAGGCTATTCTTGTAATTGAGAGCCTGTAGCTTCCTACTACATCTGGGCTTTTCATGGACCCACTTTAAATTATCACTGTTTATCTTTTTGGTGCAATATAGCCTAATACAAACATTTGTTCCAGCCTACACATGTTTGGAAGGGCTCAGTACTTCTTTAGAATCACTTTATTTAGTAACGGAAGTTTTGAGCCAATGAGAAAAGATTGCCATACTCTTCCACCAATAAAAAGTTTGCATGCTCCTGCGTTTCTAGTAATCAAGAATTCCATTGGATATTAGAAGGGAGGCGGTTCCTCTGGCATAAGTGGATTTGAGGGTTTGGAAGGAAAACAAGGACGCTAGTTAACGTTATCTCGTAGTTGAAGGTATGGATTTAATTATTTAAAAGTTTACAGAGTGTATTCAAGATACATACAACAATTGAAATATCGTATATAATATATTGTTATCAACTAATACAACGTTAACAGCTAGTCATAGTCATTTGTTGGTGGTGGCAAACCAACCAACCACCCAACCAGACTAATAACTAACCTAAGTAACTCACGTTAACATCACTAACCTTTACGCTGACGTTAGTTAACCTAACCTAGCTAGCGTATGTTTGTTAACACAGTAACGTAAATGACAGCAATCACGTCGATTGTCCTGATCTTATTCAAGCTAGCCAATGTTAACATTAAAGGGTTAGCTAGTTAGCCTTAGCCTATTCCCACTGAAGATGGCACGACAGTGTTCGCAACATGGCCAGAAAATTAGTTGTGCCCCGGTCTCACAGCGCTGCCTCACATGACAATACTGTTGACTAGCCTAGCTAACAAATACTGACACGTTAGTTTGTTGATGGCAGGGCTAATGCGTTTGCTAGCAAGCAAGCTACCTCACCGTGGATTTAATTTCTGCCCAAGTGTATCGCACTTGGTTACAAAAGGACAATTATAAAGCACTTGAGTTCGTTTGTCTGAACGCACCGCGCCTGTCAATAGAGCGCTTTGGAAAGTCAAACTCACTCATCAGGGTTGTGGCACCAAAAATCATGTACTGTGTTGTTAAATGTACATGACATGCAGTTAACTGATATAGATTGTAAGCGGTACGAAAAGCAGAATGTTGTCATCAAGTGGATCTGTGTTCCCTGAGGACACGAGGTCGCGATTAATGAAAAAATACACCTATTTTTAAGCTTTTCAAGTTCAAATACTCGGCAAAATGCCCTGTGTTAGGTAGCATACACGAGAGATATTTTTAACTTCAATTAGCCTAGTTCTGTGTAAAGCAACAAGTTAGAAATATGATGCAACAGCCAGATTTGAACAGTGGAGATCCCTAAATTTAAGCCTAGCACTTAACCTTTGGTGGACGTTTTATATTCGAAGTGCTTTAAGCAACATGAGTGCAAATATATTTATTATGGGTGGCCCCAGTGGGAATTAAACCCCCGACTCTTATCAGTGGTATCATGCTCCGCCCATTTAGCTATACAAGACCACAGGCTGAAAATGTAAGAAAAAATATTGATTCATACACTGGTAGTTGAAGTTTATCTTGTTTTAAAATAAACTGATTATATCCCCCCAGCCTAACCTTTAACTAGGCAGCTTCAACCTGCAGGTATTCCATTTCATATTCAGCATCTCATGTTTTCAGGTGTACAAGCCAAGACAGTTTACAAGTGCAAAGCAAGCTAGAGTTCAATCCTATAGTTGTTAACCATGTGCCATCCACTCACTTGTGTGTTTATGGTTTTAGAGATTTACTAACTGGAGTGTGTATTGAAAGAAGAAGGCTTTAGTAGATTACCAAGCAAAAGCCTAAGCCCATTCACTGCATTGTAGTGTGTTGGTGCGAGCAGTTGATTAAACCAGGACATAACAATTGTGTAAAGATATAATGTAAGAGACTAATTAGCCCCTTACTAATTTTTATTATTGCTATTATTATGTTGTAATAGTTAATGAAGGGTTAGGGTGCCAATATTATTGTGAGGCAATTTTGAAACTTCATCAGTTAAAATTATATTGAGTATTGCAGAAAATGAATGTTTATATTTATATTTACAAACAATATTTTGTGTGTGAACTGGCAGACTTCTTCAGAAAATTTAACTGTCTAATGTCTACCTGTTAAATGTCTGTCTAATTGCATGTGAAAGTCCCCTCAATGAAAGCATAGAAGCATAGTAAATAATAATAATAATAATGATAGTGCAGACTGAAATGTAAAATGAAAATGCTGTAAAAAGTGCAGGCAGTAAAACTGGTTTGCAAGTGTTAAAACAAAACTACATATTGTCTTTATCTTCTTTTTCCTGGTTCAGAAGGTTTATTGCTATTGGGATGAAATATTTCTTATAAATGTCACGAGTACCAGCATGTTCCGCTTCTGTGTTTTTAGAGGTGTGGTTTTGGAGAGGGTATGGAGCACCCTGCACACAGAGGGGAGACAATGCCCATCGGACTGCATGACAGGTACTGTGCAATGTGTTGTGTGCGCGCCTTTCTTTGGCCACTGTGAACACATGTAGTGAAATCTCACTTAGATTGAACATTTTCATTTTTCATCACACATAGCCTACCTCCCCAGAAATTCAGGAGCTCTCAGCCTCCAATGTTAGCTGCCCTGAGGATCCGCTGTCACCTCTGGCATTCAAGATTATTTTCCCCACCTCTCAATATCGCTAATTGTAAACAGTCA
The DNA here is from genome assembly GCF_048128805.1 of Centroberyx gerrardi. NCBI lineage: Eukaryota > Metazoa > Chordata > Actinopteri > Beryciformes > Berycidae > Centroberyx > Centroberyx gerrardi. The sequence continues at coordinate 16,882,243 of NC_136007.1, forward strand.
AAATTACTTGTTGAAAAGGATAACCCTTGACACAGTTTTGGTGTTTGACCATTCTTAAACCCCTACAGAGGTATGTGCGCTAAAAATGAGAGTGTCTTACCAAAGTGTCTTATCACCTTAATAGGCCTGGGCGATACAAAGATATTAAAATGCTACATGATATTGAAATGCCACAGTAATGGCATTCAATCTGTGATTATGGAACAATATTAATAATTATGCAAATTAACCCTTTAAAGAGAAATTCAACCACAAAGTAACATTTAGCTCATTTAACAGATTGAGTTTTGACTGAATATGTCTAGGTGGCAGAACAATGCGCTCTCTGTGTGAAATTCCCGTAATTGCGGTATCTAGATTTGGAAGAGGTTAACATCAAAATGGCGTAGTCCTCTTGCCTCTCGCTGTTGGGGAAGAGCTACAACAGGCGGAGGATTCAAATTTTCTGCTCCCCGACCTAAGGGGGTGCCGTCTCAGAGGAGCGTTGACCACAGGCCTTGGTGCAGAAAGACTCAAGGAGAAGTACATTAATAGCCTGAGCTTCTAGTCCCTCTACAGCTAGCTAACTTTAGCCACTATTCAGGAATAAATGGTTTCCAGTGTGAGAGAAGATGATACACCGGACGACACTACATTTGTCGAACTTCATGAATTGGCTTTAGAGGGTTATGGGTTTGAGCCTGAGTACACTGCAGAAGAGCTGGAGGAAAGACGGGAGGAGAAGAAGCAGAGACTTCCATTGCTGCTCCTGGGCCACCTCAAGTGAAGCGACAAGCAAGTTTATGTGGCCACTTTCTCTACAATGCCAACGGAGATAGGAAGTGTCTGTTGTAATGAATGGGACTGTGCTCAGTTTCGTTTGGCACCAGTGACAGATGAAGAAAAGGATCAAGTTGGAAAAGTCTGTCTCGCATCACATCACAGTTTTGAACCACATGTGAACAGAGCCGTCTTGGACACATTTTTCAAGATCCCCAAGTTAAACTGGCGTAGGAGACCCAGACCTGCAGGGCCGGGAGGAACAATGATAATCGAGTAAGTACAAATAACCACATTTTTTCTCACTAGGACACCAATGTGTTTTGTTGTTGTGGTTAATATAAATCTTGTCTATTATAGTTTGTATGTGAAATGCTCACCATGGTTAGACAGTGTTTTGTGCTATTTAAAAATCATTACTAACGCAGCTGTAGCCTAGAGCAACTACACGTTAGCCAAATCACAACCTATATCATGGTTGTGATTTGGCTAACGTGTAGTTGCTCTCTGCTAGCTTTCAAATCCACATCACCACATAGATATAAACATACTGGGCCTCATTCACAAAACTTTTTGTAAATTCCTCTCACTTTTATTCTTGAGAAAAGTGCCTACTAAGAAAAGAAAAAACATTATTGTCAGGAGTGAGTGAAAAAAGACATTTATTTTTTAAAAGTGTAAGCAGTGGAGTCACAGCAACCGAGAAAAAAAAGCATGGCAAGAAATTACTGATGTTGTAACATCAGAGACACACACCTTGGATAAAATAAATAAAAATAAAAAATACATGGTTTGACTTTGAACTTTGACTTGAAGTTAGAATCTAAAAAGCGTATAGCTCGAAATAGGTGCAGTTTATTAGCTACAGGCAGAGGGCAGGGCACTGTTGAAAGAATTAGGGGAATAATAGGAGAGACTGTGCTGTCAGGTGTTCAGTCATCAGTGGAGTTGGACACTGACTTCAAGTTGTGGGTCCCTCCTGTCCAGCGGGAAACCACATTTAGGAGGAATGAATTTAAATAAGCATAGACTTATGGAGACGATTTTGTGATACACACATGTGCAGCCTATTGCTCTGATAGTGTTTGGCAGGCCAGCAATAGCATGGAAATCTCTTTTTATTTGAGTCTGTTCGACTGCAGAATATGGGAATTTGATATATTATGGTGCCAGCTTAATGATACCATCTTTGCAGCTGATGGATGGCTGTGATATGCCGGCCTGGTTACTTATCTGCCTTTGGACGGGTCCAGTGGCCAGGCAGGCATGTTCTCCTACATGTTCTCCTGCTCAGCTGTGGCTCCATGGGTGTTGCAGAGATCTAGGAGAATTGCCATAGGTAGTCTAAAGTGCATCATGAGCCATTCACTCAATCTCTACTCAAGGCTGTTGCAATAACGGCAAATGTTGGGGTTTGCTGTACGCTCATGGGTCTTTATATCATAATGAATCACTTTGATCAGTAAGCTAAACATCTGTTTCCAACTGAATATAATTGCCCATTATGGCTATGAATTTGTTCATAGCTTTGTTAATTGGTTATCAGTAGCCTATTTATGCCAATAAATGCATTGATACACATTTTGTTGTTAATGAGGTCTGTAACTACTTAAAGTGACTGCGGCTAAAGAATAACATTTTCTAAGTAGAAACCTCTTCAGCCTATCTCCCAAACACATAGACTTTGATTGTGTCAAAGAACAAATTCAGGAAAGAAAATGCTGTCATGTCCGTGGAAACATTTATAAGTACATTTTAAGATCAAATCTGCATGTTTTTTGAATGAGGCCCATTGATTTAGAATTTGTGGCGCTATGATACATGCCCAGAAATAAATTGGCTGGCTAGTATGGGATGTTATACAATGTAATTGTGCAGTTTATAGTGCTAACTAAAATAAATTGCAATTCAAAATGCAGAAAAAGGTTTTGATGGGCTAACTAACAACTGGATTACAACAGCTTTTACAGTGAGCTGATATTATATAATATATAACATATTGATATTGCATAACATTAACATTTTGACATATTTTTTTTAATCATCAAAGCTAGCTAATGCATTTGATTTAGCCTACTGCCCATTTAGTATAACTACATATTCTTCTATCCAGCAGGCTGATCGTTTCAGTTCATGTTTTTTCACAACTTCAAGAAAGCTACACCAGGAAATAAGAGCTGGCCATCATGCATTCAACTACATAGTTCAGGACACAACTGCCAGCCAGTTAAAAGCTTAGTCTGCGTCTGTGGCTTAAAAATTAGTGTGGCGCACAGATGAATTTACATGTTGTTCCTCTGTTTTACCTCTTACTGTAGCCAATACCGCTTGGCTGCATACAGACTCTTCCTGGAATTGTGCCTTCATGGTGAAAGACTGGAGAGAGGAACTTCCCTGGTACTTCCTGCCTGTGTCCAATCTGTTGGTGAAAGATTCCCCTCTCCTGATGGACAGTATTGTGGCTTTGTGGAGGTGGAAGAGACTCTACACCAACTAGATTGACAGTTGCTTACAGTTTGTCTGGACACCATTTTCAATGTGGAGTACCATAATCTATGCAGATGGAGGCAGATGACTGTCCACAGCCTCGCTGCTGAATATGCTTTCAATATCTGTACTGCTTCTTAGGATAACCTGCTGGCCAGTTTGAATGAGTGAAAGAAAAATAAAGCTCCATTACATCAATTCTCCCTCAGTTCATTTCCTTTCATTATTCATCTAGTTGGATACAATGAATGACCTTGTATGACCTTTGCTGTTCAGTGGGTTAGAGTCAGAGCTGCAAACTTGTAGCCTTTCGTTGAAATTTGCTGTTCGCTATTCAAAATAGGTTCAAAATAAGTTCTCCTTGTGATTTGCGTAGAGCCGATGACTTTCCGATAAATTCCTGTTTGCAATTCAATATCAATTATTTTGAAGTTAAGTTGAAAAGGTATGAAATGAAAAATACGATTGGGTGGCATGATCATCAAATTTGAAGTTTTGTCCAGCTCAAATTTAAATTGGGAAAGAAGCCTTTACTTCATCAAATGCTGCTCTGATACATCTGTACATGGAGCTATTGAGTAAGACTGATAGGAAAGGAATGTTAAAACCCTGGTAGTTGCAGAACTTCATTTTACATTTTAGACATTTAGCTGCCGCTCTTATCCAGAGCCACTTGAGAGTGCAGCAATAGAGTGAACCTAAATTCCTGGATTGTCGGCACTATAAGCAACCAATAGTAAGGAGAGCAAGGGTGGAGAAGTTAAGTAGGTGGTTGAGTAGGTGAAGAAATAAAAGCAAGGCTGAAATGTTAGATGTCTTTTTTTTTTTTTTTTTTTTTTTTTTAACAAGATGGGTTTTCGGTGAAAGAAGAAGGAGATGCTGGTTTGTGTGTACAAGGAAGAAAGAGCCAAGCAGCAGATCGTAGCAGAAGGCAGGAACAGGGTCTACATGTAAAGTGATGCAGTTTCCCCAGTAGCCTTGTAAACCAGCTCTGCAGTTGTGATATTGATGCGAACAACTGCAGGCAGCCAGTTAAGGGAATGCAGGAGAGGGGTGACATGGGAGTTTGGGGACGCTGAAGACGAGGTGGGCAGGAGAATTTTGGATGAGCTGTAGTGGCTGAAGAGAGTGCTTTGGCAGCTGTCCAGATGGCAGGTAACTAGCTTGGAAAAAGAGAGGGGCTGAGTACCTGCTGGGGGAGGGGCTGATTCAGCGGATGTTGTAGAGCAAAAACTTGCTTGTGTCCATGATTCGGGTCTTTCACAACAGTTTGTTCTTTAGGATCATCCTAAAAATATTAGAGGAGAGTTACTTGTTCTTAAATCCTACTCCTTAAACATCCTCATTGAGCCTGATCAAGGCAGATGTTTCCTTATATATTTACATAATGTGAGAGGAGAGAAAACTATGCAGCTAAAGTTTGATGATGGGAGACTAAGTGAAGTACAGTAATGCGGACATTGTTGTGATGTTTGGGGTGGGGTTGGGTTTGTAGGAGAGGACAGAAATGTGTTGTGAAAAAATATCACAGTCCTATCAAATCATAGGACTGTAGTCATTCCAAATACAATCCATTTGCAATATGGCAAACATTTTATCAATTTCGGCAACCAAAAGCTGATGCCTGGTTGCCAGCCTGGCAACCACTTCTAAAAGCTGGTGTCGGGCCTGTATGTATATCTTGTACCGGGGTATTTCAGAATGTATCAAATACATTCTGGTATCATATTCAGTACCGTGATAACATTTATGTTCTGTTTTCTATTCAAATACCACATTACGCTTGCTAGTTATTAATAAAGTAATTGTCCATTAATAAATCCAGGGTTCCCCCTACATTTTTTTTGTCAGGCCCAGCAGAAGACATGGAGAACCCCGTAAATTAACATGACGCAAGACATTGCATATAGGCACAGTCGCACACGGTCGAAACTGGTGTGGCAGGTTGTTGGCAACTTTATATTTCATCTTGAGATTTTTTTTTTTATGTCCTGCCACCATGGTACATGTGGGACATTATGTCGTCATGGTGTGTGTGTCTGCCTGTGTGTAGATACATTCTTGTGAACACAATAACTCAACAATAGATGATAGAAACTTCATACTTAACCACAGGTTCCCCGTATAGGGCAGATGGTCTGAGTAGATTTTGGAGCACTTTGCTGCATACATTTGCATATTAATGAGGAAAAAAAGATTCACTTGAAACTGTAACTCCTTAATGCTGTAAGATGCAGAGTTCATATTACTACTGCCAATGTGTTATGAGAAGACAAATATGTTGAGATAGAAATATTAGCTAATTAATGCATCAGTTACTCTAATTAATTACCTTATAAGCCTAACTTGTTATGTTTTAATATGTGGTGATTATGGTGGGACATTAGGCAGCTCAAGTGCCTCTTGTTTTGTGCCCACTTATTCCAAGTGGGTAAAAAAAATGAATAAATGAATGTTGTTAATGCACACACTTAGCTGGTCAAAAGGAAAATCCCTTTTAATTTAAGAATGTAGGCCTAAAATAATGACTAAATGGTGCATTAGCCTGTATATAAGCCTATTGGTGTCAGTATGGTGTTGAGACCCCCTTTAACATAACCTAATGGTTTACCTTACATGACCTTGTATTTTCCTGGATTAATGGAGTCCATCAGAAGTGGCTATTTTTTAATCTGTTGCACAATAATCCAAATACTCGAATTGATTTGATAAAATTGGGGCAAGCCACATTGGCATAGCAAATTGTGTTTCCAATAAGATATGAATATTCCTCTTGTTTTTCCTGTTCTCGCATGAGGCACAGTGTGATGCCTACTCATCTGTTAGTCCTCTTTAATTTCCCTTAATCCTTCCTTGTTGCCTTTATCACACAGATAATCTCTGCCCATAAGAAAAAAAATCATCTGTCACCTGTGAACATTTTTATTGACATTTTCCTACATGGAATATAATTCAAACAACAGTTTGAAGTTTCAAGGGGATTTAAGTATAAAATTGCAAGAAATTATACAGACAAATTAAATGTAAAAGGAAGGATGTACTAAAGTTAATATGCAAAACAGTTGGGGGTAATTTATGTATTCATTTCCTTGCCATTCTTTTGAAACCTCTGACATTATCCACTGGAAACGTTTTATTTTACTGTCACAAGGCTGCTGACTTCATCACACTGCTGTGAGGGTGGTTGAAGTTTCCAGGATTGGTAGTATTTAAATAGTATACATTTAAAAATTGTTTTTCATGTGTAGCTTATTTGAATGAAATGGGTTGCTAGAATCCCTCATGGCCTTCCTGATGTATTGTTTTGCACTGTATGAATGCTATTTTGGTCACAGCTCTTCAAAGGTTGTACAATGCTGTTGTATTCATACCTTTGTTTTGTTGTTTGCAATGATTTTTCTCTTTATCTCCTCCCTCTCCCCTCTACTTCTTTTGATGGCAAACCCAATGCTGTAATCACCACTCCTTTAACAAGGTGGCACTGTTGCTGAGCTACTGGGCTATTCATGAACCCTGAAAGGGTGACGGGAAGGGAGGGCTTCTTCCCCCTCCCACCAGGAGATGACTGTGAATGCAGCAGGGCAAGCAGTCACAGCGGATACAATCTATTGGCTTCTCAGTGTTGCCGCTAATGTCACAACCCTGTCTGTAGCCTGCACTGCCTCTACCAGTGTATTTCTATAGCCACCACCGCTGCTGCTGCTGCTCTCCCTCCCCCTTAAATGGTGTGGGCAGAGTGGGATGGAAGCCCGCATTGGAAGCCTTTTCATGGAAATGCTCTTTGCTGTTGGTATTGCTCTAGCACCGTTCTGGTGACAACAACATGCCGTTAAAATGGAAAAGCGGTTCTCCTGTCAGCTGGAAATTCCCAGTGCCAGTGCTTAAGACATCCAGGTCCTCACCTCTTTCGCCTGCCTACATGTGAGTACGAGCAAAATAGCATTCACATTATGCCATCGTGGTGATGTACATCGAGGTGGATTTTCAGTTTTGGAGGCTTTTTGGAGGTTTTTGGTTTAGTAAATTATTTTGAATACATGAAACCGTTCCCTTTCGTTGCAGCCCTAATTAGGCAGAATATGATTGAGTGTTGTGCTGTGTCGAGAGAGTCGCCTTGCCCGGTGTGCGCTATATGGGTTGCTTGCTTGCAGAATGTCGTGGTCCTAGGCAGTGAGGCTCATTTTGCTGTTAGTCTGGTCATGGCAAGGACCACATCCCCGACTCTTGCCCTCTCCCTATGGCTATGTTTATTTGGGCACAGAGACTCAGCAAGCTTGGGAGGAGCCTGCCTTTGTCAGGATGTCTGGCGTGCCCTGGTTTAGGAGCTATTGTCATCTGCTACTGTTCAGGAGGGGGGAAGGGTAGAATGTAGATGGTTCACACAGGCTCTCTCCATCCTCTCTTATCTGGCCTTTTTTTCAGTGCTCCGCTGAAATGGACGGGTGTCTTGTTTGACTTTTGAACAGTAACCTGGCATAGGCCTAAACAGAGTCAGGGAAAAAGAGAAGAAGAGACCAGATAAAGGGTTATCAAGGCAAGCTAGCATAAGTAGGGTAATGGTAACTTGTAGGTAATTTCTTAGGCTAACAAGGCTAACGAGGATTTTTACAAAATGACATTAATGTGGTCTTTACATGTGTATATGTGTGTGTCTCATACATCTCTACCTATAATCGTAACTGCTTAAAATGTTGCTAGTTTTACAGAAATGTTGCATTAAAATATTATTGCACACCAGAGATAACACAGAAAATATGACCTATAGGCTACCCTCTGTTTTTTCAGTGGTTTACTGCTTCAAAATGACCTCAATTTAAACAACAACATGGCTATTTCATATGTCAAAAAGCATTTTAGAATGATAGAAAAGATATCTTTGATATCTTTATATTGCCCATACATTAATTTTCAGATTCCTTAACCCTGAGGAAGTCTTAAAGAAAAGGGTGTCACTCTGTACTCGATAAGCTATTTACCAAATGACATGATTTGAAGGTTCTTTATTTTTTGACACTATTGACCTAGTGATTTTTGTTTCATTGGTTACACTGTGGTATATGGTGGTAACACTGATCTGTAGCTAACAGTGTAATATGAGTTATTGTAGAGTGACCAAAAATAAAATGTTACAGTACAGTGGTTTAAATCTGTACCAGTGAATTGAAATTCTTACGTAAATCCTGTCAATTCAAATTATGTTTACAACATAGCATCCATATTACATGTGTAAGAGTAATTTCATGTGGCCACAGTAACATCCAGTACTGACTGAGGCTCCACCTTACTCTGCCCAGTCTGGCCCTGCCCTACCAGACCACTTACTATTTTGAAACATGTATATTGTAAGTTGTGTTTTTAGGCAGGCTGATATTGGACCCCCAATTATAGGTTACTCTGTGGTCAGGGAACAGTCAGTCTTTATAGGCCCTTTGAGTGCAGCCTGTATCCTTTTGGCTTTGGGATCATATTTAACTTTGTATACTGGTAGGTTATCCTCTGTGTATGTATCCAAAGCAACAAAATGATGGAGGATGCAGGAGAGTGAAGTTATTGGAGCGTCTGGTGTGAATAACCTATGATGGTGTCTAAATTGAAAAAAAGAGAATTATCATGGAAATGTGTTTGCATGTGTGTGCTTGCCTGCAGTGAGCCCACCCCAGTCTATATATAGACTGGTTTGCTGCCTGTGGTGCAGATTTCATGCTAGCGAGGAATGGTAAAGGTTCACTGCCTGTATGACCCGTGGAATAATCTAAAGTTCAGTAGAAAGTCATTGGGTTTCCACATAAAGTCCTTGAAATGAATGTCATCCTTGCATCTAGCACATGGATACATGTATTCCACAGTGATATTCATATTGAGCGGTTAGCATGTGTGGCTGCTGTGACTTCCACATTTCGCTTAAGCACATTAGTCTAAAAGTTACTCATCTGGTCTTGGTTCTATTTATTTATAATTTGTCATTTGGAAGTAGTGCACTGTTTTTAAAATACAGTATTCTCAAAATATCCTGGCTGCTGGCGAAATGGTTTAAGACTTTACTCCGAGCCAGCTACTCTTTAGAAAATATTTTCAATTTATGTAGCAAGAGTTGATACAGTTGTTGAAGCCAGTATGACCAGATTAAATTCTGGTCATACACAGTCTGTATGGAGATGGGTAAAATGAAAGCTGTGACAGTGAATTTAACAGATTTTGCAAATGTACATGCTTCAGATTTCACATGTAGGATGTGGCTGAGTCAAACGCTAACCAGTATTTCCCATACATAGGGCAGTGCCGGTGCTGAATCTCTTGCACAGCTGCTATGAGAGCTTGAGTTTTGCAAACATAGGCTACTTAGGGCAAATGGCGCATTGGTTCACATGAGGTTGTTTGAAACCTACCTACATTATTACCAACCCACATGAATTTGTAGGCCCAATTTAAACCATTCCTCTACCCTAGAATCAGCAGAAGATTGATCATTTGTTCATTTGAAAGCCATTGTTCATACAAGACATGAAACTGAACCACAGCTGGGTTTACGCTGGCCGTGTTTCATTTGCTTTCACTTTGAACGTCAACTCCTGCTGACAAAAATGAAAGGTTTTTGCTTATTTAAAAACATCAAGCATCAGAATTATTATGATGATTATAGCCAAATATAGCGCACTGTGCTTTATGTGTTAAATTGATTCAATCTGGGATAATCTGACAGCAGAGACGTTGAAAACCGCAGTGCTGTACATGCTTGTTCCTTACACTGCAACTGTGGTGGGATGAGAATGAGTTCACATCAATCTCAATATTTCATATCAATTTCTCAAAGATGTAGCAAACATTGCTTGGTGGATACAGTGTTGAATATATTGAACAGATGTTTCAGGGGCTGTTGTCAGAATCTCTTCCTATATTCTTTGTTGCTCCCGTCTGATTCTTACCTTAGCTGCGTGGATGCCTCATTTTGATGGAACTGGTCCGCACGAACGGTGGGAAATCAGCTGGTGTGTGAGAACAGCTGAGGGAAAGTTACAATGTAGCTCGCCCGAAACATAAAGGGAGAGATTATCAGCGAACAAGAGATCTAACTATGCTCTCTAATCGTCTGGCTAGGTTCATATCGCTGATCAGGGTGATGTGAAACAACATAGTCATCATTTTCATTTAAATTTTCAGATGAGCTTGCTTAACTAGTTGCTTAAAAACCCTGAAAGATTAAATGCTCACTTGAGTGCGATCTCTGCCATGGAAAAAGTTTTTCTCTTAAGGGACTTGTTTGTTTTTTATATTCTATTTCAATGGTTCATTACTTATTTATTTTGAGTGTCGGTACAAGAATAAACTCTGACACTAAAATACATTTTTGTAGTCAGTTCTTTAAATTTAGGATCTTAGTCATGGCCTCAGTACACAGGTGTGTGTGTGTGTGTGTGTGTGTGTGTGTGTGTGTGTGTGTGTGTGTGTGTGTGTGTGTGTGTGTGTGTGTGTGTGTGTGTGTGTGTGTGTGTGTGTGTGTGTGTGCGCACACACAGAATCCAGTCACAGATAAACCTGAGAACCACTGTGAAACACATGCGCACAACTGCTGGAAGAAATTGTAGGGGAAACACTGCCGTAACTGTAGAGAACTGTGGTGGAGCACTTCATTTACTTGCCCTTTGGACACGTAAATTAAGTTCTCTCTGACTTATGGCCATTTTGGACGGAATGCGATAGCCGCCCGGAGATCATTCATTTTCAGTGAGAGGCCAGTGGGGAGGCACAAGCAGTCTGGCTGGTGGACCTTCAAGTGGGCTTGATCCCGTTTAACTGTCGTGTTCGTGCTCTTCACACACACACACACACCCGCCCACCTGCAGACTCAGAGTTGAATTGTCCTGAACTTTGGAGGGTGCAACGCAGAGTTTCACCAGACAGTTAACTAATCAGTGGATGCCATCATGCCTGAGCAATGAAACAACAGTTAGCTGACATGTCACTGAAACTTTGCTTAGCTCCCTCATCAGATGGAGATACTAACCATGCTCCTGTCTGGATGCCAGAACAGGGTGTAGAGTAAGAAAACACCCTCCAACAAACAAAAATAAAAATATATCTTGTATGATTATAAGTGATAGTGCTTACCCGAAGAACAATGCTCTGAATCAGTAGATGTGGTGTCCAGTGCACACGCATTAGCCCCTTACACACATGCAGCCTGTTCCGTAAATGTAACGGCACGCTGTCATGTGAGAAAAGGAGCCGGTGTCGAAATGCGGGTAAATCGTTTCTGCCAATTTCACTGCTCAAGATGTTGTAACATTACTGGTAAAGTTCTGTATCGACCGTATGTGTGAACGATGCCGTAACATTAACGGCACAAGCACGCACAATGTCAGGACACTTTGTTGTCAAACTGTAGGAGGGAAATACAAACCACTATACAACGGGCTGTAGCTGTACTTTTTGACTGAAATGTTGAATTGGGCAGAAATAAGAGATAAGAGAGATAAGGAAGAAGAAATAAGAGAGATCTTCGGAGTCCGGGCGTACCAAGAGATTAACTCGCCGTGTTTCAAACTGCAGTGACTCCGGCGATTAAACGTAATTTCCGGGAAATGGCAAGAGAGGAATTTAACGGTATTGCCAGCGTTGTGTGAATGGTAGCATTACGGTAAAAAAGTGGAACGGCACAACAGAAACTGCTACCTTTACCGGAAAAATGTAAACAGCAATTTTACTGGTTTCATGTGTGAAAGGGGCTATTGAGAATCAAGGTGTACCCACAATGACCTTCAGCTTCTTTCCTTGTGAAGTCCCTCTGTGGTGGTCCATGGCTACAACTCATACTAGCCACTTATACTACAACTGAAATGATTACTCAGAAACATAGAAATTCACAATGAGAAAATTCTGATGTTATAACAATGTAACTGTATAGCTATATACCTAGCTAGCTATAAAAATATGTGCTATAGCTTACAGCAGTGAATATTCAGACGTCCACCATGCACCAGTTACCGTGCATGAAGTGCCTGGAGCTCCCTTTCTTCACACAAGGAGCAGCGAGCCATGCAGATGGCACGCAAGTCAGCATGCGTCCGCATTCGGCTATTGCACTCCATCTGAAATGGCCGTTACACAGTATCCCTAGCGCACATCATGAGCTGCGACAGAATGAAGCAAGTTTCAGGGTGTGCTTAGATGTCTTCCTTTCTACTGTACATTGTAACACCGTTTTGGAAGAATGCTCAATTAAGTTTTATGTTTTATTATAGTTCGTTAAGGTAGCGGTTAGATTAACTGCTCATACCTGCTTGGCTCTACCTAAATGTTGTTGGCAAGTTGATATAGAACCGTGCCTCTCTACTCATTTGAGTCCAGGCACAATGACACTGACGCTTCTCACCCGTCTCCTGCCTGTCTGCTCAGGATCTTGACTCTCCTCTGGTACAGCTCCCTTGCTTAGCCTACACATGCTGAATAAATCCACAAATCTGCAGTGACAATACAGTGCAGCCTATATTGTAGCTCAAACCTACAAACATAGCAATTATTCAGTATTAATTTGGGTGTATTCTTGCTTTTTGTTTGCACATATTCAACTAGGTCCTGTCCCTTGTAATGGCACCCCTCAGGCTGACTTAGTATTTGGTACATGTTGACAGACTGCCCGCTCCTCCCACACGCAAACACATCATGATGCTTGTTATGCTTAACTACTTGTACTGCAGGTTGAAACCATAGATAGTGTTTTTTAAATTGACAGTCATAATATTAAATATGCATAAAATCCCCAGCCCAGCTTTGATGTAAAAGCCTTGACCTTAAATTGCTCTCTGATTATAGGCTGTTTGTGTTTCCTATTTGCCCTTGATCTTTATGAGACTCCTTATCTGCCATGACAACCACAGTCACCAGCTAGACATTTTAAAAACCATCTTTGAAGATTATGAGCAGTGATGGTGTTAAATATTATTTTTTGGTGAATCTTAACCAAGGCCAAAACATCATGCAAAGAAAGTGTAGCTGCATTAGGCTTTATCTAAAATGTTCAGATGGATACAGAAGCAATGTTGAAAGTTTGAGTCACTGCAGTTTTTATCCGCAGATAATGGATAGTTTGAAAGTGACTGGATTGGCAGAGCTGCATATACTTTGGGAAATATATGTGCGCCTAATTCTTAACTGTTATCTCATAATTCTTAACTGCACTTGATGACTAGGCAAAAGTATGGCAAAAACGGAATATGTAGGAGGCTAATAGTGGAGTGTAACACAGGCAAGCAGCCTCACCACTCAAAGCAAAAGCTGTATGCGATTTACAGTCCATCAGCATACTCACTGACACTCTGAATTGAATTTGACACACTGAAATTGCTTGTAGGCCTATGCGGTTGATGACTGTTGTTCTGACACTTTGGGTTTATCATCCCAAAAAAAAACCTACCTGGATTTTCTGTTGTATATTTACAGGATCCCACAAAGACAGCCTTGCTCCCCAAACACATTGCCATAATATTTAAAGATATTATGTTTATCATTTAAGTTTGGAAACTACTCAAAAGAATCAGTGTTCTACTATACTTCTATATAGTTCCCCTAAAACCTCCCTATTCCGTGTTACTCCATTTCTGAATCCAGATTCCATGTGTGATTCCCAGCAATTGTAATAACTAGCTGTTACGTTAGTGAACTTTGCATTGTAACTATTAATCAAATTAGATAAGCCTGAGCATTAATTAGGAGGGTGCCAGTTTTAGTTAGAATGGGCAAAAGCAAATGACAATTGGCAGACACATAGGGCACAGATGTCTGAATTAGTGCAAGAGAAGATTACTCCCTTTGTTACTGGAACTTTATGAATGGATGAACAAGGAAATAAAATACATGTATGGATTATCTAAATTAAATAGACTATGGCCGGTTGCCCGACTTGTGCCTTTTGCTGGTTGGGGAGGACTGTGTTCATTAAGATGATCAACATATTCACATTTTCACATGGCAATCTATCCACCAGCTGTCTTATTACATAGTAGATGTATCAAAGTCTGTTGTTTGTTGGAATAGAGACAGTATGGGAAAAGGAGAATTATAAGAGTGCCTATTTACTGGTGATGGCTGCCATGCTTCTGTGACGGACATGCTTCTCTCTTCGGTAGTGCTTCTCGCTGTGGTGGGGGAGGGGAAACATGGCGTAGCACCCGCTTCTCTCAAATGTTGTTTTTTTTTTTTTTCAGTTGACTTGAGAGAAAATCTGTTGTTGCTCTTAAAAGACTAACCAAATGTAAGCATGTAACCCTAACCCTAGAGTAAAAATAACCCAGTGGAGAATCAGTAGGCTTGCCTCTTAACCTTGGGTAGCCTTGAGTATTTGCAAAATGTTTTTCTGCTTCTCAAATTGGAGTTCATGCAGCGGTTGACATTCAGGTCAGTTTCCCATTGACCACCTGGGCCAGTAGTTTTTCAAAGTTACTGGCCCGAACACTGAAACTACGGACCCATTAGTGTATCAGTTTGTTTTGATGCTGCCTGTTTGAGATAATGTTTTTTGCTTTGGAGAAGTCTAACTTGCAATTCAGACCTGCTAAAAACAGAGCAAAATAATAAAAAATCAACACTATGCCAGTGTTAACATCAGTCCAAACCCATCAGAGAAATTAAACACTTTTGATCATTTTGAGCACCGCCCCAGAGCCATATCAGCTCTGAGTGGACAAACAACTCTCAAAGTCTTGTCAATTCAAAATAATTGTCAGTAAAAAATCAACTCAAATCAAAATTTGCTGTGAACCTTTTAAATCTCAGATTTAAAAAGTGTGAAGTTACTGTTTACAAATACCATTATAAGTAAGTATTATAAGTATTATATATAAGTGTTTGGAGCAAATTTTAGAATTTTAAGTTTCACTTTAGTTCTCACAGCGGGAGGCTCTGTCAGATTGGGCGCAGTGCTTCTGGCCTACTGCTCTGTGCATCACAAAATGTTGCACACCCACCTCGATGTTCAATACACGAGAGAAAATTCATTTTCCATTACTTTCCATTGTTGAGTCGATATCAGGTTTTTGTCAGACTCTCCACACAGGACAGAGCTTCTTTTTTTTTTAGGTCAGACTGCGCCTATGTCCATCTAGCAGGTGATGTCTGTCCCACACAAGCAGATGAGGGGAAAAAGGCATGTGCATGCAGTGTGTTTACAAGCAACAGCTGAATGAGCGCCCCAGCCTCGCGAGATTAGTCTCTAATAAATCTATATATATACGGTACATATATATAGCCTAATGCTTCCATGGGTCTGACAGAGAACATAACATGATGCGCACCTCTTGGGCACAACATTAGAGATCGGTCAATTTCTATACTTTGACCAACTTTTTATTTTGTGGCAACCATGCCGATATTATGGCGGTGTGGCACAGATGAGCCTATGTATGGAAACACTGATGTTAACTTTGTCTGGCTTAAGTTGCTTGGAAATTGGGTCAGTATATTTCTCTCTGTACTGAGGCATCACCTGATGCACAAGTATTTTTGTGCGACTCTGGACATCAGTGGAAAATGCTCTGCATTTGATCACTGTTTTTCCATCCTTTTAATAAAATGTTTTTCATGTAAAGCTTGTATACAAATTGATTCAAATTAACTGACTTTCTGATGTCATCTGACTCGAACCTGAAAAACTAGCAAACAGCTGCAGTAGCAATCTTTTTAATTTCCCTTATCTTCCCTCAGTGACTTTTTCAAAGTTAGTTGACACTTGCCTGAGGGGATAACAGTCTCATAAATGCTCCAGCCGTAACTATGAATGGCGCTGTTATACACAAAAAAATTTATAAATTGCAAGAACAATATTGTATTTTAATAGAAAACAATGTAAAACATATCACTGTATTGAATATGATACCTTGAACATTTTCAAATACCCCTATATACGTTTTTTTTTTCTTCCTTTGAACACAACCAGCAGATGGCATAAGTTGACACTTTCCCTCCATGAGAGTCGGGCTCTGTTACAGCGCACTTCTAACCTGGGGGAACACGTCCTTGGTTTTGGTTTTGACATACCATGGGCAATCCCTTGTCCTCCATACTTCAGCGCTACTGTTGCTGGTAGGGCTGGATATCATAATACCATATCATAATACATGGGTAGCAATTCAATGTGATTTTAGTACACTGCGATGCTAAAAACTAAAATTCACCAAACTGAAATGCAGGTTATCATAGCACTGAGTTGATGCTTACCTGGCACAGACACTTGGTGTAGCAGCTGAGTATCTAAACAGAGCCTCTTTACAGCAGGCCTGCTTTTTAAGGTTTTTTTCTTCAGGAGTAGAGGCTGTTCAACATGTTGTGGCTTTATTACATTCCTGTGCTCAGCGGTTGAGAAAACTCTCAGTATAGGTGTCTGTCATCGCTTTGCTTGGTAGGGCAAATAGAGATTTCCCCCCCCGATACTACTCATATCACTTCAGAGGGTTTCAGAGAGTGGCACTGGTTTTGTCTCCATGTATCTTGTCACCTTTTCTTGTGCCTTTCCATTTGTGTGTGTGTGTGTGTATGGTGTGTGTGTTTTGGATGCTGCTACTGGAGTATATGTCCTGAGAAGATCAGCCAAAGCATAGGAGTCCCTTGATCTTTTTGACAGGGGGCAGAGATATCCTTCTCTTGCTCATGAATAGCGTTGGTGTTGCTCTCCTCCTGCTGCTCTGGCACTTCCCCAACAACCTCATTGTCCGTCTCAGGCTGTTCCTACTAAAACAACAAATATGTCCCATTAGTCCAGCATAACCTGAATCAATTATGAAACTGTTAAATGCCTATCTCTGGTCACCTTATCAATGAAAAAGCAAAAAAAAACAACACAATACATTTTTCCTAGTTATTGCACACTGATGTTATTTTTCTTCTCTAGCTTTCATGAGATTTTAGTTTTTTGCTGACTGGACTTTGAAGCAGGGGTCAAGAATTGACATCATGAAGGGTTTATCTGTGGCAGGCTACGAGACCCAATGCGTCAATATGTATCGGGTCTAGTAGCCTGCTAGATTTTAACTGTCCATTATGAATATCTTATGATAAACACTGAAAGGTGATAAAACATATCTCGCTGGGAACCCTCGGGAGGAGTAGCCTATATCTCTCCAACATTGTGAGGTTTTTATGATTTAAATATTTGGTTTTAGATCGCCAGGAAAAGGTGAAAGGGGGAAAAAATGCAAGAAAAAGCTAAAAGTTAAAACGGCACTTCTTACTGGCCACACGTTCACTGTAGGGCCGTCACTCCTCCCCCTCTCTGCTCACAGTGTCTTGAGTCACAAGTCTACAAATTACTTATTCCACCATATTTTCATGAAGATTTGTAGCAGCGAGAGCACACAGATTCCACATTTGTGATGCACAAGACCGCATTTGAGAGGTTGTAATGGCAATGTAATGGCCATCTATACAAGTTCTTATTTTCATACCCTAAAAAGGATGAGATTAATGAAGTTCTTATCAATGCACATGTAACATGACAAAACAGTAAAGCTACCCGTGCTCATTAAGCTTTTAAGACCCTTCCACTGCCATTCCAGGAAATATCATGTTGACTTTAGCTTCCTGAACTGTCACTGGTGGAAAGATATGTTTCTAAGCTTTCCAGTGATATATGATTAGGGGACTGGATAGACTTCCACCCTACTTCCTTCTTCGCTTCTTCCTCATTATTCCTACTTCTTCTTCTTCATCTTCTTCTTCTTCTTTCCTTCCTTTTCCTGTCTTCTTCCCCCTCCTCCTGCGCAAAACTTGTTAACTAAATCAACGAAAATAAATGACTTTGCTGGCTTGTCCGAGCTCATGCAAAATGTCTTATCACAACATAAGAATGGGAAGCATTACATTCCTATCATCTGTCATTTCCATTGTAGCTAAAAAGTCTGATTTGCAGTGCTCCCTGTGGGCAAGAAACCTGTCAGAAAGAAACTTTGAAATGGATGGAGCTACCAGACAAAAATGGCGTGTAGTGTAAATGTGACCACTGTGAAATTTTGCTTGATTTCGCTCAACAAAAGTAGCCGTGCTCAAAACTAATTACATCTTGTGTCTTGCTTTTTCATGTGTCCATCCACCAAGATATCTTTGCAATCGTTCAAGAGAGAGCCCTAAAATTAATAACACAATGTTCTTCCATACCCACGCACTGGCTGTGAAAGCCAGTGATGATTCTTCACATATTTAATTGGCACTATAAATGTGTCAGTCAACAACTAATGCAATTAGGAAGCTAAGGTAGATGTAAATATCATACTTAGGCTTTTGATAGATGCCTACTTCAACTTAAAATGTATTATGTTAGTTTGTATTGTCATATACTACATACTTCAGTGTTTTTTTTAATCAATAACTTCCTAATTGATGTTTATTAGTAATTAATAAGGAATTAGCTCATAAAATGGACCTAAAATAGAACTTTTATTAGCATCAATATTGGGCTTTTGAGAGGGTAGTACTATATAACAGTATTCTCTCTTTTGAGGTTTAATAAATTATTTTTGCCTAAGTCAATGTAGAACTGCGGGAATTCATGCTTTAACCATAAATGTCTTTAAACTCTTCACTGGGTATGGATGCAACTGGAGACTCAATCTCTGTTTTCTGCTGTCTTTGGGAAGAGCAGAACTTTTATGTGGGATGCTGTAGCTGTTGTCTTCTTTGTTTCGTTCCGGCAGCCACCAACACTCCTTTGTGGTTTGGACAACCCACTCTCTCCTCGCTGCCTCTCCGACTTACCACCTGACGGGGTAAATGTACCAGTACACTGCCTGTGCTGTGTGTCAATGTGATTGTGACCACTTCTGTAGCCATGAAAATTTCTCAGCATCTAGTGATGGTGGTGTTCACAAATTCCTACTAGAAGCTGATCATCTCCCTGTAAAATGTACCTTATAACTGACCCCATCCTCTCATCTCCATTTAAAAAGATGGTGCTATGTAAGTCTCAATTATCTAGATCTGTATGTGATAGACTTTAAGCATGTGTGGCCTAGTTTGTAGATTTGTATCTAGTTTTCTTTACCTCTTGTGGTGGCAGACGCGTCCCTCCAGCCCCTAAAGTCTATACCTGTGTCATGTTTGGTGTCTTTGTTTTTGATGTATCACCATTGATCATCTTTCCTTTTCCTTGGAGGTTGTATGGCATGTGATGGGAATGATAATTAGATATTGGACCTGACCTTCTCTTCATGCTTATCACTCATATGCCCCAAATGTATTTTGGCCTGACTGAGTTTGATTTTTATTCAATGAAAATTATTTCATAAGAAGAAAAGAGAAAAGTTTTCATCCGACATAAAGCAGGTTTAAAGGACAAATCCTGTGTGATTTGGGTTTTTTGCTGTTCTTCCACCCCTTTAATGTTAATTCGGAATGTTTTTGCATGCATGCACCACGATTAAAGATATTTTACATTTTTGTTAAAGTTCAGTAATCCATCACTGTGAATGAGAAGCCAACAGTCACGTTTTGCAAAGTTGCATCAGAACGCTAATATCAGGCTGTAAACTTTTATATTTTAAAAGAAGTTCTGTTCACCATTTCATATTAATGCGCACCTTCGGGAACCGAGCCGAGACAAGACAGGAGGGGTCGTCTTACTGCCGCTTTCTGCTTGTAAACAAAGCAAGATAATGCTAGTTTCCAGTTCACTGTCCGATTTCCGCCTTTTCCTCTCTAAAATTACACTCTCAACCTCTCTGTGGTTGTTTGGATCCGCCTTCTGTCAATCATAACCCACTCAAGCAAACATACAAACCAAAGCAAGATGCTTCCTCCAGCTATATATAAAGATATATATATAAAAAGGAAATTAAAGCTTGGTTTTACACAATTACGACTTTAATTTGCTGCCCTCTTCTTTACTTGGCGTAACTTGTAATATTTAGACAGTGTTTGTTTCAAAATATTTACTCTGAAAAACAACTGACTTTTGGAGGCAAAATGCTGTCCTAATGACCTATTTATTAATTTTCATGCACTTATTCTCTAACCCTAATTTGATATCAGAGCTTCTTGTTCCATTTTAAAAACAGTTAAAGGCAGTGGTTGCTGAACATAGAAGTATGTTGAATAAATGTGGGTATTTTTGTGTCTCCATCATCAAACTGAGGGAGCAAGAGAGAGACAAAAAAAATCATTTTAAAGGTAAAGCAAAATGAAAAATCATAGACTACAAGTGCAAAAATGTAGGCCATTTATGTCTTGCTTACAAATTAAATGGCCTACAATTTGCCAAAATGTGCACAAACTCATCTCAAACACATAATTTGTTTGAGAAAAACTGGATGACTTTGACAGTAGCTTGCCAAACATTGTAATAGCAACTAGAAGATATGTTCTATTCAAGATAGCTCACATTTGGCCTACTTTCTTCGATGGATTCTCACCCAGATAGAATTACTCAAACCACGAGGGGACACTTATTTACAAAGTGAAGAACTATTCTGCTAACCACAAAAAAATTTCCACTGCTCAACTAAACAAGGACTTACCACAGCTTCATTACAAACATAGCCTACCCAAAACCATTAGTCTTGTACAACTGACAAGTGCTACTTCATCAAAGGCCTATTATAAGGCTCAAATGTACTGCTATTGGAGAGCCAGAATTTTTCATATCACAATATTTCATTAAAACCGGGCCAGTCTGCTTTTGAAAATGAATGCCTAAAAAGCTTCAGATGCCACATTTGTTGGCTCCTCTGTCATCTCCATATCTTGCGTGGAAAATGGCCTCAGTATTTTAAGCTCACATTGCATTCAATAATGTTTCTGTTCTTTGTAGGCTAGTGTATCTCATAGCATTTCTGTTTCTCCGCATCACGTGTTATTACAAACAAAACAGGTTAAGGCACTTTATCACACAGAATTGTTTCATAGGCTATTTGTTTTGACAATTGGACTATAACGCCAAGGCAATGGATTTTATAGAGGCAGCGATCACACTTTTGAAAGGACGCACACAGGGGCTAGACAACCCAGTCAAAGCAATGCAATACACATTATTTGTTTGCGGTATAACCTTTTGACACAGTTCTGCTGTTTGATAACGAACAGACAATGAATGGTTGTCTGATTTTGTGGACGCACAGAATGTTTTGATTTTTAAGCCCAAATGAGCTTCACTCTCTATTAATGTCAGTTCTGAAGCAGAAAATGTGCCCATATGAAGAAGATTCCCCTTGGTGCTCTGAGTCACTTTTGCCATTTTTCCACAGTCATTCTCTGTGGACCAGCTCCAGCCTTGATGCCAAATTACATCACAAGTTTGGGTCTTAATTCTCTCGTGTTTTGGCTTTTGGAGAGAGTATTTTATCTTCACAAATATTGATTGGACTGTCCTAGACCACAGGAATAACATAGGAATTAGGACAAATACCTGAGAAACACTAGAAATTGCCAATTCTCAAGGGACTGGAATTTTGTCTCACTGGAAGGGTGTTAAAGACTTTCTCCAAAACAGTGTTTTCTGTGATAGTGTAGAATCCCTGTCCTACAAATCAAGTTGCATGTAAGAGAAAATATTTCATTTAATTCACACCGAGGAACCCTCGGCATTAGCATCTCAGTTTTTCTCCCAAGTCGTTTTTTCTTTTTCCAAATGCTGAAAAACTGATTTATGATGAAAAAGCTGTCTCCACATAGATTGCAATTCATATTGCAGTTACAATATCCATAAATCATAATGATCTTTTTTTCAATGTTGTGCAGCCCATATAAGAATTCTTAAATTTAGTGATGTTCCCCTTTAAACTCCCAGAGATGATACACCACTAAGCTGTGTGGATTATTAAAAGAGACAGCTTCCGCACTCATCATTGTACCCTGCATCAGTCCGCACATTGAGAGTCACTACATGTTAGAAGAGAGCAGCATTGCCTTTTTATGTGCAAGGCTCCACAGATCAACTATTTGCAATTCTTCAGCTCAGGACTGAACAAGTCCCATGGGTAAAACTGAAATTTGCTTTTAGTTTTAATGCGCCACAAAAATATAAAGTATTGCAGTAAAGCATCAAGTTGGGTTCACTCATTTCACTGTCCCACTTGAAGGCTATTATTTGTGCAAATACACTGGGTGAATGTTGTATTTTTCTGTGGGTTTTTTCATGTCCCGTGTTTCCTGTGTTTTGCTTTGATGCTCATTTGTCTTGATTCATTTTGTAATCTTATTTTTATTGTTACAATCTTAAAAAATATTATTTGGTTGTATACCTAGCACATATGAAAGCTAGTGTGTCCCTCTATATAAATAAGGAATTTAGTTGGATCAGATTGGCTCAGAATAAAATTACTATGTATCATCTATGGCATTTCACAACACATTTTTTCACTGTGGAAATAAATTAGTCTTAATGGGTTTGTGCGCTTATACTGTATGGGACCAGGCGTTTGTATGCATGCGCATTCATATTAGCATAACACAACACTGCTAATGTGAAGCATTGTTTGGTTTTACCCAATTAAGTTGTTAATAAGTGTAAGCATGATCTACAATCCAGATATTTGAGTTCCAAATTATCATATATTATTATATGAGAATGATAAGATACATTACAAGGTCACATTCATTACTTCTGTTATGGAGAAAAATGTCATGCAGCTAATATTTTCTCACTTGTGCTCAGTTCCCACTTCCAGGACCTTATTCAATACAAATTTTGTAGACTATTGCTGAGTTGTTTTGTGTATTTCTTCAAGAACACTTTTATTTTCAGGGTAGAAATTGCAAGGGGAGGGAGGTTTACACTGCCACACGCAATCACACCTGGGAGCCACCAGACACTGAGCAGCTTCAGTGAACGTTGCTTGCCCAAGGGCACCTTGGCGGTAGTTGAGGGAGGGGGTAGCATGTCTCGCTCATTTCCCCTGCCATAATTTTCCCAGCTGATCCAGGCATTCAAACCTGCAACCTTTCGGTCACAACTCTTCTCTACCGCCACCCCACATATCCTCAAGTAGTGTCATTTTGAAAACTCTTTTGCCCTACTTTCCAAAAGCCTAAAATTAGGTGGAAACACGTGTTTGCGCTGCCATTTTGAGGTAAAAACCTTCTTTCCTTTTTCCTAATAGATCCCTCGTGGAGGACGACGACGCTCACATGAAAGTTGCTCTGGGGTATGGTGATATGGGCATCTCTGCTCACCTTCAGGCATCAAAGACGGGAAACACTCGCTTCTTCACAAGCAACACACACAGCTCAGTGGTTCTTCAGGTGAGAGTTCAGACACACTGCCACGTCTAATGAATAAGTGAATGTATAGACAAATAAACCTCATAATAACCTTTCCTTCATGTTCCTCCAGAGATCCTGTGAGTGATGTAGTCATGAAGTGATGCAGTATATAGCTGCATCCACAAAATGTTGCTGTGTGGGAGTAAAATGAGACCGTGATCCAGATTCTATCATTGCATCATTTTTAAAATTAAATGAGTATTTATCCAAGTTAAGCTATGCTTAACACAGGACTAGAAACTGTGTGAAGACTGCAAATTGGAAAATATATCTTTATTGAATTTCTTTGTAGTTTCACCAATTCCTAATTGCAAAAGCAAACACATGTTGATGAGATTTATGTCATGAAATATAGAGTATTGTCTAATAGTGTTGGGTGATCTGACAAATACGTCGGAGATCTGGATTTTTTTCTCTGATTGCCTTGCCAATTTAAAGACCTATATAACCTTAACACACACCGGCCCATTTATGGGAATACGAGCCAGAATGGGTGTTATTAACGTTGATTACATTTTTTTAGGGTGAAATTTTCAATCACTCTGGCCATGCATTAGGCTGTTTGAAAGTGTGAAATCTACATGTATACACCGTTTTATGATCCCAATGTTATACCAACAAAACCCCCTCTTTGTAGCAGGAGTGTGCACAAAACGGACTCACTCAAAATGGTGATTCCTTACCTTAAATGACTTCTAAAAGTCCACAAATAATACAACTCATCAATCATCAGTAATACAAATCGGTATCCTGATCACAGCACCAGGTCCATCTAACACAACTAGTAATAATGTTTAGTCACAAAAGTGTGCTAACTTGGAAAAACATCAATAGAACATCTGTTGTTTACTTTGCAATTCTTCGGAGCAAATATCGTTGATGATCTTTTCTCTGTTGGATACACGTTGTGAGTTTAGTGTTTACATACCAAAGCAAATTCATCAAATAGCTCGGGTTGGGCCTTTAGGGTTTCCCTTTGTATCTGGGGCAAAACCATAAAACTGCCTGATGGGCGAAGTTGTCCTCTTTTTCGACACAAGCGCTTCCAGTTTATTCTCAAAATGGCGTCTTTCGTTGCACAGGTCAAAACATTTTCCCTCTTGGGACACGCCCCCCAGTACCCCCCACCCCACGCCCAGTCCCCAGTCCCCAGTGTTACGGGACAGCTTAAAATAAGAACTTCAAGTGGTCTGTTAGTTACAAAGGTTCTTGAAGTGACCTACTTTTGACTTTTTCATCCTTCATAAAGAATGCGTTAAGAACGGGAGCAGTTGGGAGCAGTATGGCTGAAGCACATAGCAGCATATTGACAGAACACAAGCTAGTCTCTTTACTGAAGTGTAGCTACACTTTGAGCTCTTCTTTCTAACGTTTGCCATGCTCGCTTCGCTGCTCTGTGCTTCAGCTACAAGATAACAGCTCCTATGTTGCAGAGAACTGAACACACTCTGGTCCCCCCCAAGATCACAGTGCCTCTCAGTCACTCACACACACACGCTGCCAAAGAGGAATGGAAAGTGAAACAATTTGATAGATGAAAAATTCAGCATTTTGTAATTTTTTTTTTTTTTTTTAAAGGACACAAACAGAAAAACTGGGAATCAATAGCAGGAATCGATAAGGCAAATGTGATTCGATTCAGTCTTTTCTGGGAACATTGGAACTGGTTCCTCAATGGAACCATGTCTCCGTTCCTAACCCCAATCACTTGCTCTGTCAACCCAGGATTTTATAATCCAGCTAAACGCATGTTCACATAAAAGGGGCGGGGCTTGTAACCGTGACACAGAATAAACACATACAGTAGAAAGCAATACAGAATAAATTAGTTTTCACCGTAATAGTATTTTTCTACAGCCATTATACTATGCTATCAAAATTAATTTGAGAATGATTGAGGTAAATATTCTACACATAGGAACTTCAAGGTTAATATGATAGAAACAACATTTTGTTAAACAGAAACTCAGTCATTTTCTTAAACAATTCAGAAACTAGAATTGACAAAAATGTTATCTCTTTAATCATTTTCAATTTCCAATTGGGTAATTAAACAAGTTTAGTTACATATAATTTTTTTTATCTGCTAGTCATACATACAACCGCCAATGCAGAATCAATTGGGAATGTGAACCATCCATCTGTAGCGAGAAGCCTGTCTGAGGAAACCTGGCTGCAGACGTTTGACAGACAAGCCAGCAGCATGGCACCAGTAGACATTGACATTAAATTAATTCTCCAAGTGATAAGGTGCTTTTAGTTGTTGAAACAAATAAATACCCAGGCTATTAATGTAAATGAGTTGGTATGTAATTTCCTGGTTAACCTACATATATTCCTGGTAAGAAAATGGAAATAAGCTGGATGGGAATTCCCAGAGGAGGCCACTGCATCAGATCCCGTTTTTGATCAGCCCCTTCTTGCCGCACAGCATGTGCTCCAGATTTCCTCCAAAGTTTTGCATGGGTCGTGTTCAGCCTCAAGCAAATCCATGCAAATAAATTGCAGTGATATCTTGAGGCTGTTCAGGCTACATGTTATATAGCTGAGTGAGCCACTGTGGAAGAAATCAGATATATTCGCGTCCGCATTTTGTGTCATGTAGCATAAATGTCTGCTAAATGTTCCCAAAAATGATCAAAAGATTTGCTACTAATACCATTACACACATTTAAAAAAAAAAAACTATATTCATTTGCTGTCAGCAAACAATAGCTAACAATGCGTGAGCTGGATGCAGTTATGAGATATTGAACATCAAACGTCTCAACTGGCAAAACTGGCGTAGTGAAATCTATCTTTAGAGCTCAACAAGGCACCTGCACCTTGATGGTACTATGAATGCAAAATACCAAAATGCTAGTCAATTAGAAATTGGGTTTTAAAGCAAGCCCGAACAGAGATAGAGTTTTATAATTCTGTAAATTCAATCTGCGTTTGGTTCTATATGGTTCCATCTGATTATTTACAATGGCATAACCTCAGTTTCAATGGGATTAAGGATGAGTCAGTTTTGAAGCACATTACGGCTAGATTGCATCAAAGTAAATCCATTTTGGTTTAGCATTTCTATTTGAATTATATTTATGCTCCTTAAAACCCTAAACTCCTACATCATGAACCTCGGTAATCACAATGTTTCCAAACAAGAAATTTCACCTCATAAACGGATTTCTCTTTACACACAACCTTTTGAATATTAATATATTAAAACAACTGACAACATCTATATCAATTCAGTGATATACTGACCAGCATGTCCTTATTATTTCTCCCTTTGTCTTCCTTTTCTACTGATGTCACTGCTTTTCTCTGTTCATCTGTCTCACTCCTTTTCTCCTCTGTTCATCTGTCTCACTCCTTTTCTCCTCTGTTCATCTGTCTCACTCCTTTTCTCTGCTGTTCTCCTCTGTTCATCTCTCACTCCTTTTCTCCTCTGGTCATCTGTCTCACTCCTTTTCTCTGCTGTTCTCCTCTGTTCATCTCTCACTCCTTTTCTCCTCTGTTCATCTGTCTCACTCCTTTTCTCTGCTGTTCTCCTCTGTTCATCTGTCTCACTCCTTTTCTCCTCTGTTCATCTGTCTCACTCCTTTTCTCTGCTGTTCTCTGTTCATCTGTCTCACTCCTTTTCTCCTGTTCATCTGTCTCACTCCTTTTCTCTGCTGTTCTCCTGTTCATCTCTCACTCCTTTTCTCTGCTGTTCTCCTCTGTTCATCTGTCTCACTCCTCTCTGCTGTTCTGTGTTTCTGTTGCTCTCAACCTGTCATTAAAAAAGTTCAAATTCAGTACACAAGTTACACATCTTGGTTACACACAGTTTGTGATGGAATATTCATTCAACATTCAATTGGCTAACTCAGTGTGTCACAAAACTTTGATACATTAACTAAGATGTTAACCACTGGATAGGAGTTGATATGACATCCACATACTATAGCCTATATTCATCAGTAGATAAAGAGAAATAACCTGTTAGGGAACAATAACAATTATTGTAGGCCATCGATGTTGGGCTCTGTAGCTAGACTTTGCTCCCTAGTGCATCAGAAAGCAAGCGATTCAGTTAGTGAACCAGCGATTAACCTTGATTAAGCCTAAAATCCTAACTTATCCTTCATTATTATAATGAGAAAGTGGAGTGATATCATCATACGTTTTTCCATTTTCTAGCTTGCGCACCCTTATTACTGCCCTTTCAGGCTGCATTAGCAAGCCTCTGTCAAGATGTGGCTGAAAGGTAGACTTTGATTTTGATTGTCCTTAATGAAACATTGAAGTTTGTGTTTGGATGGGAAATAAAACCTTATAGTACCAAGCTGACATGCAGTTTCTGAGATAGAACTTTCTATCTCATACATAAAGTCATATTCAAAGATTAAGAATATATGGATAATTCAATTTTGATAATAAAAAAAGTGATATAGAACCTTATAATTCCAAACTTGCGAACTATGGAATGTTTGTTTTTGTCTGTTTTTTGTCTGTCTGTTTTTGCCGAATCATGTGACCTTGCTGGGTACCAGTCTGGCCTGGACTGTACAAGGTAAACCTCTCTGTAATGAAGCCACTGCTCGGTGCAGGTTTCCCTCCGCTCAGCGTAGCTCTCTAACAGCCCGGCCTCTCTCGTGTCTCTGCCCTCTTCCCAGGGATTTGACCAGCTGAGGATAGAGGGATTACTATGTGACGTCACACTGGTGGCTGGGGACGGAGATGAAGCTTTCCCTGTACACCGTGCCATGATGGCCTCCTCCTCTGACTATTTCAAAGCCATGTTCACAGGTGGGTCTGCACAGCCTCTCACTTGCCCAGAACAGCAGCAGCAGCAGCAGCAAACTGCCGTTAGTGCTGATCAGTGGATTAGCCCAGGGATCAGGTTGGCAGCAGACCCATAAGGAGATGTTTTATGATAATGGATTAACTATGGCTGCTGATAGCTGATGCATGACACCAATTTTGAATATCATCAATTTGAAAAGCTTTGACAAAATGGCAACTCATAAAGCTGATTACAAAGGATTACATTCATTTTTTTTTTATTTTGAAAAGAGAGTAAATAGCTTTTCATTTCAACCCTATGAATGTATCATAAAGATTAAAAATTGACATTAAGTGCAAAAGATAAAAAAATTTAAACATCATTGAAGGGATTATATGTGAGCTGCATGACTTTGTTATGTACTGTATGTAATGCAAAATCATCACTGGACAATGTTTCACCCTCCAAAAGACTTCATTAGGTAATGCTGTAAAGTATTTAAATCCAGTAAAGAACTGGATTTTGAAATTATATATTGTGTACAGTTTGGAACAGACCTTCATTTTTCCTGGCACCAATTATGTTGATTTATTTATTTATTTTTCAATTGTAGGATGTGCATCCCCTTGTTATGATGCATTAATTTAGTTACTTAGTATCTCCTTCCTTCCTTCCTGCACTGTATTCTAAAGTAAATTGTTTATTATTCATGAAAATCCCCATGTTTTAACACTGTCCCAGTTAAGTCATGGTCATGCTGCTTCATGGGAATTCACTTAGAATCACCTAGTACCTACGTCCCTCCAGTATTATGCTCTGAAACAAATGGTTTCTCTATAATTCATAAAAGTTTCCATGTTAAAACACTAACTTGGTCAAGTCATTGTTATGCATGCATGTTCATGGTAATTTATACTTGTGATGAATAGTAATTTTGTGAATTTTGATCCTGGATCATCTCCTTGGGGCACTGCATGGTGAGGTACATTACTTAAGAAACTTTAGGACTTTTAAGTACAAACAGTCTGCTTTAAGGGTATTTTTATCCATAGTAAAAGAATGTACCTAATTTTTTGAACATGGTCCCAACATTCCAGGGTGCAAAACAGTATTTGAACAGAAAAAGCTAATATTAACGTACTTGTTTTAATGTGGCTTGAAGTTAAACTTATACAACTGCTCTTGTCACACAATGGTTGAAAAAAGTAATTACTGACTATTTGCCAAAAAGCTGTTTTTCTCCTTTAAATGTAAAAGTGAACCCTGTATAAACCTGTATCTTATTTAAATATAGCTTTTTATTTAATGCCATTAGGGCTCTGATCAGTAAGGGACCCTGAGTTGCTTTGTGACTGTTTCAGGGCAGTAGTGAAAAAAGTTAGTTGGGAGGCTTGGCATTTGCAGTATATGATGAAGAAGCTCCTGCTATGAGAGCGGAAGAGAATGCTTGTTGAAGGAGGAGTAAGGGGAAACTGTACTTAAAGTGAAGGAGAGCTTATTAGTGATAAGGAAACTGCGTGGGCACCATGCACAGATGCTGAGTAAAGGTTTCTCCCTGAGACCTTTAACCCTCTCTCTGAGAATTAGTCCGGGGACGCTGATGAATACATTTCTTTGACATTTAGGCATAATGGCGTAGGCTAGGTATAAATGAATGAATACATTTTTTATTTTCAGCTTGGGTTTGTTCAGCCATGTAGCCTTTATTCTCAAAGGTACTCAGAAATCAGATAGATGTGATGCCTCTGGTTGCTCTCAAACCTTTCAACCAAATATGATGAGTGAGTTTTACTACATTTATGTCTCTTTTCCCTACTCTCCTCTTATGCAGGTGGAATGAAAGAGCAGGATTTAATGTGCATCAAGCTTCATGGTGTTAACCGAATAGGCCTGAAGAAGATCATTGACTTTATCTACACAGCCAAGCTCTCACTCAACATGGAGAATCTGCAAGACACACTTGAGGCAGCCAGTTTCCTCCAAATCCTCCCTGTACTGGACTTCTGCAAGGTCTTTCTAATATCTGGGGTAAGGAAGCGGATACACCCAGCACCACTACATATAACTAGGGGTATTATACACAGCAGCTTACCTCTAGTCTACACCAGAATTAAACTGTACAAGCATGGGCTTCAGCTCTGTCATATGCGTGTCACTCTGATCTAGTTCATCTTCTTATGCCTCGTCTTTTTTTTCTATCAAAAACCAGTATTTTGGTGTATTTTTTTGTATAACACTAGGAAGGCCATGGGCTGATGTAACTGGATGTTGAGATTTTAAATTCCCTTCTATTAACTCTAACTAACCCTTCTCAAACACTCTGCTATGGCCTCATCCTTCCATGATTTTTCCAAATATTTTGGATTTAAAGGCCAAATGAAAACAATGTGGAAAGTGAAAACAGTTTTCGCAATTTTCTCCCCACAAAATACTCCCATTTTCTGCCAGAACAAGGGCTACAGGGTGTTGGTACCCAGATGTAAGTGTCTCTCCCTCTCCTCCTCCACCGCTATTCAACACTTGAATGGCTGGCGAGAAACCTTGGGTGGGCCAAGTTCAAGATGAATCCCCCACCAGGACGGCTGAGCCCATTTCAATGATGCATTTAAATTTCTGCCTGTTTATTTAGAGGCTATGTGCTTGATTTCACGCTTTTGAATGCACGCCTAAAACAGAACTAGTGCAGACACAGAGGCCTCACGCGTGTTGCTGACGTGTTGCTGATGTGCTGCTGATGCAACGTGACTGGTGTAGACTATATGTTAAATTGCCTCTGATTGCAGCACCCCTCAATGCTAAGTCATGGATAATTTGTAATTAGGAATCTGTCTAAGGAAAAGAGTTGGAGTGTGCATAAAAGTGTGGAAGATCCAGTTATTTATGTCCTAAGCTGTGTTGCCAATCTTAGGTGCAGCATTCCTAAGACTTCCCATTTCTTATTCCTTGCAGGTTTCTCTTGACAACTGTGTAGAGGTGGGGCGCATTGCCAACACATACAACCTCACAGAGGTGGACAAATATGTCAACAACTTCATCCTGAAGAACTTCCCCTCACTGCTGGGCACGGGAGAGTTTGTCAAGCTGCCGTTTGAGCGGTTGGCTTTTGTACTGTCCAGCAACAGCTTGAAGCACTGCAGCGAGCTGGACCTGTTCAAGGCTGCTTGCCGCTGGCTACGCTATGAAGAAGGCCGCATGGATTATGCCTCAAAGCTCATGAAGAACATCCGCTTTCCCCTCATGAACCCACAGGAGCTCATCAATCACGTGCAAACAGTGGACTTTATGCGCACAGATAACACCTGTGTCAACCTTCTCCTGGAGGCCAGCAACTATCAGATGATGCCCTACATGCAGCCGGTTATGCAGTCAGAACGGACGGCCATCCGCTCAGACAGCGCCCACCTGGTCACCCTGGGTGGTGTCCTGCGCCAGCAACTAGTTGTGAGTAAGGAGCTGCGTCTGTTCGATGAGAAGGCCCACGAGTGGAAGGCGCTGGCGCCCATGGACGCACCTCGTTACCAACACGGCATTGCAGTCATTGGCAACTTCCTCTATGTGGTGGGTGGCCAAAGCAATTATGACACCAAAGGCAAAACAGCGGTGGACACAGTGTTCCGGTATGACCCTCGCTACAACAAGTGGATGCAGGTGGCATGCCTTAATGAGAAACGCACCTTCTTCCACCTCAGTGCACTCAAGGGACACCTCTACGCTGTCGGTGGAAGGAATGCTGCTGGGGAGCTCGGTGAGTTTATTTCACTGCTTGTTTGTTTTATCCCTCTTCTTTAAGCAACAATAGAAGCCTTTCTTTAATACTGCATCAGATTATTTACAACGTCTATGCATACATATAATTTGTTGTCTCAATATGCCACATGCGTCATCTCTGTATGATTAAATGAAATTCAGGTACAGAGAGGCAGCTACAGCCAGTACGCCGACCACAGCAGCAGAAGGGGATAAGTGGAAAGTTTGGGTGTTTAAAAAATGGTGGCATCAGTGCATCTCTACTCAGTAATCTGGCTGTGTTTATAATTTAAAAGTGATTTGGTGAATTTGGATTCACAACAATGCATTGTTTTGGTAGAAAATGCCTCATTGATATCAACTCATTGTAGCCTCACAGTTGATGCAAAATAACTGGAATCCCAACACCCCTAACTGTGGACCACAGAGCAGTGCCACCCAATACTTAAATGCAGCTCTGTAACTGCAGTGGACGGAGCGGCCACCATGCAAGCAGTCCTCTCTTCTGGGTTATAATTAGACCAATGAGCATGGCCCGATTCACTGCCCGTCCACACCACTGCTCCGTTCTGCTTTAAGTTGCACAGCTCTTTAATTCAATGTGCTTTATCCTTGTTGTTCTGCTCAATGTGTCCAGCTGCTGCATTTTATTTGTTTACTCTGGTTAGGTCATGTGGGTGTGGTTTTAGTGTTGCGTCTAAAAGGCCCACATCATAAAAACAATAGCTTAACAACAAACACACAGAGCTTACAAAATATTTGCAGGAGGAAGCCCTCAATCCGAACTGATCCACTTATGTGTTTGTGATGGGACAGTCAGGTTTGATTCCCATTTACGCCTGGTTCAGTGCTGATTTCATTAATTAAAATATGTAACAAAAATATCTTTGGAAATAAACCTTTTTGGATTTGTTTGTCAGACAAATCATTCTAATTTACCATATTGTCAGACCTTTTATGGAGCTTAGAAAAAAACCCTGTATACTAATTGTAACAAAGCAATCCCTCATTTTTATTGCACCAGTGGGAAAAACATTCAAGTTAAAATTTTGTGAAAAGTGTATCTGAACACCCGTTGATGATCATTTGGCTTATGATTATTCAAGCTTATTTATTTTGATAATGAAAAACTTGCACAATAGCTGCATGACCCTGTTTTACTGCAGAGGGGAAGCTGCACACAGCCTGTGGAAACTAAAGATAGAAGCTTAACACACATCAAGAACTCACGATGGGTGTGAGCGAGGGAAGGATGGAGCTTGAAAGGGTTAAATAATTCATTTGTTTGAGGCTCTTGCAAACTTAGCAGCATGAAACTAAATCTCCTCTACAATTACTTGCATTTACTGTAAACCTTTGCAAGAAAGTAGATTTATATTGTACTTTCTCTAGCGATTACCTAATTCTTTACCTAACTCTTCCAGCACTTACCTTATGCTGGGAAGGTATAAGCTAGAGGAATAGAAATTGCTTGTTTTTAAATCTAGACGATGGCTTTTGTTTGAATCCCATATAGGCCCCTTTTATGCCCTGAATTGTCTTCTCCCTCAGAAAAGTAATAAGTACAGGTCAGCAAGGACCTATAGGTAACAGAAAAGGCTGAGGAGTAGCAGGAGAGAAATGCACGCTAATTAGGAATGTAACCAGTGCAGCTGGTCAGGGGCAAATCTGATAGTTAATGATTAAAGGAGAAGTTAAATCTGTGTACCTGGCAACATACTAAATTTTATATCTGTCTTCTGGCTTTCTGCACTTGTAGGTAAATTATCAATTTTCAGAGTTTATTTGACCACTTATCCAGATATTTATCCAAAGGATTGTTGCTAAATATCTCTGCTCTTTTCACGTTCTGCTGCTTCACATTCATATAATTAAACACATTCATATGTTGGATCTGCTCAGTACAACCAGTCTTCTACAATGTCTGTACTTCTTCCACTGAGTAGTTGCACCTGAGCAACTGGGGATTAAGTGCCCTGCTGAAGGTCACTTTGACTGTAGTTGTTGAGGTGGAGCCAGGTACTTAGGCTATTCATTTTTCCCACTCAGATTTTCCCGGCTGGTCCAGGGATCGCTCTCACAACTATGTGGTCACAAGCTCGCTTCTGTATTTTGGAACCATTGTGATTCATTTTTGTTTGCTCACTTGCTATCACTGATATGGCCAAAGCCTTCAAAAACGTGCACCATTCTATTCTTAGAGATTGAGGCACGTTGTTGTCTCTGGCCACTCTTAGTCAGTTCACCAACTACTTTTACTTCCTTCAGAAGTTATAGCCTAACTACCTCCAATGGATTGCAAATAAGACTTTGTTCTTAAGTAACCTGCAGGTTAAATAAAGGTCCATCCATCCATTTTCTATCTGCGTCAGGGTGGCGGTGGCAACAGGGCAAGAAGAGCAGCGTAGATGTCCTTTTCCCCAGCAAATTCCTCCAGCTCTTTTTGGGGGATCCCCAGGGGCTCCCAGGCCAACTGGGAGAGCTAGTCCCTCCAGCGTGTCCTGGGTCTGCCCCGGGATCACCTCCCAGTTGATTGTGCCCAGTACACCTACAAAGGAAGACGTGCCCTGGGGGCATCCTTACTAGGTGCACAAACCACATCAACTGGCTCCCCTGAAGCCCAAAATGGGCTAGAAGAATCAGATGCGTGTATATCCCTGCGGAGAAACCTCATCGGTCACTTCACAATCTCATTCTTTCTGTCACTATCCAGAGCTTGTGGCCATAGGTGAGGGTCTGAACAAAGATCAACCGGTAAATCGAGAGCTTTGCTTTGTGGCTCAGCTCCCTCCTCACCACCACGTTCCAATAAAATGGCTGCATTACTGCAGCTGATTCACCTAAACGAAGGTTAGTCTCACTCGAGACCCTGAGATACCTGAAGTCTTCCACTTTGGGCAGCTGTTCAGCCATTACCGGGATGGGACAAGCCACCTTTTTTATGGGAGACAACCATGGCCTCAGATTTGAAGGTGCTGAACCTCATCCCAACTGTGTCACTTTCAGCTGCAAACTGCTCCAGTGCTCATCGGAAATTGCGGTCTGATGGAGCTTGAAGAATGACATCATCCGCAAACAGCAGAGATACTGTCACTGAACTGGACACTCTCCAGACCTCGGCTGCAGCTTGATATCTTGTCTACAAACAGGAGAGGGACAAGGGGCATTATTGTCTGAGTCCGATGCTCACCTTGAAAGAGTTTAACTTAATGCCAACAATGCGAACACAGCTCTTGTTCCTAGTGCACAGGGACCAAATGGTTCACAGCAACAGCCCTGGCACCTCATGCTGTTACATCACCTCCCATAGAAGACCTCAGGGAACACGGTCATAAGCTTTTTCCAAGCTTTTTTCTAACCCTAACGTCGGAACTGACAATAGTTTTCCTCTCCACAACCCACACACAGTTGCGTTTAGGTGATATCTCATTCACCGGGAAAAAAAAACCCATCCCCTTATCAGGGAGTTCTCCAGAGCCAATACTGTGTGTGGAGGTTAGCCCAACTACATCTAGTTGGTACCACTCAACCTCTCGCACCAGCTCAGGCTCCTTCCCCCCAAGAGAGGTTATGTTCCACGTTCCAAGAAGTCTCTTGCCAAGGTCCATGACACCTAGGTCTGCACCGCTCCTGCCCCTTGCCGGACGGGCAGTGCACCTGACCCCTACCCTTCACCTTGCAGGTGGTGAGCCCACAAGGTAACGACCCCACACTGCTTGTATTGGGCTGTACCTAGCTGAGCTATGGGTTTCACCCGGTCAATAGGCACTCACCTGTTAGCACCACTCCCAGGCCTGGCTCCAGGAGTGTGCCCCGGTGTCCCTATTCAGGGTGAGGTTCTCTCAGATTTTATAAAACCATTTGTAGGGGTCTTATGGAATAAAATGATTTTGGTATTAAAGCATCAGTGGAGCAGAGCAATGCTGATAATCCTGTGGTACAAAGGATGCTGCTCTGTCAATGGTTGCATCCTACAGTCTCCATATTTCCTGTTTAGTCACTGCAGTCAGTGCTGGGGGAGGGGGGGGTGTTCTGTATTTAAATCCTTGTTTTAGCTCCCACACTGAGACCCTCCAAGGCCTCATTTGCTGCTGTTTGTCCTCCTTAGTTCTGTCTTGACCTACTTTCTACTAATACTGTATTTTTTTTGCTTCTGTCCTTTTTTTCCCCCAAGCTACTGTGGAGTGCTACAACCCGAGGACAAACGAGTGGACATATGTTGCCAAAA
Source organism: Centroberyx gerrardi (assembly GCF_048128805.1). Classification (NCBI taxonomy): domain Eukaryota; kingdom Metazoa; phylum Chordata; class Actinopteri; order Beryciformes; family Berycidae; genus Centroberyx; species Centroberyx gerrardi. Next base: position 16,918,458 of record NC_136007.1, read on the forward strand.
TGAATGAGCCACATTACGGTCATGCAGGGACGGTGTATGGCGGTTACATGTATATTTCAGGTAAGTGGCTCCAGGGAGCTCAAATATCTTGGCTAATAATACTGGATTTGTCAAAGTACATTTTTATTTGGCCTAAATAAAGACTGGCATGCAGAATGTTCAGGTTGTCTAGGTTTGAGAGCCTCTGTAACGGTGTAAGGATCAATATTGAGCTTACAAGTAGATTTCACGTCGCATTTGGCATGATTGTCAATGTACTGATTTTCAGTTTGATTCATTAGTTGTTTTACTGTTTTTTCTCTACCATTTTATGGCAGTAAACAATTGATTACATCTAATAACATAGTATGGCTAAGTACTTGAAAAAGAAAAAAGGATGATTGGTGAAATCATCTTCAAAGCCATAAAACCTGTTTTATTTTTACCTTGTTATACCTTGTCTGATGTAGCTGTATTGTAGTTTGTTTCAGCTCGGCTTTTGTTTACTTTTGTGCACAACAGAGCAGGTAGAACGACATATTGATACGATACTGGCGGAGATGCTACACTGATAGTGACGCATTTAGTGGAATTTAAGGGTTCGGATCAGAGACCCTTCTCACAGTTTGGGCTGTAACTTCCCCAGATGTTATAATAAGATGAGAAACACAATGTTGTTTAGACATAGGCAAAAATAAGAGAAGGAATGAGGGGCATGGATTTACTTTGAAGAGCTCCAGTGTCTGCTGTGTTCATCTGTCAAGGATGCAAATAGACTCAAATGAAAGAAATTGATTTCCAGTGATATACAATTCAGGATTATCGAATAGATTTGACTATGTATGTACTATTCATATTTTAATATGACAGCAGTACGCTTTTGGAAGTAATTAATGAGTCAGGAAGGAGAGCCATAAAAGTATGTTAATGCCTGCTAAATATTTCTCTGCCAAAATAATACAGTAAATCATAGAATTTAACATGAAATTGCTGAAATGTCATTATAATTTTGGTCAAGTAAAAGGCAGTGGAAACATGACATTCTTTGCTTGTCAGAGGCTTGGGTGCAACCAATCCTCTGTTGCTCTTTAGGAGTCACCTCGTTGCTTGTTCACTTCATAGGATTGAAAACATTATGCGTTATGGAGATGAGCCCTAGTTTCTCAATGTGTGACTAATCCAAAGTGATGCTAGAAAGGAAGGGAGGGGGGTGGATGGAAGAGAGGGAAGGATGGAGCAAGGGAGAGGATTGAGGCCTGTGTAGGAGGTGTAACACAGAAGAGCCTGTGTTAATCCCTCCTGGCCTTGGGTACCGTCAGCGTTCGTAAATGCAGCGCATAAACATGAACATCAACAGTGTTCATAAACGTGAAAAAAGTTCACAGCTGCTGTTTCAAATGTGGTAACTAGAGGATTCTGGCAGTGTAGAATTTTGCATTTTAAAAATGAGCCAGCAATATAGAAACTAAATTCTGTCCATACCAATTTTGGCCCAATTTCATGAAAGCCTATGGACTAAAATTATTCATTACTTCATCTATTCTTTCCCCGGTGGTGCCAGTTAAAGTGATAATCCATGAGATTCTTGTTTTTCTTGATTTTGGCAACACCTTTGGTGATAAGCAGTCATTGCTTTGGTGTTTTGTGCTGCATTTCTCAGCGATCACAATAGTGTCGCCAGTACATTGATGTCACTGGACTGACAGCAGCTCCCACACCCCAAAAAGAAACAAGTGTTGGCTATAATAACGTAATAACAGAATTTCAACTGTGCCTAAGAAGAGTGACCATGTATACAGAGACGGTAATGTCTACACTACATCAATATATAAAGCACATTTTATAAAAGTATGTGATAACTGTTTAGTTATGCAAGCAGATACTCAACTGATAATAATGTTATATCAACAAAAGACAGTGACTGCTTGTAGTAATGCAAGTAATAGACGTATATTAGTCCTTTTAACCTCCTAACCAGGCTACCACTAAATTTACAAAACTGAGCTATACAGACAAGTTTGCCATTATTTGAATTGGCTGTGAAATGCTGAGCCAATGTTTGGCTACCAAAAGATTGCTGGTTGTCTCTCAAAAGTTGTCTAACTTGCAAGATTGTTGATGCCCTGTCACACAGGTCTGCATGATGTCAAGCTGAGCCATATTTGAAGTGCTCAACCAGTACATTTAAACATATAATCTGTAGATCTCACTGCTCTAGCAGATCTTCTTCAGTGAGTCATGTAGTTCTATAGATACCACATCGCCTGCATATTAGTTCTACTTATGATCTTACTCTTTCATATTCTTTTATTTTCAGAAAATTCTTACCAATAACTTGTAGTATCTAAATGGCTGACTGTTTTTTTGGCAGTGTTTCACTGTAGATTTGCAATTTTGATTAAAAAATAAATAAATAAATACATTGGTTGTCACATAACAAATTAGAAGAGTGGTGCAGGAAGAATTGTGTGTGCATGCAGGTGAAAATGTTTTAAAGCGTAGGCCGTTTTGATTCCTTTAATCAAAATAGCTGAAAAATGAGCCAGAAAGCCCCAACTAACTTCATCCAGGATTACTTTCATTGTTTGAATAAACACAAAAATAAACATTTTTCTAGCACGTTTTTAATTAGCTAATATTGCACTTGGCAAGCATAAGAACTGGGACATATTTGGGACCACACAGACTGCATTATTTGGCAAGCCTAATGTTACAGTGGAGTGAAGATGAAAGCCATATTTTCACTCCTTAAAAAATAAACTACTGATGAATAACTTAGTAATAGCAGTGATGGGCTGAGCTAATCTGTTGGTAGCCAGATGTTTTTCAATCATTGTGCTTCAGGCAGTGGTCTACACTGCATGTTTATTGTTCACCCTATTTGATGTTGTGATGGCTGAGCAGCACATGAGGTGATTATTTTGATGGCTTCATGTTGCAGTGATACAGTGAACAATAGGCCACCAGCCTTGGTGCATTACACTGCTGTAACAGCTGGCCTAGCAGTGACACATAAGCTTTGCACCTGCAGCAGCTAAAGCTATGTATGGAAAAAATGAGGGGGCATCTTGGGTACAACAGGATGGAACTGGCCAAGTGATTCTGTGATCATAGGTATAGGTTTATAACATAACCAAAACATCCAAGCAGATCTTTGCAATGGGTGGCTACTAAACTATAAAAGGTGGATATTATAAAAGGTGGCTGACGTTAATAAACCTGGCTAATTCAGTAACTTCAAAATCCAAACTCTGAGAATTTTGATTCTTTTGGGAAAGAAATGAAAGCAATTTTTAGTATGCCACTAATCTACTGTAGTGTTTTCAAGAGGCGCAAGTTACAGAGCAATACCCATTAGATGAACTCTGTTGCACTGAGGCCCTACAGTAGCACCCAGAGTCTCAGGGGTTACAGTCTCGCTGTGCAAGGTGACCCATGCTGAAGTGCAGTTCTGTGTCTGTCTGTCAGTCCGGATCAGGTCACATTCTCCGGCTGTGCTGCTGCGCTGTCTGAAGGCATTCTGTCAGCTGGATGAACCTGACAAACGCAGTCAGCTCACACACCATCACAGCTCGAGCGGTGTGGCGGGGTTCAGACACGACTACTGAACCGGCACAGGGCCGCACTGTCTCTGGTTCAGAGTCCATCTGAAAGATTAAGATCTGTATTAAGATTCTGTGTTATTGATTCAAGGCCGGTCTGATAATTGAGACTCTTGCTTCATTATTTATTCAGTCAACAATTGCCAGCCACTCTCTGAGTAATTCAGGGCCATGCATAGTCACAGCTGAATCCTCATAGAGATAAACTGAAATGCCAAAAGGCTGCAAAGCGAACCTGACAAGAGAACATCAAGAGTGTGGTGATGTTCAGTGGAGAATTTAATGAATATAATCTTAATATGTCCATATACCTTCAGGTACCATAAATAAAAAGGGCTGTAGTTCTTACCGTTGATCTGCTGTAGCAGAAAATGCCCCCAAATTAAAGCTGACGGTCTGCACTTGAACATCAGTCATTGGGTAATTTTGCATCAGGAGTGAAAAGAGGAGCCAAAGAAATTACAGGATTCATTGCTTCCCAATACGTTCTGATTTGAAATGTTTCTCGTCATCTTATTCAGAATTTGATCAATTGCAGCTTTGTTATCTCTTTAGCAAAGTGCATCCTGGGGGAATTTGTCTTGGGCTGTCAGTTTGCCCAGAGACCACGCATAGATCTGTAGCAGTTGATATTGGAGATCATATCTGGCCACTCTTTTTATCATTATGGGGTATTTTTGGAATATGCTGAGCCCCCCCCCCTTTTTTTTTTTTTGCCTCACTTTTGTGTCTATCCGCCCTCTTTGCTTCGGGTCCCATTTGTGCCAGCGCTATGATTCAACCAAGCAGGTCATCAGTTTTTACAACGGGACACAGCAGCACATTTTTATCTGCTTGATTGAACAGTGAAACGTGTGTTTATATGGTAAGATATGGGCAGATGCAGCCGACAATACAAACAACCTAGTCTTGACTTTCGCTGTCTACAGAGGGACAAAACCACTTAGCCTGTGTCTGTCCTAGATAGGTACAATTTGGCAAAATGTTATCCACTTAGAAGAATGAGGATACTGATTAGAAGTTAGGATATCGATTAGAAGTTATTGTTGCAGAGAAAGGTCGAGCCCGTGAATTGAATCTAAATAGCAGGGCCTCTTGAGAGGAATTAAAAGGACCTTGGCTAGTTGGGACCTTATCAGCGTTCCCTTGGTATTTTTCTAATGGCAGACTTGCCCCATGGACTACTTGGATAAAGAAAATGGATAGTCTGGCTGTCCTGGGATTTGATCTGTCAATTAAGGAGGCTGAGCATCACAGATCTCTGAGTCATGGCAGCTGATTAGACGGCTTAGGCCTCAACAATAAATAAAGAGTAAGATCACTGGGCAGGAGCAGGAGCAAAAAAGAGGGATTCTGTCTCTATTCGGCATGCACTGCAAATCTTCACTGCGCTGCATTTGCTCCTAGTCACTCTGCATAGGGGGGAGGGGTGGGCTGGCTCCCACCCAGATGCATGCTGGGATTGTGTTCCTCTTTATTTTAAGCCTTCCCTGTAGACATGTCCTGTTTTTCTTTTTTTTTTTTTTCTCCCCACTTTCCCTCGGCTTTTTGTGTCCCGGCGTCTACAGTCTGTTTCCACTACAGTTTTGTGTATGTGTGTGTGTGTGTGTGAGTGCATTGTAATGGTGTTTCTCTCTAGTAAGTACTCATCATCGGCATCATTTCAAACTGCAGAAAAAGAGACTGTGGTTGTATGAATATTGTGGTGTGTATGAATGCTGATGTCACTTTATGTCATAGAATTATTGGTTATATAAAGGCTGTTGTGTTTGATTCTTTAAAGGATTGAGGAGATGACAACAGATGAATGGTCTTCGTCTTGATTCTCATTCCTCACAATGTTAGCGTAGCCTCCCTTTAAGTATTCACCATCTCCGCTGTTGTGGCTTGGGCTCAACTTGGCCTAGATGAATGTAGATCTAGGTTGACATGGGTGATTGAGTCACAAATGGGTCTGATGTAGAGTTGATTGATTAGTGTGCGAGGCTGGTTTTTATCCCCCCAGTGATTTAATGTCAAGGCTAATTTGTCCCCTTTTTTTTCCCTTGTTGCTGCAGGGGGAATCACTCATGACACTTTTCAGAAGGAGCTGATGTGCTTTGACCCAGATGCGGACAAATGGACTCAGAAAGCACCCATGACCACAGTGCGCGGCCTCCACTGTATGTGCACGGTGGGCGACCGCCTTTACGTAATCGGGGGCAATCACTTCCGGGGCACCAGTGACTATGACGACGTACTGAGCTGTGAATACTACTCCCCCGCCCTCGACTTGTGGACACCTATCGCCGCCATGTTGCGGGGCCAGAGCGACGTGGGCGTGGCCGTGTTCGAGAATAAGATCTACGTGGTGGGCGGCTACTCGTGGAACAACCGCTGCATGGTGGAAATAGTACAGAAGTACGACCCCGAGAAGGACGAATGGCACAAAGTGTTTGACTTGCCCGAGTCGCTGGGCGGAATCCGAGCCTGCACACTCACAGTCTTTCCCCCCGAGGACATCACAGGCTCGCCCTCCAGAGAGTCGCCCCTCTCAGCACCTTGAGGAGCGAAGGGGGGGGAGTCCACTTTGCTCGTACCCCTGTAAACCCCGCCCACTCCCAACCCCCCCCCCTCCCCCCCAAAACACACACACCTTATAGACATTGTTTGCACTTCCTCTTTGGACTACATCTGTACCGCATCCCTAAGTACCCCCCAAGTCCGCCTTCCCCAAAGCTGTGCAGAAACCCCTTCCCAAGTGATTAAACCCACATACCGATACGGTTTGGCAACCTAATTACATGTTAATGTTGCATATTCGGTATATTTTGGCAGGAAATACCTTGACTTGAAAAGTGACTTTGCAAATCAACTTTTCTACCTGATGTCTATGAAGTTTTGTTATGTCTTGTTTCTTTAGGCATTCTACCTTGAGATCCACTATGTCGACTACCACACTGACTCTCTCTTCTAGTCTATGCCAGGTTAGATGCCGTTGACCCCAGAGAGCAGAAGCATAGGGACAGATGAGCCCCAAACACAGCTGGTTTTTAACTCAGGGGTTGGCCCATGCCCCATCTATCGCTCTCTCTCTTACAGTTTCAGTTCTTTCCTGCTATTGCTATGAAACTGTTAACAAAATGGTGTTTTCTAAATTTAATAAACAAGATTTTGAAAGAAATGAAATGTTGTCCTCCATTACTGACTACAGTAGAGCCATGCTAATCCAAACCCCCTCGAGAGGAGAAGATGTTCCAACCAGCGAAATGTTAGAACGACTCAATAAACGTGTTCACTGTAGGAAATTACACGTATTGAGAAGGAAATTCAGAAACCTTGTTGTTTTTGCGTTACTGTATTTTTGTTCATTATGCTTATTTGGTAGATTGGTCACTTTGGATTCCTGTGGTTCAGGTAAATTACATTTTACTGCACTTTCCCACTGTAGACAGACAGTGTTGATGTATTTTGTGAAGCCTACTGACTCTGGTACAAGATGCATATCAGACATGATCTTTGTATAAATTTGACCATAATGAATGGGCTGCAGATTTGAAGTGGAACAACAAAGCAACCTGTTTGCTCTAAGCAGGAATGTTGCGCTTTCATTAACTTGACAAGAGCATATTGTTTGCTTTCAAAATCTGACATGAATATTAGGGAAGAAAAGGTTGAAATCTGTTAGTTTAACCTGGCTTGCTGCAGCGGAGTCAGGATTAGCTGTTTGATAGAAATTGAGAAAGTGATTTATTTAACCACAGTAAAAAGTAAATAAATGGACACGTCCGGGCCAGGAGGCACACACTTGCTGCCTCCATCTTTCAATGGTGTAGCAAATTCAAAACTTGCAGTTGGAACCAGTAACAGTTAATACTTCTCAGTCTCTGACCCTGCACTGCATTATTAAACAGCCGCCTAATCCGTGGTTAGAGGCTCGGCTGTGCCTTCCCTGTCTGTGTACTCATGTCAGCCAAAAAATACTCTTAAAGCACTTAATTATCTATTAGTGATAGAAGCATTATGCTGCTGACCAGTGTTTAAGGGGCAGCAGGCTCTTCTGCCACTGTTGCCTCCTCTCCCAGGATCAAGACAGACGGTAGTGTCACCCACAATCTGCCCACCTGCTTCTGGCCCATTAAGACTTAAATAGCAGCATATGGTGTCCAAGGCGTTTGCTTTATGCTGCTGCAAAGAATGAAAGGTTTGTGTAATCATCAGATGAGTTTTGTTTAGAGCTTTATGATATCCTCATTATATCCTATTAATGAAAAGTTGCAGCGGTGCCTCTGGTTGTATTTTTTCGTGCCTGCTCTTGTCCTGTTCAGAAGCAACTAAACCTCAGCCTAGCTTTAGGATTATTACAATGGGTTATTTTAACTCAACATGCTATTTGAAGTACTTGTTGCATTTCAAAAAAAGCAATTTTGTGCAGTTGCATATGGTTGCACATTTTTCAGAATTCTTCCAAATTCAAAAATTGGGAGTTTATAATCCTTTAATGGGAAGTCACTGAATTATCACTAAAGCTATTGCAGAGCGAAGATACTCTCCTTTTGTTATCCAAGTAAAACGAGGAGGAAAAATTGACTGGCTCAACCTCTGGTACGGAGATACATAACAGAGGATGGAGAAATGTCGGTTGGCATTGTTAGCTTTTAAGGTCGTCGCAATGAAAATGAATGGTATCAGGTGTACCATCTAGCCTCCATCGCCCGGATCTAAATGCACCATTAGGAGTCATAGGAAAGGTGGGAGAGATAAGGGGAGGGATGCTGTAGATGAATAACCTCTCCAACTCTGTTACACCCACTAAACTCCACACACTGCAACAGTGACCCCACCTGGAGAGCTAGGCATGCGATGCAGGTCACCGCGCCAGATCGGCAGGTCAGGCTAGCAAGGAGTACAGCATATAATATAAAAACAACTATACTATAAATATACTGTTACAATACCTGTCTTGTTTGTTTAGAAAAATAATTTACCATAGCATAAATATCTCTGAAAGGCCATTTATGTAAAAATGATCTAATCATTTCAATGAAATGTTGCATAAAGCTAAAATAACTAGTGTCACTATAATTGCATTTGTTGAAAGTGCCTTTTTGTCAATGTTAAGATCTTACATTTGCCACTAAATGCTGCTATAATCATATACGTTTTCAAGATGCATTGTCATTGGTGTAGCATATGAAAATGTATACAGGCAATGCTGTTTGAGGCACTGTTCAATAAAACTTTTAACGTTTGACTTTTGCTTCAGCAGGCCCAGATGACAGAAAGGAGCCCAAGCTATAGAACGGCACTTTGCTATTCTCAGTGAAACAGGATGTGGTAACGCATTAATTGATTTCTAAATGGCTTTGAGTTTTGTGCAGTGACAGTTAAATGCTGTTCCAGAAAAATTGAGAACGTCTCAGTCAGATAGCGCAGGACTTTGTGTACAGCTTTGAAGTGACACAGAACAACTCAACATACTCATAATCTCTCTGGCGATACAGCACATGGTCTAGATAACAATGTCATGTCACATGGTTTTGTTGTTTCCTGGTGTTTATGTTATAGCCAAAGTCAATATTACATGATGCAGAGCTTTGCGTATCCCAAAGACTGTAGGCTTGGATTTTTAATGAGCAATGTGTCCTGAATGCTAAACCGACGGGGAAAGAAAGGAGAACTGGAGCAAGATTGAAATTGCACTTCTTGCCACTTTGTCTCCTCTCGCTCTCTCTCTCTCTCTCTCTCTCTCTCTCCCACATTTGCTACCTGCCTTTCTCCCAGGATTTCAACACTCACTTGATTCATGAAGTAGATGGAGGTAAGTGTGGATTACAGTGTGACTTTTGACACGTTCACACATCAACAGCACACGTTCGTGACTTTGTGCCTCCGGAGGGCTTCTCATCCCGAGCAGAAAGTGACCCAGATTCTCCAGACTGCTGAATGTGTTTATGTACACAAACAAAAATGCATCGGTGGCGATGAAATGCATTAAGAAAGGGAAAGCTCTGCTGTAACTAAAGATTAAATTCTTCTCCCATCATGATGAAAGGTTCCACAGAGCCACAGATCCCCTCTGTCCTCTGACTGAATGCATGATGGTGTTAATGGATATTGATCCTGCAGCCTGGCTGACAGCCAAGGTATCCTGATATCGGTGCTGCACAGATATTTATTTTTGCACTGAATCAAAAGCTGGTTTCCTTAATTAGACTCCCTTAAAAAAAACAAAAAACTGTCAAGTGTAACATCTCAGTAAAGCTTTAAATCTCTCTCTCTGTCTCTCTCTCTCTCTCTCTCTCTCTCTGTGTGTGTCTCTCGCCCGCCCCATGAATATTCAGAAAAGGTCAAACCCTCGCTCTCCTCTCTGGCGCTCTCTCCCCTGTGACTGTGTACTGAATAATCTGTCCCCTGATTCATCTCTTGTTCCAGCGCTTGTTCCTGCCTCTCCTATGTTTTTTTTATTTTTTTATAGCAGTGGTGGGAGGGGTAATTGGGATTTGGTTTGTTCCACATCTGGCCGTGCATCAGTCCTAGTTTGGGTTTAATGCGTCAGTTGTATTTTGTGTGTTAATGTATTCTATTTTTGTAGGTACGTCATTGTATTTAAAAATCATTCATTCAAAATGCTTTTTGGAGTTCCAGCTCCAGTGGAGGTGATTAGAGACTGTGTTTGCCCTGTGATGGACTGGAGGCCTGTCCAGAGTGTCTCCCTGCCTTCCCCCGGTGCATGCTGGGATAGGCTTCAGCCATCCCCCCATGACCCTCAAAAGGATAAAGCAAATAAAGAAAAGGAATGAATGGATCGAACCTCTGAGTAGGAGAGAAAGTGAGGTGAACATACAGAAGCACAGACAGAACGACGCACTGCGCTTTATGTTTTCAGCTGTGAGTTTCTCCTTTGTGGCTGCAAGGAGCATCTTGTTTTATGTAAGTGTGTGAAGAGCCGCTCCTCCCGACCAGCTGAGAGAGCGAGGAACTGGAGCAGTTGAGTCGCTCTGGGAAAACGACTTAACCTCTCAGGGTTAAACACAGCTCCGGCTTCATGTCCCTCCAGGTTTCCTTCACACTTAGAGATTCAGCTGATAACACCTGGGCTGCGGCTGAGCGCTTTCACAAGCTATTGATCAGTGGGCTTTTACAGCGTAACGACTCTGAAAGTGTATGCTAAATCTTCTCTGGTACAGGTATGCTTCAAATGCCATGAAGACATATTAGCATCTGCATTTAACCCTAAGTACTCTTCAAGAGAATATCATGCATAAAGTAAGCCTAAAGAAAAAAAATACTCAAAATATGTGACAGTGGTTAGTTGGGAAATCAACCTGTCAAGGCTTGACGATGGATATCCATCCATGTGTTTCAATAATGTTTGTATCAACTTTTAGTATGTTACAGTTGTCGTAATATTCATATGTTTTTATAAATGTGCAGGGACAGAAATGAGTGTATGAAACAAGATTTGCCAATTTGGTAAATCAAAAATTTCTCATTCGAAAGATTCAGCTCTATCCTAAAATATTAATAAATTAAGTATTATCATTCTTGTGAAATTACAGAACATATCCTTGAAATAAATAGTAGCAAATTCCCTGATTGTCATTATAATGCGTCTTCTTTCAGCATGTGTGTCAAAGTGTTATAAAGTGCTGCATCCTAATCATTAAATGTTCAGACTTCAGGATACATCTGTAATGCAGCACAGTCAAGCAAGTGAAATGTTGCTCTTGTTCTCAGCAAGTTCCTGGCTTGTTCTTGCTCTTAATTAATGTAGTTGATTGATGTTACCAGAAGCAAGCATCCTCATTATTTTCTACTTGTTCATTACAAGCCTGAAATCTCAACAGAGATTCAATACGTGCTCCAGTTATTCTACAAAGAATATCAGACCTTTATTTCTATTTTAAAACATCTGAATCATGACAAAACATAGATATATTCTCTTTAAATAACATGATGTCTCAATCTCACATTTCACCTCAACACATCTGGAGAAGGAAATCGACATCAGATCTGAGTAATTCATGTATTTGGTTTTATCATTGGAGTTAATTACTTGGCTCCTGATCTTGTGACTAAAAGAAGTTAAATCATACGTAATGGCAAACTGGCCATGGTTTTGAAAAATTCTGTAATTGCTAAAATGCACACGCAATTTTCTGGACAATTATGGCGTTTTATGCCAAACAGATCCATCAGGGGCCGGAGACTGGCATCTGAGGGACAGGAAAGTGGATTTTTTTTTTGCTCTGATGAAAAGGAAAATGTCATAATTCATGGCCCATGAACCCATGTGAAGGGCGAGAGAGCAGGTGTGTACATGTGCATGTGTGTGTGTGTATGTGTGTGTGCGTGCGCGCATGCGTGTGTGTATGCTGATGTCAAAGTGATTGATAACTCTCTTCTCCAAGCTGAGCTCAGTATCAACCTCCTCAGCTCTGTCCTGCATAATGCCAAGTTGCCATGGTTACCAAGCTCTTCATACAAGGAAATAAAAAAAGGAAAGATTTTCTCCTCTCCTTTATGAAATGCTCTCACTGAGCTATCCTGGGGAGTTAAGAGGAGTGCATTGACCTGTCTGTCGAGCAGTGAATGAAAGATTGGAAAAAGATTCAGTCAAGGCAAGAATTCAGCTGCTGCTTCAAAGTCTGACGTGTGTAAAATGTAGGGATGCGCTGGATAATTACTACTGCAAATTCATTTGCATCCCCAATAGACCATATAATTTCCATTTCCACTACATTATCATTGAGCATATGCCAAGTATGCCATAGGTGGTTTTAAATTGAACAATATTCTTTGTAATAATGACATCTAGTGGTTTATATGAAAACAATTAAAAGTAGCCCGAGTCGGACTGAACCTTTTGTGAATGATGATGTTTGGATGATGATACAAATCACACTCTTGATTCTGTCCGGTGATGCCAAAAGAAGAGATGTAATGTAGCATAAGCCCTGTTGTATTTACATAAACCCTGATCATCTTTGCAGGATCCAGTGAAGTTATTCAGATTTACACTTACACACACACACACACAAGTAATCTTGCATTTACAGGCTTGTGGTTTGAGCCAAGAACGACAGACAGCCGGAGACGTGACAGGGAAAAGCAGGATGAAACGCCTGGGGAGCGGTTTCTACAAACACCCACTCAATCCTGGAGCTTCCGCTGGTGAAGGCTGCGCTTCAGGCGAGCGTTTGCCCCTGTGTGCTTCTGAAAGCTGTGTTTCAGGCTGTATCGCACCTAGCTCATTTAGTTTAGTTCATGAATTTAGTGATTGACACTCGTTCGTTCATTCATTTTTTATGTTCACTGCACTGTCTGCAAAAGGAGGGCAACCATTCCACATTTGGATATAAAAAAAAAGGTACAGTATGCCTGTGTTTAGATTTATTGGCACTGGGTGTAGAAGAATGAGTAGTTTATAAGTGGCACTGGTGTGTATGTTTAGCATTTTTTGGGACTTTTGGCATCATCAAATCTGACCCCAACAGGGAGAGAAAACAACCATTGCCCCTGCTGGTGCTTCACTCACAAAAAAATACTCATTCATTCTCCCAGTGCCAAATGCAAATTAATGTCATGAATAATTAGCTGCATGAAAATGATAAGAAGAGTCAGAGTTGTACAGATATCAGTGTAATATTATTAGATGAATATAATATCATGTATTTTAAGCCTACAGTTACATTCATTTGCAATAAAACCTAGTAAAGCCTCAACTGTTTTTAGCTGCTTGCATGAAATGACACTCACTAAAGGAACATTGTTTTTATCTGGAGAGGGAATAACAATCATTTCAATATACACTGTAATATAATTTCATTTTGACGCCCCTTTAGTGAAGTCAAGCCTTTTTCTCACAGGTTTTGAATGCAACCACCAGAGGGCAACATGAAGACTTTTCTTCCCTATGCATGAAGGCAGTTTACAGACGGCTATAAAATTAAAGGTGCAATAAGTATATGTAAGTATAAGTATACTGTCCCATGGCACAAAATAACCATAGTATATCTGCACAGGTTTGATAGGGTTGTTGATCAATACCAGTGACTCAACCACACCTACTTGGCCAGGTGCTGAGATTCCTGCCTTTCAAAGCAGAAAGCTCACTTTCTGCGGCCATAATGTGTTTGGGAACAAAATCAACATCCGCTCCCTCAGTGATTTTCAGTGATGGAGGACGATGCTGCATGTGAGCGAGTGCTGTCACAAGGGCATTTTGTTCTCAAGCCAAAAAAAAAAAGCAAATGACAAAGCCGCATTATTATTACAGTGTTTTGAATCGTGATATCACCTCTTCATTAGATGTTTCAGTTGGATCTCTGCTCTAATTAGCTAGCTTACTTGTCTCTGTTGTGAAAATGTAACTTTATTATTTATGTCAACTTAAGGCCAATATAAGCTGTGCCAGAGACTATTGATGCTGTTACAATCCCTTGGTTGCCGATAGAGGCTGAAAACAGTCAGAGATTACTTAATGCCTCTTTAAAATGTCACATGTATGGCATTTCAAATCTTACTTCGCACTCGCTTTTTGGCCCTCTCTATTGAAATCTGTTGTCTGCATTTGTCGAGTTTTCATAATTAGTAGAGCTTATTAGTTGAACCTATTTTACCCTCTCTGTATTAGTCTGTATTAGTCACCATCAACCGTATAAAGTGATGCAACACCTGGAGGTAAAATCCAGAACTGCATAACAATTAAGTTCATAGACTACACAACACCTACAAAACCCTAACGCCTTTGTAAAACCCACAATTACATAAACAGCACTTCCCAAAACCTGGTGGATTCAGTAGCATGTAACGGCAGGCACAGGGTGTTTTCTTGTGAAATCTCAGGGCCTGAATTTAGCTGATTCACTGTTATATATGGGCCTGACGTCAGCGGAGCAGTGACGTGAGTGAGAGTCACTGGATGAGTGAGTGAGATGAGTGAGTGAGGATGTGGAACAGGCCTTCCTCTCGGTAAGAGTAAATAAGAGTCATACCTGATAACATCTGTGGTCGTTTACTTAAATCTTGTGCAAAAGAACTGACTCCTGTATTCCACTACATTTTAAATAAGTCTTTACAGGAACAGCATGTACCTAAGGTCTGGAAGGATGCTGTGGTAGTCCCTGTTCCCAAATCCAGTTGCCCCAAAACTCTTAATGATTTCAGACCGGTTGCTCTCACATCAGTTTTAATGAAAATCTTCAGAAAAACTGGTAAAGTCAGAAATCTTAAGGAAAACTGAGCATGCACTTGATCCCATGCAGTTTGCCTATAGGCCACACAGAGGAGTAGAGGATGCCACAGTCACTTTGCTTAACTTACTTGTTAAATACTTGAAGGGAAATGGGTCTCATGCTAGACTTCTATTTGTTGATTTTTCCTCTGCTTTTAACACAATTCAACCCCATATTTTAACCAGTAGGCTTTTAGAACAATTTGACTTGAGTAACAATCTTGTGGGCTGGATCCTTGACTTTTTAACTAATAGGACACAAAGAGGGTAAGTGGAATTCTGTCTGACCAAGTTTGCTCCTCAACTGGCTCCCCACAAGGATGTGTGCTTTCGCCCCTATTATTTATCCTCTACACAAATATGTGTCAGAGCAGGTGTGAAAATAGGACCATCTTAAAGTACGCGGATGACTCTGTTATTGTTAGTCGGCTCCAGGACAATGAGACCAGCCACGGCCCGGTCATCGACGACTTTGTCAAGTGGTGTGAGGAGTCAAAGACAAAAGACATGATCATTGATTTTAGAAGACATGCCCACACACATGAAGTCACATCCATTAAGGGTCAGACAGTGGAATGTGTGCGATTTTACAAATATCTTGGGACAATTATTGACTCAAAACTGAACTTTGAAGCAAATTGTGAAGCCGTGTGCGAGAAGGGGCACCAGCGTTTGTTTTGTTTGAGGAAACTGTTCTATTTCCACATTGACAAAACCATGATGACCTTATTCTATCGTGCTTTTATTGAATCGATTTTATCTTTTTCTTTGGTGTCATGGTTTGGAAACCTATCTTTAAAGAACAGAAACTCTCTGAATCAGATTGTTTAATGGTCTAGCAGTAGGCTGTTTGGTGAATCACAGCTTAACCCAGCGTCCCTGTACACCAGACAGTTCCAGCGGATAACTGGCTCCATTTTAAATGACGACTCCCCACCCTTTGCACAGTGAATTTCAGCTTCTTCCCTCTGGACGAAGGTTTATAGTCCCAAAGTGCAGAACAAAGCGGTATAAAAATAGCTTTGTTCCAGCAGCCATCACTCAGATGAACAAGTCGTAGCAACATTGCACAGATGATATAGAAGCAACGTTTATTTATTTATTTAATTATTTATTTATTTTATCTTTTAGTTTTAGTGGTTTAGTGAGTACTTTTATTATGTTTGTCTACTGTCTGTGTTGTTTCTAAAATGTGTGTCAAGATGGATGACTCTCTACTGCAAACCAAATCTACCTACGGGTACAAATAAAGTAACCTGAACCTGAACCTGAACCTGAACCTGAACTGAGTGACTGAGATTGCAGGGGGAGATGCAGTGATTCAACCTGACTTGTCTGGGCGAGAAGTGTCGTGTCAACACTCAGCCCTGCTGACCTGTGGCAAAGCTAGAAACTCAGCCTGCCACTCCGCCTGAGCCCAATGCATCCTGACTATCTGTTCTGTCTCTTCATTTCACAGCATCACTTGAAGATGTTGAAAACGAAAATGGCTTCTTAAGACTAGAAAGATACTGACAGATTTCTCATACGCACGCGTTCTCCGCCTCACATCTGTGTTGCATCCAAATGCTCATTTTGAGACGAGATTGTGCAATAGTCTGGAAAACCAAACAACAGGACTTAATGTTCAGATAGCATGTGTCCATTCAACGTCACAGTTATGTTTCTTTAGTTTTTGTAAGATTTAATTACTTAATGTGTATTTTAAAATGTGTATTTGTTAGGTCTTACTTCTGAAGGAGGTAGTTTTGCATTTTAGCATTAAAAATGCTATGTTACTTTTTCTGGCATAGATGAGAGTTTTTAAAAGGTAAAATGTATCTCCAAACTTATTTCCCCATGTATAACAATGTGAACAGCAAACAAGTGATGGGATATACAGTATATACTGAGAAGAATAACAGCAGTGAATGGAAGTGTTCACTAAGTCTCCTCTATTATTTCCTCTATTGTCATGTAACTGTTGAGTCCCATATAGTGAGGTTATAGTTTCCAGGTTATTTGTTTTTATCATCAAAGAGTTATGAACCAATCAGACTCCTAGGGCAGGCGGCTTCAGATGCCCTATTGAACACTTTTTAACTTTCTGTAAGACAATAGGTCGGTGTTAATTTGTTCAGGAACATTGAGCTGTCACTGTCTTAAAAAAAAAGTGTTTTCTTTATTTAAAAAAAAAATGCAGAATACATGCATTTGTAATTTGAAAAAAGATACATTTCTTCTATAAGTAGAAACAAAGTCAGTATCATTACCAGAAAAACATGACTGCTGGAGAAACAGCAACAGCCACAAAGCAAACCTCCAGGTGTTACTGCAAATGGAAAACTGGGCCTCAGCACACTCGGCCCGGTCTAGATCTTCAGCAGGTAAGAGCGGACCTGTATCAGGCGTTTGAGGCGAATCTCTAAAGCAGCTCTCTTGCTGCCATTGTCAAAGTCCTTCAACAGAAAGTCCAGATGCTCCTTGTCCCACAGACTCTGAACATTTCCCTCTGCAGCTGAGAGGCAAACTCCTGCAGCATCAGCAGGAGGTTTAGGTCAGCCACACTGGCTGGCGATGGCAGGTAGATGGAAAACAAGTAAGTTAATAGAACAGTTTCTCAACTTCTAAAGACGAGGCCGGCTGTGATCTTAAAACTTATTCAGCATGGAGCCAAAATCCAACCACAAACAGGTTTCTCAATGCACAAGTGGCAAATAAATATGAATGTGTTTACATGCATTATGCCACTCAATTGCATCTAGCACAAATTGCCTTGACATTTCACTGTTATTCATTTGTATTTAACTACTATTTATCTACATCTTGACAACATTAAGGCTAATTAAAAATGAACAATAATGAACAGCACTCTGAATATTACTCAGCATCTGCAGTTTTTAATATGAGCCCATTTTTTGCACATCCTGTATATCAGCTGCAATATCACATATTGTTTTTCTTGTTATTCTCATTGGTTATATATTGCATGTATAGATATTTTAATATTTTTCACTTATTTCATACTGCATATATGTCATATCATATGCCATATTCTCATATTGTACAGATTTTCATTTGTTTTGTCTTTGTCTCATTATGTTCTACTGAAATACTGCTGCTATTTTGCACACCCTTTTAATGCTATAATCCATATCTTTTTTCATACTTTCATTAATACATTTCTTAACTTGTTCTATTGTGTTGTATATGTTTAACCCCCATTTGCTCTTATCTTATTCCGATTTATTTTATTTTTTTTGCTGTATGCTGTTACCATTTGCTGCTGCCACAGCCTCATTTCCCCACAGCGATCTTTACAGTTTTATCTTATCTTATTTAGAATCCACTGGCTCACCCTGGATGTACTGTGAAACAGGCTGCCACCACATGATAGTGTACAGCCACGCTAGTGCTGAAGGGACATTATTGTTGTTTTATATTCCCAAGGAGGAAGTTATTCTATCACAGTCTGTTTCTGACCAGCTGTGTCTCTTACCACATGCTGTTCTGTCAAGATTTCCCTCTCAGTTTTGCACTGACCATGTTCAAACTCAAGACGTGTCAGTAGCTACAAGAAGAAAAGCAACATCTTGAGGCCATTTCGGCTATTGTCTGTTGTGCCTGAAATTGCAGATGCTAGTCGACTTGTAGCCGTTATGCAGCTCTGTGTGATGTGAGTTATGCGATGCAGTAGGAATAAGTAATGAGCCAGGAGCAACAGAGCAGCCCCATGGTAGCCAAAGCAAAAAAGGAATTATATCATGGCTGTGAGACATGGAGATAGAAGCTTCAACATGAGATACATTTGGGAAAATTCAAATATTGGAGTTCCCTCTTAGTCATGAGCTGATGATAAAGGATGGCAAAAAGCCTAACCCTAAGCCTGAAGCCTTGCACATGCAGTCCAGTGCTTGGTGACTAAGAGTCTCAGTTGGAATGAGACGCTGACAAAGCTTACAAGAAGAAAAAAGGCTGTTGTGTCACAGCTGAAAAATAGCACTAAGCACTTCTGATTATCCTTTTCACTGCCGTCGTTTCTCATAATAAGACCATTGGGAAAAACACACCCATTAAGAAAAACAAGTGTTAAATAACTGGATGTTCTGTCATATGGGTGGATACCGGCTAACGTAATATTTAATTTTAGCAGAAAAGTCACACTTTATAACATGCATATACCTCCATAAGAGTTTGATCAGTCAAACTTGCTGCCAATGTTTCAGGCTTTTTTCTGTTTCTCTGTTAACTTGCATTAGTTTTAAGAAACTCGTCTAAGAACCAGACTTTTAACACATATAGATCTTGAAAATGGGGAGGTCTATGTTCATAAATACAGTACAGAATACAACATCCTTCAAAATACTCTTTTTTTTAACATAATGTCTTATCAGCATCTGTCACTTGTAACCCTGATAAAACTGGTTTAACATGGCCACAGTTGGTCATTGTTCCTATCAAATATACATTTTAACATTGTGCCATCCTCTTACCCAGGTGAGGTTTAGCCTACTGTCTCTGGCATTCCTGGTCCTGACTCTATTATACATTTCACTGTATTTCATACTATTATTAATTTCAAAATTTTAGAATTTTTGTTGAAAGAATATATTACTGCACTGTATCCATTGGTACTTCTGATTTTGATCAGTTTCATTTGATCAGTCACCTTGTATTAATCATATAGCTTACACAGCTTATGATGGATTTCTGTTGAAAGGAGGATGATTTTTGTTTCACTGACAGCACAGAATAATTAAATACTTTAACAAACGACAAAGAATGAGTGATAAATAAATGGCTTCAGCATGTCCTGCACTTCCTTGATTCACCTTGAAGTGCTTAAATTAGGCTACACCTCAACTGTGTAGGTTAGGTCTCAACTGCGAAGGTTAAATCATCTAGAAGAACTTGGTATTGAACTTGAGTCAGATGTAACCTATTTATGTCGGATGTTGAACAAGGACTTCTCACTTTGCCTTCTAGATAATCAGTAAAAATGCATCAGCTCTGAAGTGACCGCATGTCATCTCATAGAGCGTCCTGTCCTCCTCTGCTCTCGAGCTCAGTCCTCGGTGTCTCCTCCATGTCCCGTGTGGAGATCCTGGCTCCTGACTTCCTCCGCACCCTGTGCCTCCACAGCAGCACGGCCAGGGAGAAGAGCAGGAGGAAGCCCAGCGCTCCCCCGATGAGCCCGGCTTTAAGAGACACGCTGCTGCCTTCGGGCTCGTACATCGTGCAAGACCCCTCGCTGGCTCCAGCATCGTTCACTGCCACCACACACACCTTCACGGTGTCATCTATCCGGCCCGCGGCGAAGCTCCTCTGCCCCTCCCCGACCTCCCGCTCTTCTCCCCCTACCGTCACTTTGTAAGCGGTCACGTACGAATAAGGCGCGCACCACCGGACCACCACCCCGGACCCTTCCCGGGACACCTTTTTGAGGGCGGGGGCCTCCGGGGCCACGTGGTCTAAGGTGATCCCGCGACAGAGGCAGCCGGTGGAGTCGGCCAGGTCGGCGCAGGGGGGCTGCATCTCCAGACACGCGTCGTAGTCGCACTGCTGAGGCTTGCTGCCGGTCAGGGAGACTTTTCTGGGTGCCCGGGTGGTGGTGGTGGTGACTGTATCGTCAGATGTGTCATAGTAATCCTCCGGCGGAAGATCAGCGGCTGCGTTCTCAGACCCGCGCGGCCTCAGAGGGCGCGTGAGACTCGTCCCTGTCGTTGCCAAGGAAGCGTATCCTCGGATGAGCAGCAGGGAAATGAGCACCAGGGGAAGAGCGAGGTCCCTGCTGGCAGCCATCATGGCATCTGGAGATCAGAGGGAGTAATATTCCATGAGTGTATTGGAAAATTTGTTTTCGCATAGCAGTGAAAATATTTCAGTTTGACGAGTAGGCTATTAGCCCCTTGGGTCTCCAGCCGTACATACATTTAGAGTCAGTTTCTGTTTTTTCTGTCATGAAACAGCATAAGACTACACAGCTTTTCCCCTGATGCTGTTGAGATTGCATGAGTGCAATGGGGAAAGACTGTGTGGAATGGAGCAAATAGCTTCAGGACAAGCCTAGATTCAGCTGGAAAATTAAAAACTAAAGTGCTACCATCGACACAAAACTTTAACTGTTGTCTCAGAGGAAGAGCACAATGGATTCACTCTTGAGTGGCTGAATGGCAAAAAAAAAAAATCTGGACATTAGATCAGTGGAAAATGGCTATATCCTTTGGCATGTTTATTAATGATTTATAGCCAAGCAAAGGTTTATTCAAGCTTGTATAGTCTACATAGCTGCCCCAAATAATCCTCATTTTGTTAAGCTTTTGGAGGTGCTTGAGTATAAATCAGCATTCCAGACTGTATTGCACAAGAGGGCTGCATGGCTACACAGCCCAGATACAGCGCAGCCCTGTCAGCTGGATCCAGTTACAGGAAAGCTGCCTCTGCGATTTCCACAAGAATCCACAAAAACCTGAAATATGTTCCAGGGTGTAAATGCATACAGAGGAAAACTTGATAACAGTGTAGCACAAACACGGCCCATTCAAATCTCTTGCAAGGTTTAACCACAAGAGTCAAGGTTTAACCACAAGAGCAAGAAGAAATAGTCATTTACATATTTTTTTTGCCACAGCTAGAATCACTCCTGCGTAGAGTGAATATGTGTACGAAATAGTGGAAAATATGAACTCACCTGTTGCTTCTAATAGTTAATAATCTTCATCAAACTCTTATCTCCTTTCTCTCTGTGTCTGTTTTTCTTCCACTTGCTCCCTCTCTCGGTCTCTCCCTCTTTATATGTTTTTTTGCCCTCTCCCCAACAATCACCTCCTTCTTTCCGCCCTCCCCCAATTCCTCTCTCTCCCTTATTCCCGACCCTTCTCCCCCAGCTCCACCTCCCTCCTCCCAGTTCCATAGTGGCTTAGTTATGTGAGTGTGTGTGTGTGTGTCTGTGAGTGAGTGTGCTATTAGTTATCTCATTATTCCAATATGTGAAAAGGTCATTTCTGGTGTAAACCACATAAATTCTTAGTGCATTCCTCTGTAGTGTGCAGGTTTTTCAGAGCATGTCTCACTTGTTAATGAGCGCTTGTTTGCCTTTTAGGGATGAGGACAAATGAATAGGATCGGCATTTTTCTTGTCACCGTTGACCGACACCAATGACTCCCAGCTGCCTCGGTGACTGTTGCACCTTCTTACCCACCTAACCTTTCACCTACATAAACTGCGTGACTTGGCTGTGAAGACTGCACATTGCCAAGTGTTGAGACGGGTGTGCAGGAGATGACCAAAGACCGGAAATCAACCTGACTGGACTTGTCCAGGGACTGATTTGTAAGTAAGTGCCACACTGGTGTTTGTGAATAGTGGGATGGGTGAAAAAATAAAAAAATAAATAAAAGGAAAATGTCGAAAAGGTTAAATAATGCCACCTTCTATATCATCATCATCACTACAAGAAAGCAACATCCAAAACTGTCCATGTTCAATGATGAATGATGAATATTTATTTGTCCGTTAGGAAATTTGTTCTGTACAATCATCGGTGGCAAACGACAAACAAAAAAAAAAGAAACATCATCACAAGACAAATAGGACATCACATTAATGTCATAACAGGACACAAAACATACATGATTGGAAGCGGGGGGGAATGGGGAACAGTGGGGAACAGTGATCAGAGTCCGTTGTTGATTAGTCCTATGGATGTGGGGATGAATGTTTTATTTGTTCTTGTTGTCCTGTGGAGTGGGGAAGACAAGAACCAAACTGAAAGACTTTTTGTTGAGTTGTGTGACACAAGGTGTCTTGCGTCACACAACTTGTGGTGATATTATGGTGTGCTGATTATGTGGAAAACTACCAAAGCAGTGACTTCATATCCAACAGGACATTCAGAACTCAGTATGCAAGAATGTTTGACCAGATTTAGCTCAGATGTTTCTGTCCCAAACAAATTCTTGAGATCAGGAGGCTGGAGGAGCGATCAAAGCAGCTTGGTTGGCACTGTGGCTCTCATTGTGTGAGCAGGTCAACAACTCAGTAGCAACGGTTGATATCTCTTCAAGGCTCTTCGTCTTTTCATCCATGTTTGATATTCATGGAACAATATCTGTGTAATGTGAGATGTGCAAAGCCAAGTCTTTAAAGGGTTTAATTACAAAACTAAATAAGCTAAGATACAAACTTGTTTATCGTCGCTGTCCAGTGAAAACCCCTGTCATCCAAAATGTCAACTTTTAAGAAACTAAGAAAAACAGCCTTCCATGCATTTTTGAGTTTATCCAATGGGTTTAGAAAGGGTTTAATAAGACCAATCTTTCAACTGGAGGATAGGTTTCAGGTTTTAGGTTTTTGCAGGACAACAGAGTTATGATACTCATAAAATAAAGATGTTATGGCAGGCAAAGTGGACATTGGAGAGGGAGGGAGTTGAACAGATTAGCAAGTATAGTTAACGCCACCTGGCTAGTTACCTGGACAGCTGCTTTGTGTGTGTGTGTGTGTGTGTGTGTGTGTGTGTGTGTGTGTGTGTGTGACAGAGAGAGAGACAGAGAGGTGGGAGGGTTACTGAATGATGCATATTTCTGGTGTATTTCTGTTGTAATTTTGGATGTTGCACAACTACTAGCAGATGGTAATTATTATTACATGGGTTTGTTATGTAACTCCACCAGCTCACCCCTCTTTGCCAGGACCACGTCAGGTTTTCCCCAACCACTGTAGGTGGGATGGGCCATCCTGAATGAGGAGCCTGCTATTCCATCAGGAGAAGATCACCTTGTTTGAAATGGAGGCAGCCTGAATGAATACTACAAGATACTGTTATAGCAGTAGGCTGCCAGAAGACCTGTGGTACAAATTATCCTGTGGTAATGGATGTGGATATGACAATTATAGTATGACTGTTTTTTATGGCAAATATGTACAGTGAGCTAACATTTTACTTCTTTTTCTTGGAAAAATGTGGCAATTGTGATGAGCAATGTCATCATTACTGCCAACTATAATAATGTTACCAGTTTAAAGTTTGATAGTCATAAAAATCAATTATCTGTGGCAGATAAGAAAAGAACACAACTTAATAAGACCTGTAAAATTACAATTAACAAACACAGTACATGTTTTTTATACTTCATTTCAGCTTTACAACATAGTAGGCTACAACCCATACAACAGTCCTACATAAATATAGACCAGACAACAAATTGGAAATGAGACATTGAGACACCAAGGAAGACTTTCAATAACAAAGTAGTAAAATGTGGAGTCAATATTTAGTGGACTCAATAGCCTACATCACCCAATGATTCATCTGTATACGGTCTTTGTAAACAACCCAATAAACCATGTTAAACAGTGTATCTTCATGTTTGTAAAAAGCCATTCCAAAAGGAAATGTGACTCATCTAGCAGCAGACAGCCATGAATGTGACAGCCTGATGAATAACATTCAACATGAATATGCCATCATACGATTGTAGTGCAGTCTACAATCAGTCATCAAGCTGATGGCTAATGGACTCCAGAAGAAAACAAAAGTAAAAGCTATGAGGCAAATGAGCCAAACTGGGCTATTAGTTTTCAGATACCTAGAACTTGGATATTTATGACATTAAATTAAGTTTTCGTGGCGACTGATGCTGTGACCGTGAACTTGCACACTTGAGAACAGCATCTTGCCACTCATGGTTTGTAATTATCTACTGAATCAAACTCAGAAATTACTGCAACATCCTAGCATTTACAGTAAACCAATGTCGGAGAAAACACAGCCTCCTCAACCATTTTCAGATTTATTATATTGAGAGAGCTTGCTGATGTGCAGGTACTGCAGAGTTTGAAGAGAGAAACATCTGCCTCTCTCCTCAAATGGCTGCTGCACGTCAGTCGCCGACGGGCGCAGTTCACCCTGAACGCTGACTTGCAGGTACTTCACAAAAACGGGTGCTTTTCAGTTTTCCAGGCTTATATTGGCTCACACTCTTCTGAAAAGTGTTTGAAATTAGTCAAAGTTAGGGTAGTCAGGGTGAAAAAAAAAGTCAGACCTTTTGGGATTAAGTAACACACACATTTTGGAGTTGTAAACTGGTATTTAGTACTATTAAGTTATGAAATAGCCTACAACAATGTATTTGAGCTGGCTGTATTTATCTGACTAATCCTGGCTCAGTTCGCCCTCCAGTGGTTAAAATTAGCAACCGGTGTTCAGTTGGAGAGTTCAGTTGCAGCCGTGTTCAACGACAATTGTCCTAAGATACGTAATTTGGTAAAAAAAACAAAACATGTTACCACCCCGAGTATAAAGGTAGATTTGAGACACTCCACCACTTCATCCTCTCACCAACCTGGCCCAACCCCAAACCCTCCTCTCCTCTCCCCAGCTGTTCTCGCCCACCTTCTTGCATTTTTCAAAATCACGCAGTAGATGGAGAGAAGCTCAAACTGGTTGCAAAAATACTCCTTAAAATTACTCTTTAAAACACAGTCAACGCACTGCCAGCGGTCTTTCAAGGAAAGCAGCTATTGGCTGTTCAAAAAGCATCACCTGTCGTAGTTGTACACGTCACACCATAATTTGCATATAACAATATTTGTTACAATCCCTCTCAGCGGAGTGAGAGGGCTACACTGGGAAGTGCTGTGATCATCGGACCTCTTAAGATTATCAGCAAATAGCGCAAAAGATTTCTGACTTCTTTATACCACTGCTGATGCAAGTTATTATGACAGTATTTAGGGTCATTGTAGGTGAATTTCTTTTTTTTTTACCACAGCCGGGGGGAGGGGGCTAATATTTCAAGAATATAATCAGAATTTCTGAGATTAAAATCAGAAATTTGTTAGGAAAAAAGTGAGAAATTTGCGACATACAACAATATGAGATACAACAACTTGTATTTTGTGATTGTGTAATTGTGATTATCGATTTGCTAGAACAGTGAATCAGCATTGATTTCAAGTATATATATCTACTAACCAAGATAATTTTAACTTTGACCTTTTCTCATGAAAAGCCACTCTGCGCAGGTGAAATAGGGATTACATGTTATTTTCAGTAATGCAAAGATACTTGTAGTTCAGATATCAATAGCTCACCATGAAACAAAATATTGCACTACAGAAAAAATAAAATAAGTTTATTGCAAAAAGAAAAATATTAAACATAATCTTTGACGCTCAATCACATGACTTAACCAAAACAGAAGTGGTTTGGTGCATAAAGGAATGTAATAAGAGACTCTCTCTCCCCATAATAATGCTCTCTGGGCTAATCAGGTTAATGCAATACTTCCATGGTTAACGTGCCTGCAAGTCAGCACTCGGGTCAAACTTTGCCCGTGTACACATTGTTGGCAGAGCTGCTTCACTAACGTCATTTATGTGCGACAGAAACTTCTCCATCAGCCAATGAAGTGATACACAGGCCTCACTGTACAGTACAGACAGAAGCTGGAGATGGGAGATCCGCAGCGGTAGGACGAGGGCCATGGTATCAAACACTTTTAACACTAGCTTATGGACTTGATAAATGTTATGCACGCAATTCGCAAGCATCAGCATATTATTGCCGCACAGACAAATTGTGCATAAAATACGCTTTTCACCGATAGGCATCGCTAAGTTGTTTTTTTTAGCTAGCAAGCTAATGTTAGCTAGCCAGGCCCAGCGACGATCAACTCGCCAACTCGCATCTCAGAGTTGACTGACATTGTTTTTGTAAGCGACGCCAACTAGATAGACAGCTAATGTGGCAGATGCGATTGGGAACAATTCAGCCATTGTTCTGACTCATCCCAACAACAAAAACACACAAATAATCCAATTGGATTGGAATTGTGATAGCTATCGCTAGATAACAGATCAAGCGTTAGCGTAACTTGCTAACGTTAGCTAACTGAGCTAAAGCTACCCACAATAATATCATGACTTCTCGGAGGACAGGTTATGCTGGTAGCATGGACTCATCTCCATCGGGGAGTGGTAGCAGCACAATCAATAGTGGAAATCGTAAGCAAAGTATAATCAACATTCCCAACAGGACTGGGACAGAGTCTTGCTACGATCGCAAAGTGGACAAGGCTGGATACGCAACTTCCCAGGGCAATATGACTGTAACATCACTGAAATCACGTCTTGCCCCGACCATTCAAACTGCAATGTCTGCTGCAGTTGATACTCTTTTGGGCGAGGTGGTGCTTGTACTAAACGAGACACAGCAAGAGTTGTTAAATAAGGAGCAAGAGAACGAAAGACTTAAAGTGCGCCTTGAAGTGTCGGAAAGGGAATTGAAGACATTACAAGACTGCCTGTGTAGTGCTCAAAAGCTAATAGATCAACTGCAGATTACATACACAGGCAATCAGGCAATTGGTCAGTCTGTTTTTGCCCCCTCGCTCTCTTCCATGACTTCCATGGCTGCAGGCCTGGACAGGGACCATCAGAACTCCCGAAATGTGAACGGAGCCGGTGTGGACTTGGGTCTTGGTGGCTCTGTGGATGAGTCCCTTCATGGTTTTGAGCCGAGAGATGACTACAAAATGTGCCAGCTTTCAATCCAACCAGATGGCTCTGTGACTAATCACGCTCTTGACTCCTTTGCAACCAACACATCTCACATGTGCTCCGACTCCAGTAGACCAGGTAAATATAAAACTTGTCTGACTTTGCTGCTTGTTGTAGAATATGCACATGAATGCCTCACATTTTAGGTGTCCTTTGCAAAAGATTTTGAATCTCAATGCAACTAACCTGGTTAAATAAAGATTAAAAAATCGGGTTCAGTTCTGTGTTTTTCCATTAATGTGCTCATAAGTTGACCATTTCTGTATGTTTTGATCTCTTTAGATGAGAGGCAGGGAGGTGGAGGGTCCAGGTTTGAGATTAAAGAGGAGCAGGGACCAGCTTCCGGCTCGGGTCAGCCCAGCAGGAAAGAGCCAGGGCTGCGGAGTGACAACAGAGTCGGTGACGGTGAGCAGTCGGGGCATAATGTGGATGAACTTGGCTACGTGCAAGTTGTCGGAGAGGGCGGGGGTTCCCAGCGTTCCTTTACTTACCCTCTCCGCCACCCGAGACCCGTTCGGCCGCGCTCCGGCGCCCTGTCGCAGGACGGGCTGGACGAACAGAAAGCTGTGGCTAGGACTTCTGGAGCCGTGAGGGGAGACAGTGTTTCACCGGGCAGGGCGGACGACTCCGCAGGGCCGTCGGCCTCTGACACAGCGGGGGAGCCCCCCGGAGACCGGCCCCACCACTGCCTGGAGTGCGGAAAGACCTTCCGCCTGATCTCCAGCCTGAAGAAGCACATCCGCATCCACACCGGAGAGAAGCCGTACCCGTGCGGAGTCTGCGGCCGCCGCTTCCGCGAGTCAGGAGCCCTTAAGACTCATCTGCGCATTCACACGGGCGAGAAGCCGTACTCTTGCTCCGAGTGCGGCAACAGTTTCCGCCACTTGGACGGCTTGCGCAAACACCGCCGCACTCACACGGGGGAGAAACCCTATGTGTGTGCCATCTGCGGGAAGCGCCTGAGCCGCCTGCAGCACCTCAAACACCACCAGCTCATCCACACCGGAGAGCGGCCCTGCTGCTGCCCCTTCTGCAACCGCAGCTTCAAGGAGCCGGCGGCGCTGCGGAAGCACGTCCGCACGCACCGGGAGGAAGGCGGCCACATGGGAATGGGTGCCGGAGATGAGACGGACCCGGACGCCATGGACGATATTAACAACCTTCACCCGGCCGCTCCCTCCCCGCAGATGAGGTTTGGGGAGTGGGGCGCTGAGGAGGATGACAGCTCGGTGGTGGACTGTGTGTAGGGTATGTTTAACGGGGCGATTGTCCGTTCTCATTCTCACCATATTTACATACTCCAGTTAAAAAAATGGAACGTTAAAAATGGTCTTCCTATAGTTTGTAAACGTGGTGGATAAGGAAGTCTGTTCCATCCTTTTAGTAAAGAATCAGGCTATGTATAACTCTAGCCTTGGAGTGTTATTCAGTTATCAGGGTAGCCTATTCTGACATTTTCGTGTTTTACATTCTTAGATGTAAAAGTAGCTTTTAAAATATCAGTTGTACATCTAGTTTCATGGTCTTTTAAGTAACAGGAAGTAGTTTTCCCCCTACTCTCATAAAATATATATAAGCAGTGGCAGTAGCTTGAAGGTTAGAGAAGCGTTCTTGGCACAGGGAATAGCCAGTTTGCTGCTTTCCCAGGAATAACTGGGGAAATCGGTGGAGGACCTGAACGAAAAGCTGTCTCCCCACCTTTTAAAAAAACCCTACAAGTGCCTTGAGCAAAGCACTCAACCCTCAACTGATTCAGTGGTGCTGCTCTGTGGCCGATTGTTCAAGACTGTTTGTGCTGGACAGCTCCCAGATGGATTTCAGTTAGGACCAACTGTTACATTTCTGGCCATGACAATTTCCTACGTGCACATTAGCCATGGAGTGAATTTGCTAATGTAATACGTTCTTCAACTACTAAGTAGGAATGCCTTGGCCAAAAAGAAAGACAGAGATCCATGCTGTCCTTGAGTCTGCAGTGCCTCTTCCTCGAGCCCTGCCTCTGTCCCGTCTCATCCCTTCCTCTCATCTCCAACAGCACAAACATTACGTTGTCTAGTCAGGCTTAAGTTATTTTTATCTGGTGGATACTTTTTCAAGCAAAATTGCAAGTGAGAATTGATTACTATTATTGTAACTGCTGTCTGCCCCAGCAGACTAGCTGAAGAGTAGCTGTGAGCTGGGGAACATAAACTTGTTCTTTCATTCATTGATTAGAGGAGGGGGAACAATTTGTTGGCCTCAGTATGCAGAATACCACAGACCAACAGCTTAAATGCTGTTTTTCCAATTCCTGAGTCTGATTATCATCTCTCTCATTATGGACCATTTCTTCACAGACAGCATTCCATTTTTTGTGCCAGCTGCTATATCTAGAAAGCCTTTTCTTTTCTGGACTTCCATTATTGTTACCAGCCAATTACTGGCAATTACTGTCTGACAGACTTTGGTGCGTGCATGTGTATATCTGTTCCTCTTGCACCAACGCCTCCAGGCCGTTTCTGTAAATAAGAATGTAGTTTTAGTCAACTTATCTGGTTAAATAAGGGTTAAAATGTATGTGGAAAGGTTAGTGTGCAACAATGTTCAAAGACTTTTTTTTAAGTAATGTCCTTTGCAACCATAATATGCTACCATATAATGTAAATATGTAATCCTATTCAATTGCTTCCTGATAGCAAGCTGTTAAGACACAAACAGAGAAGCTCTGATGTGACGCTTCACGATCGTACAGCAGAGCGTAGTTCTTGTCACAACCCTTTGAGCTATAGGTCTCTGGTGTCATATAAACATGTATACTACTATATTGATCTTCATGTAATTATACTATGTACATTTACAAGTGTAAGTCGTTTTTAAATGCATTCAAAATATGAAATATCTGTCACTGTATACCTGGAACAAGTTTTGCCAAGGTTGTCTTTACCCCCGATACCATATTTGTTGTTTTTTGTACCACATCCTGGGGGCCTTTGCATGTCGATTTGAACTGAAATGGCATACTTCCTTCATGCTAAGAAGTTGATGTAAAATGTGAAATGAATGACTTTTTTTTTATGCTTCTGTGTTTAAAATATTTTTCCCCCTTGTCTCATTCATCCTGTTACCTAAATGTTACTATATTAAAGGGCCTTTGTTTATACTGTTTTCTGTTTCTTTGCTGTTTGAAATTAAGAAGAGGTTACCTCAAAGTAATGATGAGTTGGGCTTTCTGCTGTGGCCACAATGTTGTAAGCTTTAAGCCAGAACACACCAGGTGGATTGTTCCTGACTGCGATGCATCGGTCAAGACTGTCAGTCTGCTGGGACCATTAGAGGAACAAATAAAACCCACTCACTCACTGAAAATACTTTATGAGTCTGAATAAAAATCATGGCAACAGTAAAAAGCATAATGTCTAATAACTGGATAGACTGTATGGCAGTTAAGCTAAAGCATTTAGATGCCTTTTCTGTGTGAGCTACATGGTTTTCCCAATCTATTCTTTACACTATTCTACTTCTCAGTCAGATGTGAACATTTCATTGTTGTTTCATGGCAGGGAATAGAGAAAGCCATTATTACCAACCTTGGAAATGATTTTCCAAAGCTGGTTTACTCAAACTTTCCCAAATGGATAGGTGCTATGGACACACCCACAGACAAGTCGCAAATAACACCTTGCTGTTCTCTCAATCCATGCTGAGTAATGACAGTTGTGTGCCTGCACACAAACTACTATTTGAGGCGTCCCTCGGTATGATTACAAAACCTAACTAGTTAGATGTTGCTGAAAAAAACACTAGAACTTTCAAGTGGCATTTCACCCAACATACATCTGAACTTTTGTCCCATCCTTAAGTGTAACTGATTCTTTACAAAGGATTATGGCTTTGCTTGTGAGTTTATTATATATTTGATTGTAATTCTTTGATTTTCATTTAATTCCTAAGACATCCCTGTTTACCAGACTGGCTCACAGGGGTCATTCAAGTTTAATCTGATCTAATTCACTTATTTTATACAAAACAATTCACTAACGTATCCCTCCATAATGTTTGAGGCTGTTTGCTATCCCTTCCCATTTACATGTCGAGTGCAAATGAATTATCTACCAAACCTGACTGAACAGAATAGACTGATCCATTAAAATAATCACAATAACGTTGGAGTTTCAGATTCGGGCCGGTTCGGCTCCTCTGGGTTGGCTGAGGTATTTATATGGGCTCGGTTCATTTGTAGTAAAAATAAATGAGTCAAAGATTTTAGGTTTGTATATTTTAACATAGTCAATGAGATCCACGGCCCTACAGATTCTAGTTGTACTCTTGGATTTTCTCATTGTATAACTGCTTACACAGTCTGGGGAATTATGCTCTTTACTGCCACAGTGCACAAATAAATAGGTTATTAGTAGCACAGTCAGAGAAAACTCCCCTTTTGTGCTAAAAGTAGGCAATTGAGTTGATAAATGGTGGATAGTAGTGATGGTAGCTTGCATTTACTGACAGAATTACAGAATTTACAGTGCAAAAACAATCTAATATGGTTTCTTTGTACAATATAGCACGTTTCTAAGATATAGCCACGAAAATGAAATCAAGGCCTGGTCTTGTACAGGTCAACCACTTTCTTCTGACTATAGTTTTTACTAGTAGGACAAGTTGATAATTTGTTGCAAATACACTCCTTTTAGTGTTGTTCTTACAGGACTGAGGTACTGTAAGCCTGTATAATGTTATTTTCACTAGAGTAAAATTGTTTTCACACGTGTTAATAGACAAAGCTGTTCTATGAATAGAGCAATGTGCCATATTGTTGAACAGTTTTGATGTTGTATGAGAGAAATAGGAAATGCTATAGATGTAAGCCAAGCTATTTAATTACCTGTCGATAATCCCATTGGAAAAGAATAAAGTGTTTCTAAAACTCTTATATTAGGACCCAGTGGGTTGTAGGCCTGCATGCGCTCGGTCCATACATTACAAGGCAACCTACGGATTTCCTTTACTTAAACTCAAAATAAATGAAACAGAAAAGTGCTGTGGAAGGCTCTTACACACATCATTGTCTTGAATGTGTGGCCTGTGGATGCTCTTTGAACGCTCAACCTGTACCAAGCTTGATCCATGAACAACAAGAGGGTGAAGCACCTCAGTGGTTTTGTTTGAGTGTGGTGAAGAGCAGAGAGAGCAGCATCTAAACAAGTCGCAACAGCTACTTTAATGACATCAGTCCCAGAGGGCAAAGGAAATCCCACACAAAACGCACTGCAAATATGCTTTTGCAGTACAAAAGCGCTTATTCATCCGACTAAATAGAACCGCACTGCAAGACCAGTGTGCGTGTTTTCATTCTCCTCCTGTCTTTGATACTTGGTTCCAACACATGAGAGAGTTTGGAAGTTAACAAGTTTTCCTGTCTCTTAATTGACTCAGCCAACCGTAACAAGACCTTGCCAAAGGGATTTCATAGAATTATAGTTTTTATGAGCATTGATTCATATATAAT